>NW_006204120.1:1080611-1134464 GCF_000334495.1 Tupaia belangeri chinensis
TGCCCACCCCCCCCATGCTGTTTTGATTTTCACCAATTTCGGAACCATTTGGGAACGTCAGCCTTAGGTCCTGCGATGAAGTGTACTGTGCCTGTTCTACATTTAACACTGTGAATCACGAGCCCATCTCTGGGTGTCAGAGAAAGCTGGAGATGTAAAAAATCAAGTGCATAGTATCACAATCTAAGTGCAAGGCTTTGCCTGAAGGCAAACACACTTAACAGTATTTCTGACAAAGGAGATAAACCTGGCCCAGGGGAAGGACAATCATTTACCACCCGGTACCTACAAAATTCACTTTTTGTCCTTGGGAAAAAAAAGAAAAAGATGAAATTGAACTAGCTTGAATTTTTCTCATCACAGGGTGGTGGTAAGACTACTCAAGATCGATTTTAAAATGTCATCTGCTTCCACCTGAGGATGAAATCGTGCTTCAGTGTACATTAAGTATGGGGGTGACCATTCCTGTGACCCAGTGTATCAATCCCAGTGCCTCCTCTCTGCCTCCAGCACGATGACCCCTAGGGGAGAAACATCTCCTGGAGAGAACTCCACCATTCTGATGACTGATAACAGGAACGCTGGATCACAGAAATGAAATTGTGTTCAGAGCCTAATATCCTATTACACCAGGCTATACATATTTAATTCCTTGGGTCTTTCCTCATAAATCAATTCCTCCAGGCCCTTAATCTCGTCAATATCTTTTCTGATATTGAATTTTAAATGCCATTCTCATTGTTAGGCAGAAATGCAATCTCTTGTTGATGATGGGATCAGGCTTCATTTACAGCTGAGAGACGCCTGGAATGTGGCCCTGTTTCCTGACCCTGCTGTTGAGATCCTAATGTCTGCCAGAGCTGAAGTGTCCAGGTGCAGGCCTGCCTGAGCTTGCCTTCTGAGAGCTCAAGACTGTGAACCTTGGGGTCACACCTATCAGTTCCCTGGGAGCCTTGAACGGCTAGGCAGATTAGTGAGAAAGCAGAAATAGGCATTTCCAAGGCTCTGGTCCTCCTGGGGGAGCCTGAGACAGGAAGCATCCTTCCACTGTCCCAGGGCAACATGTTCTGGTTGACCTGAACCAGGATGACCTTCTCTGGGCCAAGTAATGGCTAGAAATGAAGGACACACAGAGTGTGCCCACATCTGAGCATGATCTCCTAGGGTGTGGAAAAAGGGAGGACACAGGTTGAATGTTCTCAAGGGGAGAGTAAAGGAGAGGAGGGAGGGCCCCACAGAAAGGGAATTTAGAGCTGGAATACTCCCAGACCTCTGGGGTTGGCCTATAACATAGCAGGTTTCCCCTAATGTAGAGAAAGCTGCAGACAGGTTGGGAGAACACAGGGAGCTGAGATGCAGTATTAGGGCCTAACCTGCAAGAAGCAATGAAGTGGCCAAGGCAGGGCCTGGAAGTCAGCTGCCTCAGTGCAAAACTTAAGTGTATACAGTTGAACGAAATTTAAAAGCAGTAATAAAACTAACTAAAGTTCCTTCCATCTATTATCATTCTGCACCAGCAATTCTAAGCAAAAGCAGTGATACAATACTCCTTTATCATAAAAATCTTTTGTTGATTTAAATTCTAAATAATTACAGCCATTACTATTAAGATTTAATATATTTGTAATTTTCAAATAAGCACATTCCATTGCCTTTTTTTTTTTTTGAGAAGTTTTTGCTATAGGGCGTGTGCACTCGCCAGAAAGACAGAGAGAGACAGAAAGACAGAAAGTGAGAAATCGCCCCCCAGGGGGGATGGCCATGCTGCAATCCCTTCTCCTCCATTCTCCTCTTGGGTGGGATCTTGGGCATGCCCATACACGCGCCCAACGTGAGTTAAAGTCACCGGGTCCAGGACTTGAACCATAGTCAGCTACATGGGAGTCCAGCAATATAGCCATTACACCAAGTGCTGGTCCCTCCATTGCCTTTTAACAGACATATTTTGTGTGGAAACTGATTTGGAAAATCTCCAGTTTTATAGGCTGCCCCAACTTTCAAAGGAACCCCTGTCCCTGTCTGCTCCTAGTCCCTCACATGCAGGGAAGGACTCAGCTACACACATTTTTCTTTTTTTTTCAGGATCATTTGAGCTTGGTTTTAATGCAGTGTTTTCTTTCTTTCTTTCTTTCTTTCTTTCTTTTTTTTTGGCTATATGGCACATGTGCTTTCCAGAGACATAACAGACAGAGAGACAGAAAGTGAGAAATCACACCCCAGGGGGGATGGCCGTGCCACAATCCCTCCTCCTTCAATCTCCTCTTGGGATTTTGGGTACATAGGTGTACATGCCCAGCATGAATTTAAGCCCCTGGACCCAGGGCTCAAACTGTGGTCGACCACATGAGTCCAGTGACGTAACTGTTATATCATCAACTGGTCCCAAACACAGTGTTTTCAACCTCCATAGCACTATATGTCCTCTTCATTTCTACAGTAGATTCAAAACAAACTACGATGATATAGTTATTACAGACTGCGTACTCGAACTTGAGCTACTTTAATTCATTTCACAAGACCTCTTCAAGAATTTTTACACTTAAAATTTAAAGCAGAGAAATAGAACCATAAATGGTACTATTTTTGCTTTATAAATACAAATTTTAGTTCATGTGTGAAATATTTTTACTGAATTTTAATAGTTGTAAATTGAAATATATTCTTTTTAGATTGTTTGCTTTAAAACTTAAAGACACATCCAGAAAATATTACATAAGCAACACAATTAGTAGTTGCCTACGTTGTGCCTTTTGCATTTGGTTTTATTAAAATTCACTTATTATTTACTGAACAATTATTTACATATAGTATTATGTCAATTGTAATCAAGGATAAAATGTTAAACTTTTGGGATTAAAGAAAACCAGTGAATAGATAATTGCTTTTTCCCCTTTCATTGTGTGTAATATATCTTATTAGCATAAATGTTATGAAGTTTGGTATAACAAAATTTACGGTCTGCATTTCTTTTGTGGTCATTATATATTTGATTTCATGATTATTACTTACAATACCGTTGTCATTTAGAGGAGGGGAATGTTTCACAAAAGATACTGTCTGAGAATTAAATTACAGTAGGCACAGGACTGTCAGCAGCCTAGCTCCTGAAATGAGGAGAAAGAGCTCATGAGTTTGGTTTGCTGGGCTAGGGGCCGGGCCTGGAGAAACTTGTATCAGAGATGGTTTTAGAGGTCATTTTCTTTGCTTGAATATGTCCCTGAGACAAATTGTGTGAAAGACAAATACTTCTTGGCATTCATATAATTCACCGGAATTACTAGTCAAGATGTACTGTATCTTGATAAGGCAACATTATTTTGAAAAGAAATACAGCAAATATATAGGATTGACAAAAGGCAAAAAATAAGGCATATTTCAGCATTTCAAAGATTAGCACAATTAGCTCCACTGGGGACTTGTGTAACCTTGAACAAGGCCCTTTACCATTCTGGTTCCCTCTTTCCCCCAAGTTTTTTATCCTCACAACTATCTCATGATGAATGATTTTTCATCTGCAAAGCAATACACCAGCGAATTTCTTGAATAGCAAACATAGGAAAAGCAGATAGAAAAATGGTTTGGAATACTCTAAAATCTATTTTCTTCCTCAGATGATTTGTTTTTATAGTGTAATTTTCAGGGTCATCTTGGCTTTTGGTATTTCACTTTTGTCACATGTAAAATAAAGATAATAGTACTTACCTGTGGGATATTATAAGACTAAAAAACATCTCTTAAGTATGTGAGGTCCCTTGAATGGCAAAAGACATCACGTTAAACGAAGTGCTGTTATTATCCTCTTTGCAAAAACAGAGTCCCAGTACAGTCAAGTGACTTTTAACTTCTACGAGTGGGTAGCGTTGGAGATTAATATTCTGAGAGAAAGGTTTGCTCTTCAGCCCCACCCCAGCCATGCTAGTTGCCATCCTCCAGCCAAATTTAAAAACACAGGCAAGCCAACTTGAATTAGCACCATTCATGCAATTCACAAGAGAAGGTGTCAAATGCTTGGCTGAAGTAGAAATAACTATCAGTGATAGTCCCTCTATTGCCTTTGCTGGCAATTCCACTACAAATAATAATTCAATTTGCTGGGATTTATTATTCTTATCTTTTTTTTTGTAATTAAATAAGGTGATCATCACCCAACCTCTAGGCACATGTACAGTTGTTAAGGTAGAAATTTAAAATATTAACATGCCTTCCAGACAGATTGGCCCATTTCCTCCCATTAAACAAGAACCTGATTGAACAGCTGGGTCTTGTACTGTGCCCCATAGGCCAACTGAGATATGTTAATTCTTTGTGGGGTTTATAACAAGTCATGATCAGAGATTATAGATAGAAAACCCTTTGTAGGTAACTTGTGACAAAAAATTCTATGGTTATCCTTGGAGGTGTCTTTTGCAAAATGATCTGGACCTCAGTCAGTTTAGCCACTGGAGAGCCAAACCATGAGTCAACCTAGTATCATTTACAATAGATATTACCACGAGTACAGGCCTCTTCTGCTGCAGTTTCAGAAAAGCAGCTTTTGACTTGTTGGTTATAGGATAAGAATATAGGTTAGAGAATTGGGAGCTTTCAGTTGAATCTTAATAATGACAAAGCTGCAATGATCTAGCAAGTTCTACAAATAGAGAAAATCTAACTAAAGATTTTATTTCTGTATCAGCCACAGATTCCAGACCAAGGATAGAAAATCTTTCTTTATTATAGATCTAGAAGATCCTCATCACCTGTTACTTACCTCCTGATAACTACAGTGAAGCTAGTTCAATAATCACAAAATTCCTTTTTTATTTTGTAACACAAGTCATTTTATTACTAGGAGAATCAGACATATAGGGACTGTGTAGGGAGAGAAGAGCAGACTCTAATCTTAGTGCTTAGATGACTCTGGAATAATACTTGTAAATAAACAGGCACATTCGCCTATTCATCTCTCATAGAAATGAGAATCAGTTTCTCCCAAGTTTCCAGTGGATTTCAATCTGTTTAGGCTTATCTGAAACAATGCATTCTCAGAGTAACTAGAACTTCTGTAGTTCTCTAAGATTCACCTATTCAGGGCCAAGCCCTGGACAGATGAGAGCCTCAGCAGACAAGAACGTTTTCCCTGAGTGGCTTCTAACCACTTGTAGGTAGCCTGTGGCAGGCACTTAGCCTCTAGATTTTTCTCAGATTTAGCTGGCTTTGAACTGTGCTTTCTTTTTAAGAAAAAATAACAATAACAGCAGCAGTAAGAGAAAATCTGAACAAATACTGCTATTGTGAAATGTGCCACATATTCTTAATATCTGGGGCTGAGATCAAGCTGGTAAAACACAATACAGCACCACCATCTTGCAAGAATCTCAGATGTACAGACAGAAAAGTATGGCCTTAAACCAATCTTTTCTGCTTTGGAAACATTAAATATAAAACGTATTAAAGAAGTGAGCTGAGTTACTAAGCTCACTTTACAATAAATGGTGTCAGCATAGCCATAAATGATAATAGTGAACAAGGCTTCCAAGGTGTAAAGTTTAGGAGGAATAAACGCTGTGGCTTCACACTTGTTAGCAATATCAACCTATGCTGTGAAGTGCTCCTCCTGCCATAGCCACTTCCACTCTCAATCAGTGACTGCGTGCATTTGAACATGACATGGACATGACATATACAAGCACAAGTTTTGCTGAAGTCAGCTGAAAAGCCAGCTCCTAATGATGATGGCACAGAAAATGTTATCGCCCATGGTGTGTGGCTACTTAAGTTTGTATTGTAGAAATAGGGGAGGGATAACACCAAAGTTGGTGTTATAACTTTTCAAAAGGAAACAAAAGGGAGACTGTATTTTAGTATTTTCTAGTAGACTTTGTAAAACAATTTTTTTTCACTTCCAGATGACAATTTGAAAATGTAAATCGTAATACAAAGCCAGTGATATAAAACTGCTGCATTCTAGCCCAAGTGATTATATTGGGATTAAGAAGGGTTATATCAGGATTAGTCTGGGAGGATTAAAAAAAATTACATTTTGCCGCTGAATTCACTATAGATAGCCTTTATTAGGAATGGAACTTTTTTTTCTAATAAAGCTTCATTTCTCTTTGTTTTAGTTGTCAATCATGAAAAGATATTTTGTGGGAATGAAAATGATTATATTATTCTAGCTTAACCCATTAATGGGATATAACACATTAAGGAGCTTTTCTAACATTGAGCCAGCCTTGCACTCCTGGAATGAACCCAATTTGGTGATTTATAAAATATCAGATTAAATTTGCTTTTTGAAAGAAATCCTAACTCCGCGTTCATAAATGAGAGTGGTCTGTAATTTCCCCACACTCTTCCTGCCCCCTCCTTTTATTTTATTTTATTTTATTTTATTATTATTATTTTTTTTACATAAATTACCCATTTGTTGTAGGCTACTGATATTGCAAATGTCTGTGGGTTGGTCTTTCTCCTGGTCTTTCAGTTGCTTCAGTATTCTGATGGCAGACTTTACTGTGACAGTTGAAGTGGTGTTGTAGGTCTAGGCGCTACGGTTACCATTTTCATGCAGGAACCACAGTGCCAGATCCCCATAGTGCCCATCTCTTTATCTTGGTTTTGCCACAGAAGAAGCAAGTGTAATTGGCATGCTGTCTGATTTCAATTTTCTTCACCATTTTCCGGAGGGAGGCACCATAGTGGGTCCTGCATTTACCTATGCTGCCAACCTTTCTGGTGCATTTAGCCATATCACTGCCAATTAGATCTGAGCCCAGAGAGCTCTGTGCCTCTTTTTAAAGTTCATTTATTCATTTCTTCCATGGGAAAGAAAAGCAGAGAGGGAGAGAGAAGCACTCCCAACAGGTCTTCCTGCTGTGATCCACTCAGTCTCAGCTGGCTCAGATCATGGTCATACACACGTGTACCTGACATGCTCAAAGAGTTCCTTGGATGCAAACTCTGGACCTTTTCCATGTGGGTCCAGTTGTGTCCAGTTGTGTTACTGCTGCACCACCACCTGGCCTCTCCTTTTTACTGTCCTTATCCTGTTTTTGTATCACGTATACAGGCCTTGTGGTTTATTTGGGAAGTGATTCCTCCTTTTGTTTTCTCTGAATGAGTTTGTAAAAGATTGGTATTTTCTACCTAGAATATTTGGTAGAACTAGCCTATAAAGCAGTTACCTATTGATTTACCATAAAATTTTAAGCTACTAATTTAATTTGTTATTTTGAAATAAGATTGCTTAGGCAATTCAATTTCTTCCTTGTTTAACTTTGATAATTGTTTCTACGATAATTTGTCTATATCACCTAAGTTTAAAAATTTGTCATAAAGCTATTTCTTAAAATACCATAACTCTTTAGTTTCTGTTGTACTTGTAGTAACAGCTCATTTTCATTTTCAGTATTGTTTTAGGGTTGTTCTATTTTCTTGGTCAATACTGCCAAAGATTTTCCATTTTATTAGACTTTTCAAACAACATTTGACTTTGTTATCTTTTCTATTGTATGGCTGTTTACTATTTTAGTAATCTTTATTCTTACTTTTATTTATCCTCCTTCTTTGTGCTTATTCTTTTAAAACAGAAGTTGGATGCTTACCTGTTTCCACTTTTCTTTTTTTCCTTACACAGACATTTAAAGTTTTTAAGTCCTCTAAGTTATGTTTTAGCCAAAAGTTTTGATGTGCTGTATTTTACATATCAGTTATTTCTTATTTAATTTTATTTATTATTATTTTCCTGTTTGATTGGGCAGGGGTGGGGGGTAGTGGGAAAGCAAACCACCAGGTCCAGGACTCCAACCATGGTCCACCATTTGGGAGTCCAGTGCCTTTAACCACCACACCACCTGCCGGCCCCAACTTTTAAATATTTTATAAAACCAAAAGAAGAATAACATAATATGTGAAATGGATGGCACAGAAAATGTTATCGCCCATGGTGTGTGGCTACTTAAGTTTGTATTGTAGAAATAGGGGAGGGGTAACACCAAAGTTGGTGTTATAACTTTTCAAAAGGAAACAAAAGGGAGACTGTATTTTAGTATTTTCTAGTAGACTTTGTAAAACAATTTTTTTTCACTTCCAGATGACAATTTGAAAATGTAAATCGTAATACAAAGCCAGTGATATAAAACTGCTGCATTCTAGCCCAAGTGATTATATTGGGATTAAGAAGGGTTATATCAGGATTAGTCTGGGAGGATTAAAAAAAATTACATTTTGCCGCTGAATTCACTATAGATAGCCTTTATTAGGAATGGAACTTTTTTTTCTAATAAAGCTTCATTTCTCTTTGTTTTAGTTGTCAATCATGAAAAGATATTTTGTGGGAATGAAAATGATTATATTATTCTAGCTTAACCCATTAATGGGATATAACACATTAAGGAGCTTTTCTAACATTGAGCCAGCCTTGCACTCCTGGAATGAACCCAATTTGGTGATTTATAAAATATCAGATTAAATTTGCTTTTTGAAAGAAATCCTAACTCCGCGTTCATAAATGAGAGTGGTCTGTAATTTCCCCACACTCTTCCTGCTCCCTCCTTTTATTTTATTTTATTATTATTATTTTTTTTACATAAATTACCCATTTGTTGTAGGCTACTGATATTGCAAATGTCTGTGGGTTGGTCTTTCTCCTGGTCTTTCAGTTGCTTCAGTATTCTGATGGCAGACTTTACTGTGACAGTTGAAGTGGTGTTGTAGGTCTAGGCGCTACGGTTACCATTTTCATGCAGGAACCACAGTGCCAGATCCCCATAGTGCCCATCTCTTTATCTTGGTTTTGCCACAGAAGAAGCAAGTGTAATTGGCATGCTGTCTGATTTCAATTTTCTTCACCATTTTCCGGAGGGAGGCACCATAGTGGGTCCTGCATTTACCTATGCTGCCAACCTTTCTGGTGCATTTAGCCATATCACTGCCAATTAGATCTGAGCCCAGAGAGCTCTGTGCCTCTTTTTAAAGTTCATTTATTCATTTCTTCCATGGGAAAGAAAAGCAGAGAGGGAGAGAGAAGCACTCCCAACAGGTCTTCCTGCTGTGATCCACTCAGTCTCAGCTGGCTCAGATCATGGTCATACACACGTGTACCTGACATGCTCAAAGAGTTCCTTGGATGCAAACTCTGGACCTTTTCCATGTGGGTCCAGTTGTGTCCAGTTGTGTTACTGCTGCACCACCACCTGGCCTCTCCTTTTTACTGTCCTTATCCTGTTTTTGTATCACGTATACAGGCCTTGTGGTTTATTTGGGAAGTGATTCCTCCTTTTGTTTTCTCTGAATGAGTTTGTAAAAGATTGGTATTTTCTACCTAGAATATTTGGTAGAACTAGCCTATAAAGCAGTTACCTATTGATTTACCATAAAATTTTAAGCTACTAATTTAATTTGTTATTTTGAAATAAGATTGCTTAGGCAATTCAATTTCTTCCTTGTTTAACTTTGATAATTGTTTCTACGATAATTTGTCTATATCACCTAAGTTTAAAAATTTGTCATAAAGCTATTTCTTAAAATACCATAACTCTTTAGTTTCTGTTGTACTTGTAGTAACAGCTCATTTTCATTTTCAGTATTGTTTTAGGGTTGTTCTATTTTCTTGGTCAATACTGCCAAAGATTTTCCATTTTATTAGACTTTTCAAACAACATTTGACTTTGTTATCTTTTCTATTGTATGGCTGTTTACTATTTTAGTAATCTTTATTCTTACTTTTATTTATCCTCCTTCTTTGTGCTTATTCTTTTAAAACAGAAGTTGGATGCTTACCTGTTTCCACTTTTCTTTTTTTCCTTACACAGACATTTAAAGTTTTTAAGTCCTCTAAGTTATGTTTTAGCCAAAAGTTTTGATGTGCTGTATTTTACATATCAGTTATTTCTTATTTAATTTTATTTATTATTATTGTTACTATTTTTAAATTTTCTATAGGGCATGTACATTCGCCAGAGAAAGGCAGAAAGAGGAAGAGGGTAAGAGAGAGAGCAAGCCACTAGATCTGGGACTCAAACCACAGTTGGTCATGTGGGAGTCCATGACTCTAACCACCACGCCACCTGCTGGCCCCTCAGTTATTTCTAAATGACTGAATTCTCTGAAAATGCTTCTTTGGTATAGACATTGATAGTCACAGCAAAAGGAAATAGGAATAGCAGAGCTGTTTGGAAAAATGTCCTCATTTCCTGGTATTTTCTAGTGTCCTTCACCTAAAGATTGGGGCTGACATATTCCCCATTGTCTTTTATATAATCTCAATTTTGTTATATAACCTCATTTTTGACATTAGAAAAACAATTAAGAAAAAATAAGCCCTGTACTTTCTGATGTAGGGGCTTCTCATCTACCCTTTCAATGGTTCCTTGATAAGCATGGCACAAATAAAAATGTCATCTTTCAGGACTCACTAAAGTTTTTAGTGCATTTGGACAGTAGAAGAACGCTGTCTGAATAGAAACATCTGTGACCACACATATGCACACTGAGCATAAATGAAAACATGCTGGCCTGTTTACTGAGGTTTTAGTCACTGTTCCAGAGCTGCAGGACCACATGGGTCTCGTCCATTGACCAATAGGCTTTCCAGGATCTTTAGTACCAGGAGAGCACTAAGGGCCACTGACCGCAGGATGCCTTATCAGTCCTTACAACTCAAGAGTTCTCAGGAAGCCAGTTCTATTCAGTCTCTGAGATGAGAATATGCCAAAGTTATTTGGGCATGAGTGGGAAAACCGCAGAAACTAAGAACCAGGAAAGCTAGTTTAGAGTGTTCAGTCATCACCAGTAAAACATATGATGGCTCAACGGTTTATTCCTTTTTTCCCTTTAAAAAAATTCACTATAGATTGCATGCATGCAAGAAATAAAAAAGAAGAAAGAGAGGCACCCTCCACAGGACTGGTCACACTGTGATCCTCTTCCTGTAGCTTACTAGGATCTTGGGCATACTCACTTGTCCTGTACGTTCTCAGGCCAACCAGGCTGGGGACTCGAACTGTAATCAGTATGTAGCTTTCAGTCCACAGCCTGGTATGCTACTGATTGTGCCACTCAAACTGGGCCAATGATTTGTTTTTTATTCGTTCATTTATTCAGATAGTTGTTGAATATGAACTACCAAATTAGCCATAGAACAGTTGTCTAAGATACTAGAATTAGTCTTAATTCTATTCAATATTATGAAAAAAAAAGGAAAGAATGCTTATCTAATGTGTAGGGGAAAAATCATAGTTCCAGTATCTTGATTCATAGAGAATTAGGTATAAAAAAATGTAAAAAGAAGAGGGTCTCAGAATGAAAAACTATGAGAGGAGAGAGGAAGGATCTGAGGACCAGGATTAGGGGCCCTGGGCTGTGAAAGCTGAAACAGGATAAGGGGTTGGGCTTAGCTCAGTGATGTAATCTCCTGATCTGATTATACCCATGAAATAAGTGGGTGAATTAGAGGCCCACTAATGCCCTACCTAGTTTTAACATTCTATATTTTGCAGTCCTCTTACTATAATCATAGCAGCAAAAGTGACTCCATATCAAGGACATGTTATTTCTAAAGCAAAATTCCCATTATAATCAAATCCTTTTTTTTTTTTTCTTTTTTTACTGTCGATAGGTTATATAACCAGAGAAGCATGGGTTTCATATGAGATATAGCCAGCACATTGTGGACTTAAAAATCAAGCAAGTCAATCTCCAGCTGGGCAGAAATGCTGACTGAAAAGACCAGTGTAATCAGCTAAGACCCAAGGGCCTCTGAGGGAGAAAGATCAGACTTGGATGCTTTTCTTAAAGGATATGACAACCTTCTGAAATCAATCTGCATTCATATCACCAAATATGGAATGACAAAAGTATGTCATAAACACCCCCGTTTTTTTCTTCTCCCCAGATGGTAAATTGAAAGATTGCTGGGGGGAAAATTATATTGTAAAGAGAAAATCAGCCCAGCAGCTTGTTAGTGGATTTGACAGGCCATTACCAAATTTCCTGAAATATATTGTGATTGGTACTGAAGATAAGAAATATACACCACCAGGGGAAAAATATATATGCCAGAGAAAAAGAGGATGAGGTGCACAGAGAATTAGTAAAGGACAAACTGTGTAGTGCTATTCAGAGCTTAGATGATTGGAATATGTGCAATGCCCCGGCTCAATGATGGGCTCAGAATAAAATGTAAATCATGGTGGAAAGATAGCATCTAATACTGTAAATGAGAGTTCCCATGCTTGGCAATAAATCCCACTCTGACTGAACACCAGAGAGATACCTGCTTTACAGTAATTTAAGGTGGTGATGGGGGTGGAGAGCATATGGCATTGAATGTAGGTGGATGGCAGGATGAATTAAGAAAACAAAAATGAAAGTAAATCAAGCTTTGAAAAGTAGTTGTGTTGGTCTTTCACTTACAAGTACTATTTGTTTTATATTTTTAAAAATAATTAGCTATTTTATTTATCATTATTATTATTATTTTTAAATTTTCTACAGGGCACACATGCTCACTAGAGAAAGAGAGAGAGAGAAAGAGAAAGTGAGGAAGCAAGCCACCAAGAGATCGAGGACTCAATCCGTGGCCCACCATGTGGGAGTCCAATGCCTTAACCACCATGCCATCTACTGATCCCAAGCACTACTTATAATGCTTCTCCCTTGGAAACCTATAATCTAAGTTAAAATGTACTTTCTCCTTTGCTATCTTTCCCAGTATTTCCAGAAAATAAAAGACTAAATGGATGTATGTGTGTGTGTGTGTGTGTGTGTGTGAGAGAGAGAGAGAGAGAGAGAGAAGGTAGAATTTTGTATATTGTGGGCCAGCAGGTGACACAGAGCTGGATCCCAAATGGCAAACTAAGAACTTTGAGTCCTAGACCCAGTGGTTTCAAAAACATGTTGGGTGCATGTGTATGTATGCCCTAAATCCCAAAAGGAGAATGGATAAGAAGGGATTGCAGTGTGGCCATCCCCTGGGGGATGATTTCTCACTTCCTTCTTCGAATCTCTGTGTCTCTCAGTGAGTGGACATGCCACATAGCCAAAAAAAAGAAAGGAAGATAAACAAAAGAAAGAAATATATATAGAAAGAGACACAGAGAGAAGAATTAGAACAAAAACTGGGGAGGTAACTGCCACATTGAAGAAGGTACAACCAGATAAGAATTTCAAGAGTAGGCTGTTTTCACTGCTCAACCAAGTGAAATAGTGGTCCATAAAGTGAGGACAGATTGGGCACTAACTTTGTTTAAGTTTCCCTTGATGACTATTCAGGATACTTTGTTAAACAGAGGAGAAAACGTAATCTTTAACTAACTATCCAACATCTTGGAACCAAATTCCCAGTTCTTTCCCACTGGTTACAGTTCCAGAAACTTCAACCACGTTTGGCTATTCCACTGGCTGATATTTAGAAATGATTACACTGTATATTTACACACACATAGAGGAAAAGACGGAAAAGATATATGGAGATGTCAATCGTTAAATACACTACTAATGGTTTTTGTTTCCTCAACACCTCCAGTTTTCTACATGGAGCACCTATTCTTTTTTTTTTTTTTGGAGAGGTTTTCGCTATAGGATGCGTGCGCTCTCCAGGCAGACAGAGAGAGACAGAGAGACAGAAAGCGAGAAATCACTCCCCAGGGAGGATGGCCACGCCGCAATCCCTTCTCCTCCATTCTCCTCTCGGGATCTTGGGCATGCACACACACGCACCCGGCGTGAGTTTTTTAAGCCACCGAGTCTGGGACGCGAACCGCGGTCGACTACGTGGGAGTCCAGTGACATAGCCATTATGCTAACTGCTGGTTCCCAGAGCATCTTTTCATTTGTAAAAAGAAAAAATAAGACAAAAATTAAAATGACAAACTTAGACCCAGGAACACTTCAGCCCCCACCTACGTTTCTCTTCCTCTGTGTACTTTATTACTCAGATGAAGAGGCTATTTCTCCCTGACTCATTCTTCTCCCTTTCTTTTTTTTCTATAAGATAAAATAGACTTTAATGAAAAACTGTACAGAGAGGGGGAAAAGTCACCATATAGTGATAAAGAGTTAGCTAAAAGATATAATTATTTATTTTTTAAAATTCTTATTATTTTTATTTGATCACTATGCATCATTTGGCTTGTAAGAGAATTTACCCAACATGTCTCCTTTCTTGTTTCTATGCTATATATTTCATCATCCCCATCACATTTCTCTCTGCCTCTTCTTCACAGCCTTCATTTCTGATGAGAAGGAAATTGGCTGGTCTTCCCCATCCTCATGCTACCTCTCCTAACCAGCTGCATGGAGAAAGCCCCGAGCTCCATGCCCTCCCAACTGCAGCCAAAGTGAGAGATGGATAATTACATGAGTCTGGCTGGGAGCAGGACACCTGCTATAAGCAGGCGGCTGTGGTGCTGGCAGGGCTCAGGGCTTCAGGGTGAATGACTTGGATTCTTTGCATTGGCAGATTAAAAAGAAATAAAGTTAAGGCTGGACCACAGGATTCATTTTAGTGTTTATAACTGGAGGGAGAAAGATGACAATGGTCAAACAGACGGGAAGGCCAGTATGTGATTGCAAGAAAAGTCCATTTTGATTTAATACATTTAAGAAAAGATCCATTTCACCATAAATCTGACCCCCATTGTGTGATTATGGCCTACAAGTCAGGAAGTAATTTTCAAAAGAGATGGTGAAAGGGAAGGTCATTCAAAGGTCATACAATAACTGCCACAGACACAGTACTGGAAAAAAGCAGAGGTCCTTTATTTTGGGAATGGCTGTAAGATTACTGGGGATTCAAGGATTTCCCACTGCAGACGTAGGAGAAAGCAGCAAAAGGCAGATGCTGAAAGATTTTAATGGTCTGCAGGGCAATGCCATTATTTCCACCCCTGCTCCTATACTGATTCATCTGTTAGTCTCATTATTTTGAGAAGGAATGATTACTAATGAGGATGTATTTGATGATCAAATTAATTAATGGCAGAGAAGGATAACTAATGATGAGATGAAGCCTTCCATAGTTAAATTTTATTAGGGCTTTTCTTTTTTTTCCCTGAATGAAGAGATTTATGCTTGCAGTCCAAATTCTCTAAATAAAAGTTACGTGCATGTTGCTTTGCTTTTACTGGCTCTTACTCTGGTAATGCAAAGACCAAACTAGGCACTATGACACGAAGAGTTAGAAAACAGACAAAGGAATTTTTTTCTGAAAATCTTTTAAGCAACCCACAAATGGATGAAGGATAAAATTTTCTAGTTTTCTGCTTTCGTGATGACTGCAGTTCTGAGGTACTACTTTTCAAAAGACACTTCACAGAGCTATGAGACAGTAAAATAAGACACAGGGTCAGCTGTGGCTAGATGTTGGCCTGAGCTCTGACTTGACAAGGTGCACCTGTGTCGTAGGCCAGTCACTTGACACCTCTAGGTCTCAGTTCTTACTGGACAAACAAATAGGCATGCACTGCTGAGATGTGAGGACTGGGCCGAGTGATGTGAAGGTGCATTTGTGAGTTAACTGAAGAAGGGCGGAGGGCCTTCCTATTGTTAGAGGCATAGGAGCAATAGCATAGGCCACATTAGTATCAGC
This sequence comes from Tupaia belangeri chinensis, assembly GCF_000334495.1. Classification (NCBI taxonomy): domain Eukaryota; kingdom Metazoa; phylum Chordata; class Mammalia; order Scandentia; family Tupaiidae; genus Tupaia; species Tupaia belangeri. The sequence continues at coordinate 1,096,183 of NW_006204120.1, forward strand.
AAATTTAGATCTAGATTTGTCCAGACCTACTCTCAGAATCCTGAATCTTCTCTTAAACCTTTGCATCCTTTCACATTTTCATCTGGAATGTGGTTTGCCTTTGTATCAAAGCTTTCAAAATGTGCTCATGTACATTTTGCTCTCAGCCTTACTAAGATTGGTAGAACCCATTCTCCTGGGGAAGAACCTGAGGTTCAGATGGCCTGACCTTCCCTAAGTAGTGCAGTCAAGCTATAGGCACTATTTTTCTTCCAGACACTGGTTTAATATTTTCATTTCATTATTCAGGCCTTCGATTGTCATAAATTGAGCTTATCTTCATCCTCATCTCATGCCCTATGTCCAGTGAAGACAGCAAGATACCCAATTAACCATCCTCACTTGAAACTGCTAAAGCCATAGAGAGTTTTCTTCTGCATGATCTTCACTTTTAGTCTTGTATCTTGTCCAGAGTCAGAAGGAAAATGCTTTGAAAACTCCCAACTCCCTAACAGATGTCAGGTGTGATCACTTCAAACAGGTAGGGCTTTGTCATGTGAAAGCCCAGGCCAAGAATTGGAGAATTGGTTTCTATTTCAGGTTCTAAATGTAGTCGACAATCCTTTTAAGAGCCTTGCACTGAAGTGAGACACTTGCCTTCCTCCAATGTCATGGGAATGCAATCTGCAAATGTGGCAAAGTACACACACTGCCAGCAGGAGCCCTACAAATGACCTTGAGGAGTCTGATGAAAGGTGCCATGGATTATAAATGGGAATTATCATCACACGGGCTGCTATCATAATGTACATACCAAGGTGCTTGGCTGAAGAATAGGTAGGAAATGCAATTACAAACTCTGGAGCAGTTAAATGGAAAGAAGGCAGGACCATGGTATACCCCAAATTTGGCAGCTCCTATGAACCTTGATGTTTAGGCATTAAATGTTTTTAAAGTCACATCATATGAAAGATGTGTGCATTTTGTACTTTTTCTGATTCAAATAAAATGCCAGTGACTTTTAATGTGAATGTGGGAAATGTCTTGGGCAAGTTTTTTATTCAGAAAGAAACTTCATCTGGATAGTTCAAATAGAGTAAAATAAACATCTCTGCAGCCATAGTTAGTAAATATTCCATATTTTTACATGTGTGTCAGTGTCCATTTTTAAACACACATATTTCTGGAGCTTTTTAAAGCTGAAGGGTTTACTACTTGTGCATGAGAGTCTGAAAAGAAGCCCATTTCTCCACACTGTAATATTGAGTTTTTTTTCCCCTGTCCAGTGATACCAAATTATTTTCTGCCTTGATGTATGATGTTTTCACATCTTCGAGATATTATGATAATGTTGTTAAAAGCTTCTTCCTGAATGAGTCAACAACCTCAACAAAATGTATGTTCTATTTCTTCCTTCTAACTGAATTTTTTATTTTTCGGAGAGGTTTTTGCTATAGGGCGCATGCGCTCGCCAGAAATACAGAGAGAGACAGAGAGATAGAAAGTGACAAATCACCCCCCAAGGGGGATGGCCATGCTACAATCCCTTCTCCTCCATTCCCCTCTCGGGATCTTGGGCACGCACACACAAGTGCCTGGCATGAGTTTAAGTCACTGGGTCTGGGACTCGAATTGCGGTCGGCTACATGGGAGTTCAGTGACATAGCCATTACGTTAACTGCTGGTCTTTCTACCTGAATTTTTGAGCTTCATAATTAGCACCTTCATAATTCCACATAGAAGGTAGATCCTCCTAATGTATTGCAACTCAAATTCTAAATCAATCTTTAGCTTTTCACATTCTACATATAGTAGCTAAATACTTCCCCAATGCTCTAAAACTATCATTTATCAGTAGAATGATGTTGAATTCCTTTTTATCTTTTTTGAGAGATTTCTTTTTTCCTTGCCCTTCTATACTTGTGCCATTTTTCTTTAGATTGTTCTTTTTCACTACAGAGGAAGCACTGTTCTTCTGTGGCATCTCTTGTAATTTCTGCATATCCTGTCCTTCTCATCCTTCCAGCTGACACAGACTCTACTCTTTTACTCTCTGCACATTCCTCTGAGCTGGGCCATGTCCTCCTCCATACCATCAACACTGCCTCCTCTCCCTAGGACAAGGAATCAGAAACGGAGAACGAGCTAACCAGTTCTCTATCCTTCAACCTCTTCATGTCACCATTTCATGATGATTTGTCTTTCTTTTCTTCTCTCTAAAATCTTGTATTTATTTTTATTTCTATGGCCATACCTCAACCCCCTCTCCTCCATTATGCTCTCAGGATTTGGGGCACATATGTACACATGCCTGGTGGTTTATTTTCCCCCCTCAAGTCACTGAGTTGAACGGTGCAGTTGGCCATGTGAAATCCAGCTGCTTTAACCACCACCTGGCTGGCCCCCTAAAACCTTTTTAATTTGATAATTTGTCTCCTTATCATGAGGCAACTATCTGTAATTCCACAATATGCCACTTTAAGTTCTTTGTTCTTTCCTATTAGACATTCATGAAACTTGTCTGCTCTTTTTTTCTTTTCCTATATGTGTTTGGACAGGTGGAATAATTTGCAATGTGAGGGGACTTAAAAAGTGTCATGGAAAATGGAATTAAAGTATAAGAATTTTTTTGGGGGGGGGGAGAGGTTTTTGCTATAGGGCGCGTGCACTCGCCAGGCAGACAGAGAGACAGAAAGCGAGAAATCACCTCCTGGGGGGGATGGCCACGCCACAATCCCTTCTCCTCCATTCTCCTCTAGGGATCTTGGGCACACACGCACACGTGCCTGGCATGAGTTTTAAGCCACCGGGTCCGGGACGTGAACTGCGGTCGACTACATGGGAGTCCAGAGACATAGCTATTACGCTAACTGCTTGTCCTAGTATAAGACATTTTGACAAAAATTTCTTGAAATGTATACAATTTTTTTCATAATACACATTTTACATGTACTTGTTGAAGACCTTTTGTATTTCCCCCACTCCAACGTCAGCTACACAATAAGCAAGAATTCATTCAAGGACTGGGATAAAGTTAATAGCTACTCAAATAGGTTCCTGTTCAAGATATCAGAGCTGTGAGTATGTGTATGTGTTCGTGTTTTGTTCCTCCAGAGCCTCAATTAAAATGTCTGTCAACAAATACATTTATAAGAGCAAAGAGAACAAGCAGGGAATTGCAGAGTTCTTAGAGTATGACAGATTCTGGCATTTTGGAATCCCTAACTCCTCTTAAAGTGAAGACTGCCAGTCAGCGAGCCCTCCAGCACTCACTGCACAGGAGAAAGTCTCAGTGGTGCAGGAGACCTGAACACAACAATGAGCAAACCCACACAATTTCCTCGAAAAGCAATGCAAGCCCTTTATATCTAAATATAAACAGGCTACCAGCCACCACCTCACTTGTGAAGAGCTCTGTACATGAAAGAGAAAGAGACTGAAACATGAAATCAAACAACTATTCCTAGAATAAATAGAAATTATTCAGGAACAAAAAGAACTTTAAAAATTCTAATTAGTATTCTCAAAGAGATTTGAGAAGATACTGCAGCCATAAAATAAAAATAAGATTGCATGAGAAGATAATAATAAAAGAACAAAATAAACTATAGTAAGTAATGTAATAATCAAGCAGAAACTTCAATGGAAAGGATAAAGTTAAAACAGAAAGTATTAGAAAAAGGATAATGGGCACAGGGTATCAATCTATTGGATTGTAAGGAAAGTCATGATACATTTTTACATAGAAAAATATGGAAGTATATGTCATGACTTTCCTGACAACGTAACAATAGGCTCCTTATCTGTTTAAGGTGCTGGGCTCCCACATGGCTGACCATGTTTCAAGTCCTAGACCTGACAGCTTGCTTTCTCACTTCCCGTCTCTCTCTTTCTGTTTTCCCCTAGTCAAATAAAATAATAATAATAATAACAATAATAAATAAATAAAAATAAATAATTCTTAAAAAAAAAGGAAAAAGCATAGACTTGGAGCCAGCAGGTAGCATGCTAGTTAAGGCAGTAGATTTCCACATGGCTGACAAGCATAGACTTGGAACCAGCAGGTAGCATGATAGTTAAGGCAGTAGATTTCCACATGGCTGACTGCAGTTTGACTTCTGGACTTGGCAGCTTGAAAATCACACCAGGCATGTGTGTGTGCATGCCCAAAGTCCTGAGTGGAGAATGGAGGGAACAGGATGTAGCCATCTCCTGTGGAGGGTGATTTCTCACTTTCTATGATGTAGCCATCCCCTGTGAAGGGTGATTTCTCACTTTCTTTCTCACTGTCTTTCTCTGTCTCTTTCTGATGAGTGCAATGTACCATATGGGGAAGAAAAAAAAAACTTCAAAAAGTAAAAAGCATTGGCTTAAAGTATTTATGAAAGAGCCTTCTGATATAATCATAATTAGTCATACACAATTTTATGATCAGTAGGTTTTAATGGTATCCTGTTTATCAGTCCTGTCAGTGTGATTTATGCAAGGCTTCAAAAAATAATTCTGATTTTTAAATTGATTATTTAAAAATATGACATACTGACCTATCCACAACAAGTGAAAATAAAACTACTGTTTAATTTCAGGTATGGATATAACTATATAATGAGCCACCACTGTACACTCACTATAGTGGCTAAAGAAGACAAGCATAGACTGATCATGCCAAGTCCTGACTGATGAACACCCAGAACTGGGACTCTCATACGGGCTCGTGGGAATGTGCAATGGTGCAGATACGCTGCAAAACTGGCAGTTTCTTAAAAAGAATTTAACACACTTCCAATATGACCCAGCAGTTATACTCAAGTGAATAGAGATATTTACTCAAGTGAAATAAAAAAGGACAAAACAAAAACTAGATTTGTTCATATTTGCCCCTAATTAGGAACTACCCAAAATATCCATGAATCGGTGACTAGATCAACAAACTATAGTCTTCCTTACAATGGACGCTACTCAGCATAAGGACTAAACCAGATGGTTGAAGCTCAGATTCATTATGCTAAATGGATGAAGACAGACTCAACAGGCTGTACAATGCACAGTTCCACTTCTGTGACATTCCGGAAAAGGCAGAATCATCTGGGTAGGAAACAGATCCGTGGTTTCTGAGAGAGGGGCCGAGTAAAAGAGGCATCAGGGAATGATGATGGAAGTGATTTACTGTGAAAGTGGTGGCTCCCCGATTATATGCATTCATCAAAATTCATAGAACTGTATGCCTAAAAAGAGTATTTTTACCTCAATAAAAATCTAACAGAACAAGTCAATATGGTAATCCCAAAATAAAAGAGTTTGTATGTATATTCTTTCTTTCTTTAAAAAAAAATATTGTCAGAGGGCACATACACTCACTAGAGAAAGAAAAACATCCCCCAGTGGAGTATAGTATGGTCATGCTACACACCTTTTCCTCATCTCTCTATCCCATCAGAATTGTGGACATGCACACCCATGCCTCCGATGTGCTTTTCAAGCCACAGGGGCCAGGATTCCAATTGTGGTGGGCCATGTGGGATCTGTCTCCCAACACACTGTGCTATGGGGCCAGCCTGAAGTACATAAATTCTTTGCTTGTGTACCAACAGATACGAATGAAAGTCAAAAACTGCACTATCCCTGTAGAAAAGATGGGTTAACATCACTGCTAGCTTATGATCAGGTAAAGGCTAACTAACATGTTTCCATGGATACAAACTACTATTTCCTTCTGTATAAAACCTCTAATATTATTAGATTGTGACTCACATGCAGTGTAGGGGTAAACTCAGAAACATCCAAACAGAGTCAGTTCAGGGTCTCTCATTTTTAGGAAGCTGCCTATCATATTTTTTTATGAACACATGAAAAACTATATGATGTCAGTGAACATATCCTTAAGAGATTCAAAGTGAAAAGATTAGAAACTTTTTGGCTCAACTTATTCTCAGATTATTAAAGCTCTTTATTTTGTTTGTTGCAAAAAATAATTTCCTAAAAATAGATAGACTGTGGCAACAATGACATATGGGAGGCTCACTCCTCCTCTCTCTGTTGACTTTCTTGTGAGACTGTAATTTTCTAATTTATACAGTGGTTGGTGGACAGATTGAGAGTAGGTTTTAACATCGGGAGGATTCTTTGCAGTGGAATTCAAATTAGCAAGCTGTGGTAATTTATTCACACATGGTAGGATATGGTGGAAATGTGACTCTTAAAAAAGCACCTATATTTTAAAACTGTATTAAAGATGGGTTGCCACAGAGATAGCCATGCATCCATTTAACAATCAGGGAAACTTAAAATCATTGCAGCTGCCATGGATTGAGTGTTCCCCTTACTCTGGAGATTCCATACATACCTCTCATGTGTCAGCTTTTTATGGGCCTAGGATCACGGAGCTCCCTATAGACACCATGCTAGTTGCTATTTCTGGACCTTTGTCCATTCATTTCTCCACTTAACATATATATGTATTTGTTATGGATTGAATTCCCCTCTCCCCCCCAATAAAATTCATGCATTAAATTCATAGCCTGTAGTAATACAGAATGTGACTTTATTTGAAAATAGAATTATTTGCAGATATGATTAAGTAAGTTGAGCTGACACTGGGATAGGGTGAGCTCCCAGTCCCTTATGAACTGTTTTCTTATATAAAGCTGAAATCTGTACACACACAGGGAGAACACGAGGTGAAAATTAAGGTTAAGCATAAGGTGTCTGCCAGTCAGGAAGGCCAAAGGCTGCCAGCAACCACCAGAGGAAGAGTCCTCCTCACAGCCCTCTGAAGAAACCAGTCTTGCTCGTCAGCCTACATCTTGGACTTATAGTCTTCTGAACTGTGAAACTTCCTCTGTTGTTTAAACCAACTAACAATAACAAATCAATAACAGAGGGACTAGCAGTTGATGTAATGGCTATGATGCTGGACTCCCATGTAGTCGACCATGGTTTGAGTCCCAGACCTGGTGGCTTAAACTCACGCTGGGTGCATGTGCATGTGTGCCCAAGATCCTGAGAGGAGAATGGAGAAGGGATTGCAGTGTGGCCATGCCCCCTGGGGAGTGATTTCTTGCTTTCTGTCTCTCTGTCTCTCTCTGTTTTTCTGGCAAGTGCATGCATCCTATAGCAAAAACTTCTCAAAACAAAACAAAAAAAAAATAAAACAAATCAATAATAGATAGCTATATTAAAATGCATTTCCTACTGACAATGATATTGTGCCAATGTATGAGAAGTTCCAATAACCAAAGCTCTTCATCAGAAGGGCTGGGGCTCAGGTGGTGACTTGGATTACTGCTCCTCTGTGACCAGACACATGGGTCTGTGGTGCTCCTGTGCTGAAACCTTAGCAACCAACCTGCCCACTGAGCAGCTCAACCTCTCATCCCCTGATTTCTAGATTTGAATCTTCAACAGCCTTACAGGTTTCATCTACTTTTAAAGCAACTGGGTGATCATTTCTGGAAGAAAAGAGGGCTCATTGCTTGAAGTGAGATGTTGTAGCTTGCAGGCTAGGTCTGGTGTCATGGTCTTTGGAGAAAATGACAGACTTTGATCCTGGCAAAGGCACCAATGCACATTCAATGTTGGGGCATATGGACAACCCCAGGAGCCTCACACAGCAGCTGTTACATCGATTTCCAAGTACGGGGACCTGAGCAATGACTATAATGACATTTTCCTGGCTGGCTCTGACCTCTGAATCTCACTGATTAGTCTAACACACACTGTGAACATCAACCCATTAGGACTGAAAGCCAAGACCCCCAAAATTGCTTTAAAATAGCAGGAGATGTTTAAAACATAATTTCTCTTGACTCAGTCATTAACTTGCTTACGTCCCAATCCATGTCTCTGTTTTGTAGTCCTCCCTTTCAATTATTTTTTCCCTGTTTGGCTCATGGTTCTGTAGAAGTACCTCTAATCTCTAAGACACTTTCATAGGCAATTTATGATTGCTGGTATTAGAGAGCAATCTATATGGATGTATGTGACTTAAAAAATCCTATCATTAATATATTTTAACTTCCCATTATCCTATTTGTATTTCCTTTATTTAAACAAAAATTATAAACAATATTTTTTAAATATTGTCATTCAAATCACCATCTGAGATCCAGCCCTCCTGATTGAGGGCTTCAGTTGTTGGAACTTCTCATACATTTGCACAATATCCTTGCCAGTAGAAAATGCATTTTAATATAGCTATCTGTTATTGATTTGTTGGTGTTTATCGATTTAAAAAACAGAGGAAGTCTCACAGTTCAGAAGGCTGTAAGTCCATGTAGGCTGAAGAGCAGGACTTTTCCCTTCACAGGGCTATGAGGAGGACTCTTCCCCAGCTTCTGGTGGTTGCAGGTAGCCTTTGGCCTTCTGGCCAGTAGACACATTGCCTTGCTCTTTATCTTAAAAACACACTATTTTTACAAATTAAAAAACCAATATTTTTTAAAAGAAAATATTGGTTTTATTTGTATATTCAAAGAGGTAATTGGAGCCAGATCCCACATGGTCAACTGCACAGTTTGACTGCCGATCAACCACTGGATACACGCCTGCCCTAAATCCTGGCAGAATGGAGAAATGGAAGAGAAGGAATTGTGGTATGACTGTATTCCCACTGGGGGGGGTGCTTTCTCCCTTTCCATCTGTCTGTTTCTCTGTCTCTCTCTGGTGAATGTGCATGCTCTCTGGCCAGTTTAAAAAAAAAAAAGTACTGATGTGTATTGATGATAATTTATGCCCTATTAGTCTAAGATAACTCAAAGGCCCAAATACCATAACAATACCATGTATCCATTAAAGTGTTCAGATACTCATCCAGCTTGAATCTTTGATTCTATTCCTCTCTTGTCAACAACCATGACTTTCCCCCTTCAGCCTCTTATGTCTCATGATCCATGCTTCTTTCCCTTAACCCCAAAGATGACAGCTTCTGTTTCATTCTTAATAATTGTCAGAAACATACATTTTTAAATCAGCACACCGAAAGTCTAGCACTCTTCAACAAAAGCACAACCATTGCCCTGCTTTTAAAGCTACCTATCCCCCCCAAACCCCCAAACTCCGGTACTTCATCCATTGCATAAACACACATTTCTTAAATATATGGTGTGTTCATGGAACCTGATTAGATCCTAAGTATAATACAGAAGAAGTGGAAACAATACAGTTTTTTACACTGACCTTGAAAACAAACAAAACAAAGCACACGAGCTTAAATTTCTAAGACTAAAAAAAACCACCTGTGTCATGATTGGCAAGGATTTGTTAATCCTTTGCCATGAAGCTGTATGTCATATACAACCTTTCAATCTCTTAAATGCTCTTTTTGATTTCCTACCTCCAGGGTGTACTTCTTCAGCTTGGCTGTTTTCCAGTTCTACCCTTCCACAAACAGTCATTAGCACTTTTCTTTCTCTCAAACTTAGCTCTTTGGTTGTCATTTCTTCTTCTTTATGCTTTTCTGGCAAATGTCTGCTACTTCATTTGCATTTAATACACATATCCTTTTTCTTAAAAACAAAACAAAACAAAAAAAATCTGTGCCCAAGTACCTGCTGCATGCCTTGCATGGTTTGCTGAAGGAACTGTAGCTGCTGGTCTTTGGTGAGGTTTTCTTCTGTTCGAAAGAGCTGTTCTTTCTCTTGTTTTAGTAGCTCCACCTCGTTCCTGTAGGCATCCAGCTGCCAGCGGAGACTGTCATTCTCCTCTTTAAGAGCATAGGCCTGAGCAGCCAGGGCTGGAGGGAAAACCAGAAAGAATTCAAGGGAGTTACCTTCTTGCTTAGATGGAGGAGTCCTTGGGTGGGAAAGCGAGTCATTCACCTAAATTCTTACTGTTTGTACCAGTTCAGAAATAAAACCCAGATGCCTTACCCTAAACTGGTCTCTTTATTTTGCAACTAGGATGTGTCATTCTTTCAGAAAAGGTATCTATTCTATTTGCTCTGTTTTATGTATGAATGTTTCTTGTGTGCACAGCATTAACTCCTTCCAAATTCTTATCTCTTGACTCCCCGAGCCCTGGATACCCTTACAAAAATCAGAAATGTTTTTGCCAGGTGATGATGACATTCGGAATTCCAGTCAACATTTGTATTTACCCCATCATTGTCCCCTCCCTTTCTGCAAAGCTCTGTGGACTGCCTCTTCATTTCAAATAATCAGCAGGTCCACAGGTTGAGACATGCAGCAGCATCCCAGGGGACAGAGGAATTTGTATGCATACCATTCCTTCCTGCTCTACTGCTGGGACAAATTGCACAAATTGTTTTCTCTAACTCCTATCAGAATGGTAACCTAGCTCCATCTGTTTCACCAATAGATTAAAACTCTTTTCGCCTACAAGGCTGAGTAGTTACTCTAATACTCCTCCCTGAAACCTAAAATTCTCTGTGTGTAGATTGAGACTTCATTCACATCACCATCTTAACCAAGACAGTTCACTCAGGGTTTTACACATCTCACAGAAGCTTGAGAGGCAGTTGAGACCAAATAAAAGAGAATGGATGGTACAAAACAGAGATTAAGGGTGGGGCATCCCTTTTCCTAGTTTATATTGTATTCTTAGTGGTCACTCCAAAAACAGTAATAACATTAACAGCCACCTGCTAAATACTCACAAGCTACTGGACCTAGGGCTTCCTATGAACTCATTTAATTACCTCATTATGCCTTGAGGCAGGTGCTGTTCGTATCCCTACCTTTACAGATGAGAAAAATGAGGCACAGAGAAGTTAGACAACTTGTTCAGTCCCACAGCACAGTAGAAATGATTTTCAAATGCAAGCCACCAGAATTTTTACTCTCGAGCACTGTGTATCAGTCAGTTGTATGTTTTGTTTTTACCAGACTGCCCTAAACCAGTCCTACACCCTCTCCCTCCACTATTCCAGTGATGTCTCAAATATTCTTCCCCCCTCACAAGAGGAGGAGAAAAGTGAAAAAAAAAATGAGAAATATATTACCACAACATTTTCCCAATAGGTAAGGGTGTGATGGGAGGCCTATTGCATACCAGGCTCTCAATACAGGTTCCTTCCCATGCTCTGACCTCCAAATGCCCGATTCAGAGGTCCATGTGAGGTCAGCCTCCTGAACCTTCTACCTGCACAGTATAGCAAACTGATGACAAGGCTTTCCTGAGGTGTTCTTAGATCTCAATGAATTCTCTCCTCAGATATCAAATATCAAATGATGTTAATCATTTTCTTATAGCTAGTGTTTTATGGTATCCCATTTGAGAAAATAGTGATCTATGTATAATACACACTGCAATGCCAAAGAGAACGTGACATGCAATTAACCAAAAACTTCCTGACTCAAATGGCTAGGGATCAATTAGTTAACAAGCATCCACTGCATACTCATCTGTGCCCAGGTATATATTGGTATTCTGGATCACAAAAGTGGAGACCAAACAGATCTCTTCTCTCAAGGAACTTAAAATGTAATAGAGTCTGACACATTTAAAAGGAAACTCATGCATCCAAAGGAAGAAAGAACAGTTTGATGCTTGGCATATAGTAGTTACTCAATAAATGTAGGTTGGATGAACAAATAAATGGGTGACTTAGAATCAAGTCACATGACAAAGGAATATATTCTGTAAGAGTTCAGAGAAGAGAAATAAAAATACAGACTAGAAGAATCAAAGAGGGAGAGGAAAATCTCAAGAATCAGAAGGCTATCTCAGTCAGAAGTAAGAAAGTCTAGAGCTGAGAACTGAGATAGGATATTTGGGGCAGAAAGAAAAAGATGCTTGATTGGGACCAGCAGTTGGCGTAATAGCTATGTTGCTGGACTCCCATGTAGTCGACCACAGTTTGAGTCCCAGACCAAGTGGCTTAAACTCATGGGGGCATGTGTGTGCGTGTGTGCGTGCCCAAGATCCCCAGAGGAGAATGGAGAGAAGGGATTGTGCCATGGCCATCCCCCGTGAGGGGTGGTTTCTTGCTTTCTGTCTCTCTGTCTCTCTCTTTCTGGTGAGCACACATGCCCTATAGCAAAAACCTCTCTGAAAAAAAAGATAAAGATGCTTGATCAAAAAGGTAAGTGTCTTCCTGGAAGTAGTGAGAGAAAGGTAAGTCACATCAGGAGATGAGAGAGAATGGGAAGGTTAGGCTCAATGGGGCAGTCGATTGAGAACCACTGAAGGTGCCTGGGGTTGTGGAAGGATATGATGACATTGGTGATTTAGGAAGATTAGTTTGGCAATGGTGCGTGGAATGAAAATAGAGGCTGAGGAGAATGAATAGAGGGAATTTTATTTGGTGTATATGTGTGTGCAAAACCAAGGAGCAGCCAATTTTACAGTTTTCAGGGACTTACTCATAAAATCAGAAATGACCCAGGGTATACCCAGGAGCATGAACTAGTGCAACTCAACTTCAAATCTTGTCTATACTCTGAGATCCCAGGAACTGACAAGTCAGTTTACCAGTCCATATGGAAACAGTTATGAGGCATCATCTGACAGAGGGATGTTGTAATAGGGCGGAATCACAGAAAATGCAAATGATGGAAAAAGTGTTGGCACTACACAAGCACATTACTGCATTTAGTAGCATTCAAAGACACTTAAGTCATTTCCTTAGGAAGCTCTATTTGGCCCTTTTTCAATTCAGAGTGGCATTTTTATTATCATAACTGATAGCAGGTGTTTGTGAAGAAATCGATTAGTATGCAGGGATGGAAATTACATTTTCCAAATGAATTGCATAGTCTGCAAGATATGCTGAATTCTGTGTAGCAAAATGCAAGTGGCTATAAAGCATGTGCCAGCAACATTATTTAAATAAATTATCCAAACGTAAATACATATAGGAAATCCATTATTTTAGGGGCTCTCTTATAAGCCTATGAAATGATACTGCTGAGAGTTCTTATTCATGGCAAAGCCAAGTGACCACTATGCCTGCCAAGCAGGATACAATGCTGTTGCATTCCTGGAATAAAAATGTGATATCATTATAAATAAACACATTTTATAAAGTCATAACAACTATAATCCTCCCCACCATCCCCCCAAAATCAATACCATAGCTAATCTCATCAATGTTTTTATAATTGGAGCATATAACTGATTTACATTCTTGATTAAATGATTTCAAGCTTAATATTTACACAAAATTTTTGGCTACTCCTGTGGCAGCAAAGTGGTTATCTTCTAAAGGGTGAGAAATTGTATATTGACTCCAGTTAACTTCAGGCCACCTGTTGGCTGCATCTCTGACTTTAGTCTGCTGACGAGGCTTCCTGGAGAGGCTACATTTCTTGGACCGAGATGCTAAGAAAAACAAAAGTCCTACTAATTTCTGACTTAATATAATTGCTCAGTATATTAACAGTTCAGCAACTTGAAAGATCAACTCTTTTATTGCCATCAAGCTTGCTCAATAAAATTTCTGCCTTAGACACTACGCAACAGATCTACTACCCAAATAAACATAAAGATGAAAAAAATAAATTCAATGTGCATCTTTGGGTCAGAATTCCCAAGGAGTGCACTGTGTTTCAATAAATGGGATACGTAACTAAAAGACACCCCACGTGGATTATGAATTTTTCAACTGAAAACATTATACAATAAGACACCTTAAATGGAAACTGTACTGAACATAAAATTAAATCTTCTTCTGGTGATTTTTCAAGGCACTGCTGAATCTGGATTATCATTAATGAATTCATCAATCAACAATGTATTGGGAAACAATGGCTAGGAGCTGTACCATACGCAAGAAGAATCAGGCCAGTGCAGTCAGCCATTTAACTTGCTCAGCACTTTAGAAAAATCCTGGATACTGGCATTTTCTGATCGTATCAAAAATGAAATAACAACACTGAAAGTGTCTTACTTAACAAGATGCAGTTACATTTCAAAAATTAGCACTAGATTAGTAAAATGACGGAAGTGACAGTACTGTATGAAAATTGATCCAGAGATTAAATTGCACTGCTGAAGAAAAGGTCTAAAGGTATTACAGCATCTCATTGTATCTGTAACTAGATTCCACAAAAGCCATTATTCTTTATATTAATTATGGTCAAAGTGACCTCCTCCTCTGCCTCCTGTATTACTTACTGTGTTTCCATGGGAACGGATAATGGCATGCTTAACTCCTTTAAGTAAATAATCTGGTGAAAGCCTTGAAATCTCTCTCTTACCAGCCTGAGCCAGCTTCAGAAAAATAATTAGCAATATATAAAAAAATGTTAGTTATTTTGGGTTATGTCCCAGTAAGCTGACAGTATGTTAATACCCTTTTCATGCTCAGGCGAGATGTAACTAAATAATAAAACACTTTAACATATTGTTTCTAACAATATCTGGATTTCTCCAGAACTGTTGGTCTTTGTGTCTTTGTAGAACTGTATTTAGCATTCTCCCTCCACTTTGCTAGATATCCTTCTGGAATGTTGGGAGGACACCACTGAACTGTATTATTTCTTACCCACTGACAAAGAAAGAAATGTCATGAGCACCTTCTTACGGTGTGAGGGGAGGTCTGAACAAAGGTACAGTCACTACTCAGTTCTCCTTCCCATTTTCTCCAAATAACAGCAGCAGAAATAGTAACAGTGGTAGTAACGGCTAATGCCTTTGACGTGCCAGGCACCACGCTAAGCATATTATCTGCACGATTTCCTTTCACTCTCACAATAACACAATACAGTAAATATGATTATTTCTATTGGAATAGATGGAACTGAGTTGCAGGGACACAGAGGCTGCTCAGCTGCTAGGACGTGCAGGGTGTGGCTCAAGAACTATACTTATGTGTCAATGTACGTCACGCTATTGGTGTGGCCGGGGTCCACGTAAGTGCTGCAGCCAAGACAGGAGGAAACCAAGGACCCTACGGTAAAGGCCAGTTTGTTCCTAACGGTGCTAAAACATTCCACAGCTGGCTCCAGGGAGCATTCTGCTGGACAGAGCTCTGCTGCAAAGACAGAAAGGATCATTCTATTTTAAAATAAACGTATTTTCTGCAGGAGAAATTTTGGGATGATTCATGTTAAACCTATCCTTCTGGAATTCTTGAGACCTGATTCAAACCACTTAGGGATCCCTCTTTCTGCCCTTGTCTCTCTTCTGAAATGGCTGCACTGATGCTCACTAATCCTGGAGCTTATGAGCTAGGGTTGATCATAAGGCTTCACGAAGAGAGTGTGTCCAGAGACTCCTGTTGATCTCAGGACTCCCGAGGAACCAATATTGATATAAAGCATTTATCCCCTCCATCTGAACTCATCAGGTTTGTCTTTGTAACTATGCCCTCAGGAGAATCTCCTCTTCCTATTACTCTGAACTCCTGCAGAGCTTGGTCCCATGGGTCTACTCTGAATTGGCTCAGGAGGCCAGAGACAGGACTAGTCCCTCCCCAAGATAAACAAATGAAGGCTCTGGGTTCTCCAGCTGTTGTCACCCATGATATCTCCCAGGGGCCAGGCTCAGAGCTAGAAAGCATTGTGGGGTGTCTGCTGAACGGCCAATGTCCTGTTAGACAGCCTCTGAAGATACCAACAAAGTACAATTGATCTGTTTTTCAGTAATACCTGCATCACCACTGAAGCAGCAATCTTCCTCAAATTGCTCACCGAAATTCCTTCTGCTACATTTTTGCAGGATTATTATTATTACGATTTCACATTGACATAACATTTTATATTTGTGGTGTGTATTACAGGCTGCACATTAGTTATTATTAGGGAAAGCTAAACAGAAGCACAATGCAGTGTCTATTTCCATCTTTGTGTGAGGCCAGTGGAATAAGGGTAATTTGGAGAGTGCAGGTAAACTAGATCCTGTTATTATAATGGTTTAAATGTGAGTTCTGAAGGCACAACCAACAGCAGGTGACTCAAAAAAAAAGTCTCCGTCCTTCCCTCCACGAGGCTCTTCTTAATGAAGCAGCCTGTGTTAGCGGCAGGACTTGTGAGGTGCCGCTGGGCTTCCGACTATTGAGAATGCACATCACGACTTACCACTTTCCCACTTACATTATTATCCTCTGATACCTTCCCCAACCCCTCATTTTCCTCAGAGGAAAATATACAAGGAAAAGAGGCATGCTCACTGCTTCCAAGAGCTGCATCAGTTTGTGATTTAATACATTGCTGTGAATGGTGCTTTGTCAGCTGAGGGGTGCCTTTCGAGTCTTGGAAAGGTGGAAGAAGTGAATGCTGCAAACTCTAGCTGAGCAACCGCTCTGTGCTCTCCTACCACCAGCAGCCTACAGCTCCTGTACCACTGACCTCAGGGCCTCTTGGAGGGAGCACTACAGAGAAGGGATCGGGTGGAAGCCTACCAAAACAGTGTGGGGCTCCCCCACATTGCCTGTTTTGTGTGTCTGAGAGGAAGGGAGAGAAGGCTTCTGGCTAGGAAAGGAGAGCTAGGGAAGGTACTCCCTTGAGGAAGTGGGGTTGGTCTGGGCTCTCACGCTGGGAAGTTGAATAGAAGCAGGGCTGGGATGCTGCACGGTGGCAACCGCTCTAACCAAGGACACAGCAGTCTCCACGGAAGGCACCAGTACCACCAGGGCAAGAGCCATGGAGCGGGGAAGGGGAGGCTGGCTTCATACAGAGCCCCAGAACCAGACAGGAGGCATTTCAGGAAGGAAGGGGCATTTATTTTTCCTACTCTCCCTTTTTTTATGATTAAACCCCACCCTTGCCCTTTTCTGTCTCTATTTTGCTGCCCCAGATGTGGGACTACCTTTATGTCTATTCTCTGATGGCTTTAAAATTCTTTTCAGGGTAGGCAGACCCAGCTAGACCAAGCTAGATTACAAAATGACATGAGTGTTCAGGAAAGTGACTCCTCTCTGCCTCACGAACAGTGCACCTCCTTTGGCACAGTGATCCTCCACCGGCTTCTGACTGGTGTGGCTTCACTCTAATGAGGCGTTGGTCTTGTCCAAAATGAGAAGTTTTAAGCGGCAGTCCTTCCCGCACGAAAATGACTCCTGTCATTTTCTCATCAGCTTGCAATGTAAAAATAGACACTAGCTCTCCTCCCAACTTAGATATCCTTCCCTTTTAACAAATGGCTGCTTCTGACTTTCTTCAATAAAACTTCCCCTAAAAAGTGCTATTTTCTTCTCCTGCTATACCCCTACAGACACTTTCTCTCTTGAACTGGCGTTTCTACCACACAAAATGCATCCACACTATGAAATGGGAAATGAAGGCCAGCCTGTACCTGAAGTGTGCTCTCTATCCAGGGTACTGCTTTTTTGCAAGGAACAGCAACAGTTTTCACAAAGCATTTATTTTATCACACCAAATCCTTGTGATGACAAAATGAGTTAAATAGAAAATTCATTTCAGCCTTCAGTTACTTGCCGTATACATGAACCCTAACTCCACAGAATACTGAGGAAACACTGAGTAAATAAAGAGCAAAGACTTGGCCTTTATGCCTGGGCAGTGACCATACGTGGGCTGCCTGAGAAAGCTCCTCCTCTTCACTTTCCCCATTGCCAACATTGGAACTGATTTATGAACACGAACTCGCGTCTTGTATTAGGACAAAAAGAATCCCCATCGTCTCTAAATGCATAACTCAGGATGATGCTGGTACGAACAGCTAGCAAGGTACCCGTACCACCTTGGCGTCTCTTAAGTGAGAGATCTTGGACCCATCCCAGATCCTCCAAATCTGAGATTTTGGAAAAGGTCCTAGAGATGTACATTTCAAAAAATTTCTGGGGGGCTTTTGCATGCATGCCAATGTTTTAGAGCCATTTCTCTAGACTTTAGGGACCAAATGCACATTTCCTAATGTTTTCCTCCATCGTGCATTTTTTTTCCATTTTTTTTTCTTGCATGTGCTTCCTTTTAGCCTTTTCCAACAGCTTCTTTTCGTGTGTGAACCTTTTCCACCCTACATTGCCGTCTAGTCTTCTCTGCCGTCTGCCGTGTCTTCTCCCGTTCCATTAATCTATCTGCTCCTCTCTGAATGCCACTTCCTGCCGCTCCTGTGGTGATACTGTGACTCAATGCTTCCATAAATCCTCCAGGCGTGTCTCCAAAACACATTGTTCTGATCTACTAGATGCCATGTGTTACTTTTCTTTGCAGCCATATTTCTGAAGAAAGTTTCTATTATAGCAGGTTTGTGGCTTGCACTCGGGAGAGGCCAGGCTGAAGCTCTGGAATGCGTCACTCTCAGCCTGGGTTCCTGGGACCAGTCTCTTTGCTATAGGAGAGGAGGCCCCCTGTGTACACAATCTTACTGGGGCCAGTGGCTGCATTCTCTGTAGTGTCTCTCTGGCAAATGCTCAGGCGTACCTCTTTTGATACTAATGGATGAGCTAATAGTCTTTAGCCATTCTCCTTGAGTCAGAGAAGGCTGAACTCTGTTCTTGGCTCAAATCACTTTTTTTTTTTTTTAAGAGGTTTTTGCTATAGGGCGTATGCGCTCGCAAGAAAGACTGAGAGAGACAGGGAGACAGAAAGCAAGAAATCACCCCCCAGGGGTATGGCCATGCCACAATTCCTTCTCCTCCATTCTCCTCTCGGGATCTTGGGCACGCATGCACACGTGCCTGGCGTGAGTTTAAGCCTCCGGGTCCAGGACTCAAATCACGGTCAACTACGTGGGAGTCCAGCGACTTAGCCATTACCCTAACTGCTGGTCCCTACATCACATTTTTCAATATAGGGCAAACAGCCCTACCCAAGCAGCCTTGTTTTCCTGTTAACCAGAGGATTCTCCAAATGTACCACCTGGTACAAGCTTGAAGGGAATTCTCTCCTGGGTCTCACATGCTTTACTTAAGCTGCTTCCTGCTCACTCCCCCTCCCCCTTTCTTTGGCCCTTTATTATTGCTTATGTCAGTCACTTTCCCTGCACATTTTTATGTTTCACCCCATTTTTTAATATTTATTTCTTGTGAGAGAGAGAGAGGAAAGAGAGAGAACCCCAACAGGGTCCCAATGCTCCAATCCTCCCCCAGCTCCAGCCAGTCCCACATCATGGGCGTACGTATTCTCAACATATTGGGAAGGCTTTGGATATGAACCTGGAACCCACCAATACGCCAATGTCAGCCTCCTTTTACTCCATTTTTATTTTCTTCTCATTCTCATGTTTTATTACCTCACCTTAACCTATTTTGCTCCTCCTTTCCTGTCCCTTATTGACAGCCATCAATCTTCATTTGCCAGTGGTTTTCACTCTTTTGTTCATTGGAATCATACAGGGAGTGTTATAATACCATATATGCCTAGGCATTACCTTGCACAAATTGGTATTTGTTAAAGTAGTTGTTGAAATTCCCCAGGTGATTCTCATGTGAAGCTAGGGCTGTGAACCATTCCTTTATACCTTCTGTTCTTGCTCACCAGTATGAATTCTCCCTATTGTCACAGCTCGTGGTATTTGCAAAATGTCACAGAATACCTTAATTGGTTATTTCTCACAATCTAATCAAGAAAATCCTCTTAGGATGAGCCTTATGCCACTGCTGAGAAAGCTGAGGCTTGGAGAAGGGACACCATTTGCCAAGCTATGCAGGAAACAAAAGTTTGAGGGGCTTCTGAGCTCATTTGGCTAAAAGTTATTTCTTTATTCTCTGACTCTAATTCCTCCCTTCTAAGGACACAACTTCTCACTCTTTCTCAACCATTCTAATGCTTTGACCACTCATGCGACCCTCTCTTCAAAAGCAAACAGCAGGATGAGTGTGGCAGTCCTCATTCAGGTCCAGGAAGTGAGAAGGAAATGTGGAAGACAGAAAAAGACTTGTTTCCAGAACTCGTGATAGTTCATCTGTTCAGATGGCTCCAGTTCACATTCTTCAACCAAATGCATCTTCTCAATACTTCTTTGTATCTTCAGAGTTTGAGTGTTACAAAAATCCAGCTTTGACAAACTCAGCATTAGTCTTCTCTTGAGTTTTTGTGCAAGGAAAGTGTACATATTTTATAAACTGTCTGGATGGCTAAATTACAGCAATTTTTTCCCTGGGAGAGAGTAGTTCAGACATTAAAACCTTCTATATATTGAGCATGATAACCTTTCTCACATCTCACAAAAAAACAGTTTTTGCTTTGCTCATTAAAATGATTTGTTTTGAGTTTCTGATGAGTATAATTTTTCGGGTAGTTATGTTTTATTATTACTAGCAACTCCCTCAAAAGCCTCTGCAAGTGCTGAAGCACCAGTTAAGCACTATTAATCAAACACTAAATGCTTTTAAACAGCTCTACCCCTTTTTCTAATTGAGAAATAGAGCTGTTTGGGCAAGTTTATGAGGTGACCTTGATTAAATTAAAGAGGTCAGGGATGGAGCAGACTTCAAACCCATATTCAATGATTTTTTAAAAATGATTCCTTCCAATTAAGGAGGAATTAGCATGAAATATTTTGTTTCTGAAAGGTTAAAAGAATTCCTCTGAGGAAGCAGCTCTCTTGTTACTAGCTTTTTTCCTGAACATGAGAAAGAAGGCGCTATGGATAGCTTTATGTAGAGTGCTTTGGTAATATGGCACTGATGACACAGCATCAATTATAATATGCCTTAAGAGCCTACATGTCACATAGGAGGAGCAAAAAGTCCAATTTAATTTTTTATTTCAAAAGCTCAAGGATCTAACAAGTTTTAATTACAAAAAAAAAAATCAAGATATACTTCTCATCTACAAAAATTTCAACCTAGCTCTAGGGAAAAAAAATTTCAAACATTACCCTATTTCATTTTTGTAGTTCTTCTTAGCTTCCTTCTTCATTGTCTCATAATCCCCCATGTTTTAATAACCTGGAAGAACATCTCATTCTTTCTCCCTAAAGAGTAGCACACACAGTCTCTGATATATACTGACAGAAGCAGGAGTCAACAGAGGAGAGGGGAGACCAGACACAAGTAGTAGGGTAGGGACCATCAGGTGTTTCTGAGGAGCAGTCATCCTGGTGGGAGGGGACACATACTGCCCTGCATCCCACATTTCCACTCCTGCCAATCTCGCAGGTTCAGTAGTTACAGATTATATACAGGAAAAAAGCAAATGGGTGTTAGAGAAAGAGAAAAGACCTGTAAGTCAGATACGAGTTATGAGACATGGACTGAGTAACTAAATCTTCATGAGACCTCAGGTTCCTTACTTGAAAAACGTGGTCAATATTACAAGGATGTAATAGGTAAAGAAGGTCTCTTGCCCCCTTTTGGTTTAAAATTTTAAAAAATTATATCCCCTAACAGATTAAAAATTAGATTTCCCTGTTTTTTCTTTAAAATTTTAAAATTTTGCCATTGAGTGCATGTGCTCATGAAGGAGAGACAGAGAGACAGACAGAGAGAGAGAGAGGGAGTGAGTGCGAGTGAGTGAGAGCCAAGTACATTCCTCATTGAAGGGATTGTAATGGGGATGGCCATGCTACAATATTTTCTCCATTCTTTTCTTGGGATTTGGGGCACATATGCACACATCAACAGTATGTTTTTTAAGCTATCAGGTCTAGGACTTGAATCTCACTATTGGCCATGTGAGACCCAGCCTCGCCAACCCACCAGGCCATTGGCTAGTCTAGTTTTTCCCAGTTTTAATTTCCTATCTAATCATTTAGCTAATTCTTGTCTACCTGCTGTGTACAGTGTAATGGACTGGGCAATTAGAAGGGCAAAGATCCAAAGTTGGTCTCTAAAGAACACATAAGGTGAAAGGTCCTTCCATTTCAGCATGTTTTTACCTTCATTTGCTTAAGACAGACATGTAATAAAAACTTTTGTAGACTAAGATAGCATTCTAATAAACAGATTTATACAACTTCTCAGACATTCTCAGCTCTCGTGGTTCTTTATTTTATTATTATTATTATTATTATTTTAGAGGTTTTTGCTATCAGGCACGTGCGCTCACCAGAAAGACAGAGAGAGATAGAAAGTGAGAAATCACCCCCCACGGGGGATGGCCATGCCACAATCCCTTCTCCTCCATTCTCCTCTAGGGATCTTGGGCATGCACGCACATACGCCCGGCATGAGTTTAAGCCACTGGCTCCAGGACTTGAACCGCAGTCGACTACATGGGAGTTCAGTGACATAGCCATTACACTAACTGCTGGTCCCAGCTCTCATGGTTCTTTATGTTAGGGCTTAGCTGCTAGCTTTTGGCTGAGACTTGTAAGAACACAGAGCATAGAGACCACAATGGACTAAAGCTCCAATAATATTTCAAGAAAAGAACTGAGGATGTTGCCACTAAGAATTTTCAGACTAGATAGGCAACATTATTATTTTAGAGGTTTTTGCTATCAGGCACGTGCGCTCACCAGAAAGACAGAGAGAGATAGAAAGTGAGAAATCACCCCCCACGGGGGATGGCCATGCCACAATCCCTTCTCCTCCATTCTCCTCTAGGGATCTTGGGCATGCACGCACATACGCCCGGCATGAGTTTAAGCCACTGGCTCCAGGACTTGAACCGCAGTCGACTACATGGGAGTTCAGTGACATAGCCATTACACTAACTGCTGGTCCCAGCTCTCATGGTTCTTTATGTTAGGGCTTAGCTGCTAGCTTTTGGCTGAGACTTGTAAGAACACAGAGCATAGAGACCACAATGGACTAAAGCTCCAATAATATTTCAAGAAAAGAACTGAGGATGTTGCCACTAAGAATTTTCAGACTAGATAGGCAACATTCTCAGATCAAAGACTTAGTCTCACAATACTTGTTTTCTTATGTTTTCCCTCAGTCTTGCACTGTAAGACAAAAGATATGGTCTATGTATGTTGTAATAATTTACTGAATATTTGTGGTTTCAATTTTATCACTGTTTTGTATTATGATATATGATATTGCTTAAGCTAATTCATAGAGGCAAAGAGCTCAGGAGGGAAAAATGGATGGCTTAGGACACTCAGGTTATATAGAACCTACACTAGAAAAGTATATGTACCTATACTAGAAAAGTCTAATACTGCTAGTATAGACATTTCATAAGTGCTGACTGGCAAACCACTGAACGAAGAATGAAATCTCTTATCCCACCTCCAAAAGTTTTGCCAAATATATGTTGTAAATTATGTTGTGCCTGAAAACTTGTAATTGCAAATATCCAATATAAGTTTTGCAGTATTTACACAGCAGCTCAACTAATTATTATAGGGAGTACTAAAATCCAATTTTTCTCATTAGCTTAGAATATTGGGGGCAGGGATAAAACATTTTATTTCTAAAATATGATCCAGAGCAAAACTCTCTGAATCTGTGAATCTCAATAAGATTGATATTATTTTAGGTGCTTCCCTCAGACTTTTATTTTTAAGATATATTGAGAGATGTATTTCATAAAGAAAAGCCTCGGGAACAAGGAAGCAGGGAGAGTCATTCCAATAAGTCTTGAAATTAGATGGTGGGTCAATAAACTGGTGATCTTAAGGTAGGCTGCCCCAGGCCCTGAGGGTACAGAGAAAATATGGAATGAGACAGAAAAGTAAAGGACTAATATTATAGCTCAGATCATTTCAGATCAATCACCAAATATGTGCTTTTGCTTTGAGAAATGTCCTTTTCTCTTTATCTTTTGATGTGTTAGGGATAGGACGCATGGGTTGTGACAGGGTGTTTGGTTTACCAAAGGAAACTCAAGGCATGACATTCCTCCTTCCCAAAGCACTTCACCTCTTCCAAGTATTTCTTCTCCTTCTTACATAAAGCCATGCAGCAGACTTTGCTTTGAGGAAATAAGTACTACTTAACTAGAAAAGGTATCCTACCAATTTCTGAATATTTTTGAAAGGTGGTATTTCTCTTGAAGTGGACTTAGAAACAGTTTGGTGGAAGTGCTGCCTATGTTGAGACAAATCTCTTTCTAGCTAGCAGGAAACAGAGAAAATGATGGAAAGACTAAGTATATGCCCCCATTGACTTTGTCTGGATTAACATTTTAAGGTAATACACTTCTCTGGTCTACCTTTGACTCCAGATGGCATCATGATACCATGAAGATAACAAAATTCAAAATACTTGGCTGATTTTATTTAAAATCTAATGATTTCATTAAGGCATCATTTAAAAACAAGTCAGTGGTGCCATAGAAAGGTCATTAGTCTGGAAAGAAGGAAGCTAGCATTGAGTTCTCAACTTTCTTTTCACTATTTTGGGAAAACAACACAGCTTTTTTAACAGAAGCCTTTACCTTCCTATTTGTAAAAAAAGAATAAGGTTATATAATATTTCTAAGATCTCTTCTAGATCTAAAGGGAGTTACTAATGGTTCTGTGGGTAAAAATTCAATATTTTTGCCTAGTTTAGAACTAAAATTATTTCCTAGATCCTTCACTTAATAATTATGCAAGTATGACTAGCACTTAGATTAGGAAATTGTGAGATGATGTGGTCTGGAAAGGTGAATCTACTATGTAAGCTAGATGCAGACATTCTCCAATTTAAACGAAAAGAAGCCAATTTAATAAAGTTCTATCTTCTTATAGTAGTTACTATTCATGACTCTTTTGACTTTCCAGAATGATTGGAAATGACTAGGCAGTATTCTCCACTCAACATAAATCTTACCACAGAGTCCCCTATGTTATTCTCTAATCAGTATTTATATACTATGACTTTCATTATTAATTTACTACATGATATATTGTAGATATTTTTGAACTGTACAAAGAAGACAGAAAGCACCTATAATTACACTGTCTAGGAAAAATCACTCTGAATACTCTCACCTGTATCCTTACAGATTCTCTCCTAACATATACATTATAAATACCACAGATATATATACACAACTGGAATGATCTAATCTGATTTGTAACTTAGCAATATATATGTATTTAAAACTTTGTAGCCTGATTTGCTCAACGTTTTTTATAATTATTTTATTTAACTTTATTTATTTACTGTAGTTTGACCACAGAGGATGGACAGAAAGAGAGGAAAAAGAGAGAGAGAAAGAAAGTGGGAAAGCAAGCCGCCGGTTCCAGGACTTGAACTACATACAGTCAGTCATGTGGGAGTCCAGTGCCTTTAATCACCACACCACCTGCCAGCCCCAGCAATATATTGATAGCCTTCTCTCATTCCATTACATAGTCTAAAAAGAATTTTTTTCAGAGCTGCTCATAGATATATTATTTAACCAATACCCAGTGTTAAATATTTACATGTTTCAAAAGTCCTTCTGACAACTGAAAACGTAGGCAGTTCTGCAAGTTGCCATGGCCCAGCATGTCCCAAGTAGAAAGCAAGAGCCTCTGTGACATAGCAGTTATGGAAGTGAGGGTGGGCTCATTAAAGCACCTACAAACCTGCTTGGAGGGTTAGAAGCTGTCTTGTAACGTCTGCCTCAGAAATCTTTTTCTCTATTCCTCTGCTAGTGATGAATATACAAAATTTTTCCTTCTTTGGTCACTTCCCAGAAAGTTTCACACTTTCATACACTGTGGTCTGGAACTAGGGAGACTTGAGCACTGCGTCCCTCTCCCATGTCAAGGGCATTCAACCAAGCACAAGAGAAGAGTCACTAAGCTAGTTAGATATGGAACAGCTTACTACAGCAATTTTTATATTGCTATAAACTTCAATTTCCAGGACTTTGAAGTATGAGATAAATATCATATAATGGTAAGTGGAATTTCTTAGAAAGGGAAGAAAGTAATTACTTCTTTCAATCTTTCAATTACTTCTTTCATTAGTTAGGTGGCCCTTAACTGTGTATGGCTAACTAGAAATCTACAGAAGTCCACTTGTCCTTACTTACTCTATTCACACAGGAGACCTCACATCTTCAGGTCTTTGATTAAGGTAGTTTATGGGCAACGGTCTTGATAGTCAAGGTATAATAGCTTTATGTAACCAACTGTGTTTTGATGAACAGTGCAGTATAAAAACAGAGGAGAATTAGGACAATGATGTTCATCAACAGAACATCACAGTGCTAAGAAGTTGGTAACAGCATATGTTTTAATATGGTCTGGTATTGATTTCTTTCCACTGATATCCCACTTTAACAGTGTTTTAGTCACACTTCAAGATTTTTAGATGGAGAGGTAGGGAGGAAAAATCAATAGACACTATCTTTCCACTACCAACTGGCCCACATAGCTATAGCTTCTCTTCCATTCTCTTTTAAGGGATCTAAAAGATGCTCTAGTAAGGTCTAGTTCAATTACCAGGCTTTTAATAACCACAGGCATCTACTCTGACCACCTCAAAGATTTTAGCTTCAACTTCTAAAGGGTCATGGGAAAGAGCCTATAATTTAGAACAGATACACATTAATTTGCTCTACATTTTCAACTTAATTAACATATAGGAAGGTTATTTTAAAATTTACTTGTTATATGAGGACTATCTGCAATAAAATTGTCATAGAATTATTGTTACTGAGCTTTGGAAATAAATATCAAAATACCTACATAGTTAAGCTGCACAGAGGAAAATAATCAAAAATGAAAACATTCTCTTTTAGTATTATAACAGTGTTATTTCCTCCTTTATTATTTTTAATCATTAGATATTTTAAAAATGACCAGGTATATTTTTTTGTGAAAAACAGATTATGTTTTTAAACTGTTAAATGCTGCTAGAGGACAATGAAGTTATCTACCAAAAGAGTTTTCTATAATTATCTCTTAGAATCACAGATGAGCACTTGATGAATTTCATCAATGTTGAAAGCTCAATCCCATCTTCATAATCAGAAATTCTTACATATTGCTTATGAACCGAAAGGAAAAATGAAAAGTCCTGCTAATGAATTCTTTCCTGTGTTTAGGAAAGGAAAACAAAAAGTTAAAACTTACCCAGATGCTGTCATCTAAACTCCCTTAAAAATATTCCAAGTTTTCCCAGAAGTTGTGTAAACCACACTTAAATTCCAACAACGCTGTGTTAATTTTGCTCAAATGCAAGCCGAAAACATATTTTAACATCCTGTCAGAATGAGATACTAAGAGTGTCGATAAAATGACACAAAAATAAATGTAAATTTAGATTGCTGTTACAAGTGGCTGCTTGGCTCTAGAAAGATGTTAGGTTGCTATAGTATT
Organism: Tupaia belangeri chinensis; assembly: GCF_000334495.1. Taxonomy (NCBI): domain Eukaryota; kingdom Metazoa; phylum Chordata; class Mammalia; order Scandentia; family Tupaiidae; genus Tupaia; species Tupaia belangeri. Next base: position 1,123,162 of record NW_006204120.1, read on the forward strand.
TTCCATAGCAACTTTGCATCTTATTACATAAATATTCCCTCAGTGTCCTTACAGCCTTCTAAGGAAACAGGATTAAATTCACTCTCTGAAAAAATGATCCTGCATGAGACCTTATCAGAATAGAATGCCCAGGGAACATAATTAACTGCAAACCAGTACAGGGGTATCTGACAGTTGGGAAGCAAGAGGGCACTGAGGGCTGTATGCAGGTGGCAGTGCTGTGGCCATGTGCTGCTCACTGGCCATTGTCTGAGCCCTTCCCAGGTCAAGCCTCTGTAGCTCTCCCTTTTAGAAGATTGGTTATAAACTTCCTTGGTATTATCCTTAGCCTGACAACTACTAGTCAGCCCAAAGCCCTCCAACAGGCCCAAGGAGCTTATGGAATTAGGCGAGAAGCCAGAGCCTAACAGAGCCACAGTGTGATATGTAAATATACCTAGGAAAACATGCTGGGCTGCCATGCAGGAAACCCACTTTGTGCCAAGCTATAGTGACCAGATGCGGATTGTTCAAGAAACTCAGCTAGGGCTCCATTGTTTTTTTGTTTTTGTTTTTGAGAGTTTTTTTGCTATAGGGTGCGTGTGCTTGCCAGAAAGCTAGAGAGAGACAGAAAACGAGAAATCACCCCCCAGGGGGGATGACCATGCTGCAATCCCTTCTCCTCCATTCTCCTCTCGGGATCTTGGGCATGCACGCACACATGCCCGGTGCGAGTTTAAGCCACCGGGTCTGGGACTTGAACTACAGTCAACTACATGGGAGTTCAGTGACAAAGCCATTATGCCAACTGCTGGTCCCTCCACTGGGGTTTACAGAAGTGCAGTACAAGTGAGTAAAGTCCTGATTTAACAACCAGTCTCCATACTTATGACTAAGTTGTTAAGTAAATTAATTAGTCAATAAGTGAGAAGCTTCAAGGTAGATGTCTTACGGTGTGTCCTGGCACCACAGGGTATGTACTTTTCAATAGTATTCTCAATGTGTTTTCAATTTATCAGGTGACATTACACTAGAGTAATGAATTCTATCCATATAAAAAGTGCACATTAGATAATGCCAGAAAGCAACAAGATACACCATAACACAATAATATAAATCTGGTGTAATTGTTTTTATTTATTCTGATTACTACTATGGGTGCACAATAAAGTACAAATTCATAAATGAAACATGTCATCTTGTGTGATTGTGAATGCTTGATGTAGTGAATACTAACCAGCTGTGGGAACAATACAGAATCTGAGAAAGGGGATTCCCGAGACTCACACAGCCTGAGAAAGTGGATTCCTCACACTGGAGAACTGGCTGTATGTCCGCGTGGTCATTAAACAGGTAGGTCGTTAGGTGAGGAGTGGCTGTATTGAGAAAATCCTTATTCTCCTAGACACAATGCAATTTTAGCCAAACAGATCATTTTTGTAAGATAATAATTATGGGAAGTTTATGCATATTTGAGAGAGAGGTCAGAAATGAAGACATTGTTAGGAAATGCAAAAAACAGGGTTATAACGGGGCTAAACTCAAAGATGGGTTAGGCTTGAAATGTAAATTCACAAAACAGATAAACACAGTCTGGTTGTACAGAAAGAGTATGTCCATTAAAAAGGAGTCCTTTGCTACAGGATCATTTTTTTTTTTTAAAGTTGCAATAGAGTACATGCCCTCACTGGGGAGAAAGAGAGAGGAAAGGAAGAGCAAGAGAGAAGGAGGAAGAGCAAGAAATTACTCCCCATGCATGTCATACCACAAGCCTCCATTTCTCCCTCCTGTCAGGACTTTTGGGCATGGTCATGCACATGTACCTACAGTGTTTCTCAAACGATTGGGTCTAGGACTCAACTGTGCACTTGGCCATGTGGGATCCACCTTCTTAACCGCTACTGGCTGGCCCAACAGGATCAATTTAATAGTATCTGACTTCTTGCATTTAAAAGGTAAAGCAACTTACACACACCAAAAAAAATAAAAAAATAAATAAAAATCCCAAAAAGAAAAAGGATAAACAGAAAAATCTTGGCTTCTTACAAATGAGGCTGTATTTCAAGAGTTTAGGAAGGAAGAGGAAGCAGGTTACTCAGCCCACCTTGGAAGGTTTCTTCTATCATCTTGAAGCCACATCACTTTTAATTAATCATATTTCCTTGTCTGGCACTTGGGTCTTCAGAAGACATTAAGTTGTAGTTGAAAAGTGTCTTCTGTTTGGTGGATGCTGATGGACACTTATCCCTGTCTTCATCTATTCTGGGAGACAGTGTCTTAGGCTGCCACTGCGTGTGGGCAGTGCTTATCCTTCCATGTTTCAGGTCACCACTGAAACTCCTTCCTTTGGAGTCTGCTAGTGCAGGGAGCTCAGCTCCTGGCACATGGCCTCAGATTGAATCATCTCAATTTTGATGTCTGAATGCTCTGGCCCCTCTCTCAAGTTCTGAGTTGCTCCAGAATAAGCCTGCTTTAGATTACATTCAATGATTCCTACAAAGAGGCTTCTAGCAGCTCAAAAGACATGGCCCCTCTCAGTTGGTCACTTTGAGCCAGCTGCTAGATCCTGGTCAGGCATTTAGTAAAGCCCTCTTTCTTCTCTGCCCAGGCTGGTACTGGGGTATAGCAGTGAGACTTATGCTTGTACCTGATTATCATCACCTGGTGGTCATCCTTTAGCCTCTTTCAGAAGTAATACCATTTAGGAAATAAATGAAATTAGAAAAACAAAGGTATTCTTATTCTTCCCAAAAGTCAGGGGGTAGTCAGAGAGAGTTTTATTATTATTATTATTATTATTTATGATGTATTTATTAACAGTTGCTCAAAACATTCAGCTACCTGGGAAACAGTGCAGATTGAATATTGCTATTTTCAAACAAACTTATTTATAAGTCCCTAATTTTACTTAGTTGGCCACAAAGATTTGTTCAACTTAATAAAGTTTTAGAAAACCTGTATGTATGTTTTGGTGAATTTCCATAGAAAATGGACAATCCAGAAAACATTCCAAATAATTATGAGTGCTCTTGCAAGAGTTCAGCATTCATTCATTCATTTAGGAGAGGTTTTTGCTATAGGGCTTGTGCACTCACCAGAAAGAGAGAGACAGAGAGACAGAAACCGAGAAATTTCCCCCCATGGGGGGATGGCCACACCATAATCCCTTCTCCTCTGTTCTCCTCTCTGGATCTTGGGCATGCACACACACATGCCTGGAGTGAGTTTCAGCCACTGGGTCCAGGACTCGAACTGCAATCAACTACATGGGAGTCCAGCGACATAGCTATTACACCAACTGCTGGTTCCAAGCTCAGCATTTAAATGAAGAATAATTAAAACCCAGGAACATTTGTTTGTGTGTTACAGAATGACTTAAGAGGTATCTACTAGGCAAGGAATTTTTAAGTTTCACTCTTCAAAAGTTTGTGTTCAATATGCAGTCACCAAATATTGATGAGGTACACATATCAGGTAGTAGTCTACTTAGGTTTGTACTAAATTTAATTTACTGGCTTTGGGACATACTTGATATTAGGAACTGCACTTTTATTAACTTAAAATGTTTAATATTTTCAGAAAGAGTCTCACGCCCCCAAGGGCAGCATGTGCTATGTCTAAGCCTTTCTGTTTCCCTTGGGTTCACAGTACCTTGAACACAGGAAGGTGCTGAACTGATGTTTGCTGGTAATTAGAATGATGTTGGGTTACCACATTGGGCCATGGCCTACTGAGCATGTGATACTGAATTTTCTATGTAAAAAGTTCTGAAAATTCAAATAAGAACATGAATCATCCTTGTTTGAATGTACTTATTAACAGTTGCCATTTAAGTTTAATAAAGCAGATGTTCTCAGGGTCAGCATCATCCTATCAATGTATGGGACAAAGGCATCAAAATGAAGACCAGGAGATGGAACCTATGCAAATGGAGTTAACAAATTTTATTGAGCACACACTTGGAGAAAGTCCCAGGGCCATGTGCTAGATGATGTCTAAGACTGTGCAGTGCTTATTATGTGTTCAACACTGTAAGTCAGGTTGGAAATACCTTAGACACATTGCGACTTATTAATTCTGACAATACTAAAACTAATACAGGTTTGCTATGTTGATGTGGGATACTGGGGTGATCAGGTCCAACAGCAGTGCTGGATTCAGGACCACAAGATGTCCAGGTTCTTGTCCCACACTCATGAAGAATTAGAGACATGAACAAAAAGCAGGGACAGCATAGTAGAGTTTATTAAGAGAGGGAAAGAAGAACATAGTTTCCAAGCAGGAAGTGGTCCAGAATAGGTTGCTGAAGAGGAACTGAGGTTTTTGCCTTAGGGCACATGTGCTCACTAAGCGGGGTAGAAAAAGAGAGAGAGAGAGAGAGAGAGAGAGAGAGAGAGAGAGAGAGAGAGAGAGATAGAGAAAGAAGGAAAGTGAGAAATCACCTCCCCGGGGAATGGCCATACCACAATTCCTTCTCTTCCATTCTCCTCCTGGGATTTTGGGCACACATGTACACATGTCTAGCATGATTTTCAAACCACCTGGTCTGGGACTTGAACCACATTCACCATGTGGGAGACCAGTGACGTAACCACTATGCCATCTGCTGGCCCTGAGGTGAAGGGTTTTTATACTCATCAGAAGGGAGCTTTGTTCTCATCTGTTCTCAGGAGGGGCTTGTTTGCCTTTCTCTCATCATGGAATTTTCCTCCCCACACCCTTGGAGTGGGTCTATAGAACATCAGACTCTGATGGTGAATAAGTGAATTTGTTCCCAAGGCCTTTTTAGAATTTTCTGAGCCAAAAAGGGCCTTTTTTCTTTTCTCACATTGGGTGGGTCATGAAAGAAGCCTCAATTGTTTGCTTTATCTGCTTTAGCTGGCTATCTTAGAGTCACTGTGAGTGCTTCCTTATGAGTAAGCAGTCCAGTGAGAGCCGAGCTGCTGCTGAACTGTCATCAAAGCTTAGCCATTTTGTGATTCCATCTTGGGCCCTATACTACATTTTTAGGATCCCTGTCTCCTACCTCAGTGTAAGTAAGGCTTTACAATCTAGGACAGAATTCCTCTTTCCTTTCTTCCTGGTGAACACCTGCCTCACCCTTTCCACCAATCTGGAGAAAGAGAAGGAGGACAAAGGGGTGAGGGAGAAGGAGAAAAGGAAAAAGAAAGGGAGAAGAAGAGAAAGGGAGGAAGGAAAGAAGAGTAGAGCTGGATTTAAAAGTTTGTCTTGAGTCTAGTAGGAGACAGACTAAACAACAATATATTTGAACTTTTATCAAAATATCGTCACGGGCTTTGGAGCAAGATAGCAATCTTCTTGAATGAATGCTTCAGTAAATATCTCATGATCTTTAAATTTATTAACAGAATTCATTTCCACTTTTATAATCATTTTAGTTTTGCTACAGTAAAACTTGTTTTACCCTTTAAGATTCAACTGATGTGTGGAAGAAAAAAACCTGCCCAAAATTACATTGTAGTTATAGAGATACTGAAAAACTTCAGCCAGACATGTTACATGTGGTAAAAGCAAAAGCACAATGAAATATTCTTCATAACCAGAAAAGCAGAGGTATATTAATTTTTTTGAGAGTTTTTTTTTTTTTTTTTTGCTATAGGGCTCGTATGCTCACCAGAGAGACAAAGAGACCGAAAGCAAGAAATCATCCCCCCAGGAAGGATGGCCATGCCTCAGTCCCTTCTCGTTCATCTCCTCTTGGGATTTTGGGCACACATGCATATGGACCCAGTGTGAGTTTTAAGCTGCCGGGTCCAGGACTCAAACTGTGGTCAACTATATGGGAGCCCAGTGACGTTACCATTATGACATATACTAGTCCCAAAATATTTGGATTATTTAAAAAAATTAAATCCAAGGAAATAAAACTAGACCCTTACATGATAAATTGTGCCTTTTCTAAAAACCAAAGTTACTTGTCTTTGTTTCTCCCTAGAAATAAAACCCATGCACAGTAGTTTTGGTGCCAGTAGGCAGATGACAAACAAAGCCAGCACTGGGAGTCTGTAGTCTGAGCTCTCTGTGAGGTGTGGCCTCACTATATCCTCAAAGAATATTCTATCCTGGAATTTCCGAGAATACCTGCGCCAGTTACTACACAAAAAGTCTGAAGCAAAATCTCACTGTTTTAGTAGAGACAGAATGGTTAAGGGATTCCTCTAGGGCAGAGAGTTTCACTTCTATTTCAGTATCTGGCAATTCCTCTGTTGGTGATTTAGAGAGTTGCATTTGGAGTGGTGACTGGCAGATGCAAACTGGTACCTAAAAATGAGTGATGCTTCACCTAAGGAGGTTCTCCTGAAAGGTATTTCCTTCACATGGGCCTCTGTCCCTTGCTTCAAGCATCAATTAGCGGGGATTTGTCTGTAGGTTGGTCAAAAGACCAGATGGGAATTCTTGCTGTCAGATTGTGTCCTCTAAACGTGCATTGCTGAAAGAAAAACAACTGCTTGCCTTTTGGCAGGATCTCCAGGGCCAAATGGAATAAAAAAGGTTAGCTGCTTTCCCTTCCCTTTAATCAGTCCTGTGCTTTCTTCAGAAACCACACGCTATGTTCTTTGGTCCATTTCGTTTTGAAAAGCACGAAAAAGGCTTTGAACTTCTCGGGGCCTGGCATTTGAACTCCAGCTCTTTCATCTTTCCCTTTGCACCTGGTATCCAACATGCACTGCATTTTGTTCATTAATTCTGCTGCCCAAGTACCAGGCCTGGTGAAAGTTTTCCAAAGTTCAGGTTTTACTTGATGCTTTTATCAGATGCCTGGGGAATACACCAAGCGGCGTCTGGGAAGAGGGTTCACTGGGCAAACCTCCAGAGAGGTCCTGTGGGGTCCTTGCTGAGGGGAAAAGTTTTTGACCTCTCTGCATATATTTCTGCAGAAGTCAAATGCCCATGCTGTAAGTATATGCCTGTTGTCTTGGTTTGTAAGACCTTCTCAGTGAGCATACTGTTCTGAGTCATTATTATTCTGGTCCTATCCTAAGCAGACTATGAAATTATGCCCACATCTTACTTGGGAAACTGACGGATTTTTAAAAGGAATGTCACACACACACACACACACACACACACACATAGCCATAAGTTCAAAGCAAAATTTCTAATGACTCAATTATTTTCTTCTATACTTACCTTATAAAGATGTTAAGATTCCAAGTTTCATGTAAACATGCCCCTCATCTAGAAACTTTAAAAATAATGAAAGTTTTTTGAGAAAAATAATTTATTTATTTATCTGAGGATCTCACTGAATATAAGAAAATCAGACTAATGCTGGTGCCTCTCTTTTAATATAGGAAGGCTCATAGAATAGAAATGCTATGAGAAAGGTGATCTTGGGACCAGCAGTTAGCGTAATGGCTATGTCGCTTGAACTCCCATGTAGTCAACCGCGGTTTGAGTCCTGGATCCAGTGGCTTAAAAAACTCACGCCATATGCATGTGTACATGTGCCCAAAATCCCGAGATGAGAATGGGGGAGAAGGGATTGCAGCATGGCCATCCCCTCTGAGGGGTGATTTCTCACTTTCTGTCTCTCTTTCTCTCTGGCGAGTGCACACACTCTGTAGCAAAAACCTCTCAAAAAAAAAAAAAAGTCATCTCCCCAAATAAACAACTCCAAAACTGATGAACAAAGCAGTCCTGAGAAATCTGATGGTCAGCTTAGAAAGGACATACACTGACACATAAATGCTAGGTTTATTTTTCAGACAAACGATATATGACTTCAGAAAAGAGTGGTATGATGACTGCCTGCATGCTAAACTTTTAAAAGATTTAAATGAATGGAATTTGAGGATGAAAAGGAAATTTTCTAAGGCAATGATTCTCGAACTTTAGCATGCACCAGAAAATACTAGAAGGCTTACATCACAAATTTCTGGATCTGAATCCCCTCACCCCTACCCTGTGTAAATTTCTCGTTCAGGAGGTCTTAGGTGAGGTCTGAGAATTTACATTTTTAATAAGTTCCTAGGTAATGTTACCAGACCAGGGACTATACTTTTAAGAATTATTGCTTTAAGAAAATCAAGACCTTCTGCATATGCCCATGTGCAAAAACATTTAATGTTACCATTTTAAGAACTATTGTTTTAAGAAAATCAAGCCCTTCTGCATATGCCCATGTGCAAAAACATTTTCCCCCCATCATCGTTTTTGTCCCTAGGCTTCTACTCTAAAGTCCAGGAGAAAGAGAGCATCTTCACTGCTTTGCAGTTTGAATGACCTGACCTTTTTGGAATCTTGAATTTGGCTTCTACCAACAAATTAACAGATTTTAAGAACTATTGTTTTAAGAAAATCAAGCCCTTCTGCATATGCCCATGTGCAAAAACATTTTCCCCCCATCATCGTTTTTGTCCCTAGGCTTCTACTCTAAAGTCCAGGAGAAAGAGAGCATCTTCACTGCTTTGCAGTTTGAATGACCTGACCTTTTTGGAATCTTGAATTTGGCTTCTACCAACAAATTAACAGAGAGCCAGTATTCTTTCTATTCTCGGTCACCTGCAATCTGTTAAAAAGCCTGGGCAATGTGTGTATGTATGAGACATATGTAAAACCTACACCATCTCTCAAATTTCCTATTTGGCAAGTGCCCTTCCTAGGTCCTTTAGACAGCAACACCCTTCTCCTTGGACAACCTTTCTCCTTTTAAGTCTCAAGTTTTGAATGAGCATTTCCTTGGCATGCTTTTACAATATCAAAGAATTTACATATAATTTAAGGAGAGTTTTAAAACAGCATCTCAGGTTAGGCAGAACACAGAAAGTAGATTCACTCTGAACTTCTTTGAGTGATGTCCCCTCTTAGAGTATCAAATCGGGCCACCCTTTGACTGAATTTGGGGGGTGGGGGATGTCTAATTCTCTAGCATGTTGGCTCTGGGTCTAGAAAGTTTCTCCAGGGATTAAACAATTCCCATGTAAAAAATACACTGACTCACTGCCTGAGCTCTTTTATCTATATTTTAGCATCCACTGTGGCTGCTATACTCTGGAAAAGGATTTTTATGGGAATAGGCAAAAATTTCACTGAAAAAGTATAATGGCTCCCAATCTATGTATGGAGAAACAACTGGAACAATTTAAATCACTATGTTCCTAAGAAGACGTTTAAAATTCTACTACTAAAAGGCAGAGTCACTCAAAGATGAAAATTTAGTATAACTCAAATAAAAGCGAGTTACAGGCCATTTCTCAATGCTTACTCCCCATAGAAGACTGGAAGATCATTAGGATATCTCATGAGTAGGTGGCAGATGTCAGCATTACCTGATTCATCGACTCTCATTTTTTTAGTAGGGCTGTCACAGTTCTCATCATCCGACATTTCCATTTCTTCTTCTCGGCGGATGCCCATGAGCTGCTCACTTTGAGCATTCCGGAGCTCCTGAAAGTAGAGGATGCACAATGTCAGGGTCATGGACACACGTCAACATGCCTTTCCCAATGGTCTTTGGGTATATTATGACTGACATATCGATGTATCAGAAGATTTTTACCTCCCACACATCTTCCCAACTAATCTACAGTGAAATTCTGAGGGGTAGAGGAAAGATCAAAGTATTCCACATCAGACGTGGATAAATTGCCTCTCTCACCAATAGTTTAGGACTCTTTAGTGAATTATGTAGTCTCTGTTGAGTCTCAATTTCCTCATTTGTGAAGAAGAAGATGATAGAATCCACCCAGCAGGGCCACTGGAAGGTTGCACAGATACCTATTACCACGGCTGGCATGTTGTAGGGACTATAGCTAAGAGTTAATCATTGTGAGTAATAGAATTTTAGAAGGGCCTGTTCTACCACTGGCCTGCTGTGTAACTACAGGAACATTTCTTCACTTTCTTTCATCTCAATTTTATCTCTGGAGTATGATGATAGTAATAGTTTTGAAGATGAAATGAGTTAATGCACATAAAATACTTCGCATCATGTTAGCCATTTAGCTTGCTGAGTTGCTAAAGTTGACCTTAATTACTTTCACAAACATAGTGCCCTTCCATGTGTGTATGCTACTGTGTGATCACTCTCTCTCTCTCCTACATGTGCATGCATGCACACACGTACCATCCATATATCCAAAATGTAAATTTTGAAATGTTAGGGAGTAAAATAAAAACAGATGTCTTCTCTTCTTGTGTTTTCACATTATCATGTAGCGGTCACATGATCATATCAGGCTATTGTTTCTGCTGTGGTAGTTGCCTTAGCATCACTTTTAAAGTCATAGATCTTAAGGATCATATCTCACTTTCTCCAGTTACTAGGGGAGTGACTTCAATCAAGTCATTTAATTTCTTTGAGTTTCCCTCAAGTCACTCACAAATAGAGAAAAATAATAATACAAGGGTGTTTACATATCATTTGTGTATGTGAACTCATTATAAAAACTAAAGAATTACACAAGACAATTTTTACTGCTGTGCCTAAAATCAATACACTGCAATTATTTATGTTAAATAGTTACATTTCTGTTTCGCATCAAGCTATACATTACATATTTTGAATCCTTATTCATTCTATTCTTTTATATGTATGTATTCATCAAAAAGACTTAAGATGGGGAAAATACTCCATTATTCTTTTGTCCCTTTTATAGTAAAGTCTCAAAATAACAGTAAAACACTGTACTTAAATAGTGTACTTTTATTTTATAATAAGTAAACCTATGAGAAAAAGTAAAACTAAATGATCACAACCAATTTATTAGTAGCATGACTTTAAACACCGTTCTGGTGCCCCCTTGATGGATGTGCATATATCACTCCAAGTCATGGGCACTCTCAATTCTCCTCTCTCTTTAGCACACAGATTTTAATTACAGTACAATGGAAAGGAGATTATTTATTGCTAGTGATATGTGGGTGATCAGTTCTGCACTCTGACCATCACCTTTGCAGAGGAAGAGAGGAGGCAAAGGGAAAAAGCTCTGGGAGTGGAGACAGCTAGCACCTCTTGATTTCACCAAGCCACCCTGAAGAAAGAGGCACCAGTTCTGCCTTAAATAGCACCATTAGGTCTTGGAGGCGGTGTCACACATGATTAGTTGGGAATTTTTTAGGTCATGGACAGCTAATTCTTCTGACAAAGAGCCCAGTTCTTAAATAAGTGGCCTGAAAATACTTGAAACAAGAAAAAATCAGGTGGAAAGAATAAATGGGGCTGAAAGGGACTGTTGTTTTGTGCCTACGATTAATGACAAACTGTCATACAGTAGTTGTTCTTGTGGGGAAGAGTGGCAGAAAAGAAAAAAAATGGAGAAAAAAAGCTGAAGGTGTTTCCTCAGGGTGCCTCTGGTTCA
>NW_006204120.1:1134484-1146768 GCF_000334495.1 Tupaia belangeri chinensis
AGTAAATCACTAGTGCACTCTAACAAATTTGTAAAGGTGTTGTAGGTAATTAACAGATGCTGTACTTGGGAATGTGGGGAAAAAAATCAAGGCAATTATCAGGCTTATATGCAACTGAGAAATCATCCACAATGTTAAATTACCAACTGGTATTTAATCAATTAAGTGACACACAGGAGAGAAAATCAAAGGTGATTGAGAATTCTATTTCCTAACATATATGAAAAGAGGTGGTGGCAGGGAGGCATAAAGACCCTTTACAAGAGCATCTTGGAGACTGTTCTCCACGTATCAATCTGGAGCATACACTTCTACCTCCTAGAGTTGAGAAAAGCAAGTAGCTTTCTTGGAGCAATGTTGGAAGCCTTTATATGTCTTGCTGGGCAGTGGGCAGCATGGGAGAGGTAGGGCTAAGGGAAGGCGAGAAGTAGAGTACGGCATGGCAGGAAGTGTGATTTAGATCAATACCTGCTATTTTCTGACATTCATACATGAATGATGACCTTTTTATACCCGGGTTTATTTAACATCACACCACCTGCCTTTCTCTTAGCAAGTTTTCCAATTGTGTTTGGGTTTTATGCAAAGAAAAGAAAACATTTAAACAACTCATAGACTGATCATGCCCAAATATGAACCATAGTTTATGGATTCCAATTTGTATTTTCATAACTCTCAAGTTGGATATTGCACCATAAACAGAGGATTCTTTATCCTCCTGAAAATCAGCCTTGACTTGGGTCTCCATTCAGTGTCAAAGAGGACATCAGTTAAGCACTGATGGTTAATTTTTCTGGTTCCTGAAAAATTGAAGAAAGATTCCCCTCTTTTTTTTCCCCATAATTCTGAACAGAAAAACAGAACTTTATCAGTCACCGACCACCTTCTTAGGCATTTGTGAACAAAATAAAAAATGGCCTTCTTAACAATAAATTGCACTAGCATTTTAAGTGTCCCATTATTGTGAAGTCACTCAGTATTCACCATAATAACAGTGATAATAAAGAATTCATTTGGTATTCATGTGGATGTTACATCTAGTACCATTGGTATTCAACTGTAATTTAGCATTAGTTAATGGGCACTTAAAACGCTACCCAAATGATTGATATCACAGTACTCTGTGGTTCCTCAAACCCTATATAAAATACTTATTTTACAAGTGTGAGCCAAAATCATTAAATAAATAAACCTTACCTTCTATAAGTTTGGATTTTGAAAGTGGCAATATCATTTAAAGAGCTTTAGTGTTAACATGCTAGAGATGGAAAGGCATCCAAATGAAAAACATTCTCTCATTAAAGAAAAAAAAAGAGGAAGCAAACAAAGACAGTATACTTACTTTTAAATTACAGGTTCAAAGCGTACACTACACTGTAGAGTCAAAAATAACAGCTGGATGACCAAGGACTAATGACACATTTTGGTCCTTCTGGGTGGCAAAGGAGGTCAAGTTCTGCATTCTTTCCTTGGGAATAGATACTCACACTTCAAACATGCATTGATGCTAAAAGGTGGACTCCAGCTAGCCTGGACACGGCCCTCCCCTTAAGAAATTTGCTCTAGGGAGAGGTGTGGTATAACCTAATGGCTAGCACAGGGGACAGAACCACTGTTTATGATGAGAAAACATGATAGAACGGCATACTTGCCATTTCCAGTCCAAAGAGCAAACCGTCACCGTCATGTGGAATGCTGAAAAAAAAAATCTGTGTTTATTTGAAAACTAGGTCCCTATTTTAAGCTACACTTTTCTTTGATGTCATTTATCAAGCCAAATGTCTAGGTTTATTTCTGAGCTTTTTGCCATGAATGGGAAAGATTCTTTTCTCCCTTTGCAGAGGAGAAACACACTCTATTCTCTAAATGTTAACTCAGCTGCTTTTCTGGACAAGAAACAAGTCTGAGCTGGATTCAGCGTTGACAATGAGACAGGACAATGGCAGGGAGGCTGCCCACTGTAACAAAAACTGAATGGCTGCAGCCATACTGTTCTCTGCCAATCCAGCTGTGTGATGGTGGTTAAAAAGTAATAATAAAATCACCAACCTCAGAATGCTTTCGCCAAATGTCTATGTTCTTGCGCTGAGCTTTCGAGAAATGGTCCCAAGCTTTTTGTCTGGTAGAAGCGTTGAAAACGGCCACAATCTGCTCAACTTTGGTGAACAAGGAAGTCAAACAAGACAAGTAATTTATGTTGTGATCACTATAGGGAAGCAAAGCAAAGACACTAGGAGTCTATGGATGATGTCACAGTAGAAACAACATCATCAATATCCATCCAATTTGTGCCTTTTTATACTTACATTTTAGCAAGGTTGGGGATTGTCTCCCTTCAAGTCTGCCTCCAAAACTTAAGGTTAAAACAAATTCTAAGTATGACTAGGAAAAGTTCATGGGCACCTGCTTCCAACCATTCTCTAGCTCTCATTTAAAATGTGATTTGACATATCTATATACCTTAATCTGTAGATATATAGATACTGATGGCATACAGATATAGATCTATGGATTAAATAATACCTGGGCTGGAGGCTTAGAAGTTAAACTAACATGGCGTGGTTGAATGAGGAAAAGCCAAATGCATATCTTATTCTCTTTCTTGTCTCCATCTTAAGGACTCCATTGCAGTCCTCTAAAAACATTACCGTGTCCAAGTTCCAAGTTGGGGCAATGAATGCTTGTGCCATATCTCTCCTCAATCTTGGGGCCATTTTCCTCCTTGGATCCTTTTTCTCCCCCTGCTGTACAAATTGCAGCCTGCTCTCCAGCCCTCTGGCAGAGAATAGGAGCCACCACTTTCATTCCAAAACAGACCACAGCTCATCCACCCAGCAGCACTGGCGTGCAGTTCTTATTTCAACATCACATGGTATCCTCCATAGTCCATCATGATCACAAACCATCCTCTGTTATTCCATTATCACTTTTATAAGGCTCCCTCCCTCTGGCTCCCAAACCACTTGAAGTTCTAACTCTATCACCTTGACTTCATTTAGCGCTTCTGTTGCTCCCAGGCACTGTGCTGTTGGAATGATAAATGTTGAGGGAATGTGAACAAAACTATGTAGAGAAAGGATGGGCTTTTAGAAGGGGGTGTTAAGGATAGGGTCAATCTACTGTAGGTTCAATCTTGTATAAATAGTTATTGATCTAGTAAACATGGGATTAAGAAAATTAGAGCACCGAATTAACCATATGATTAAACCTGAACTTCTAAATATTTAGTGAGGAAGGCACAGTTAAAGTTAGTTTTTTGTGGGTCGTCATCCCCATCAATATAAATCTTTCTTAAGTGATTTCCAAGGCTCTATTATAAAAAAGGACATCAAAGCTCCTCCAAATCATCTGGTTTCCAAAAAATGTCAAAGAGTACTAGAATAATCTCCACATAAGAACAATACTTGGTGACTGTATTTTAAAAATTAGTACTTAAGATATACAAGTGTATAATGCAGCACAGGAAACAAAACCAGATTCCACTCCATTACAACACTGTGAATATCTTATAATGCTGACAAGCAATTCCTTGTAATGTATGGGTAATTTTCACAGGAGGTTTTATGTTTATTATTTTCTAATTCTAGAGAACTGCTACTCCAAATCTCCTTATTCAATCAACTTTGTTTTTATATTACATGATACATTTGTTTCACTCATTTGTTTGTCATTCAGAATATTTCACCCAATTTTAACAGAAAGGTTTGCCATCAACTAGGCTCATACTTCCCCTGAGCACATAGGCTTCTATCCCTGACTTCACCTAGAAAGAAGTAGCACTGCTGTACTAGTCACCTCAAATGGCTCTAAGTGCTAATCTGGCCCACCAATACCCAGGGATGGTGAAGGAGACAGCCTACTGAACTGGACCCTCTGGGCTTGCAGCTTGTTTCATCTGTACCACAGGCTGGGATCACCAGGAATTTTAGCCACCTTCTGCAGGGATAACACAAAGCAATCATTCCAAAATCCACTGTCAGATGAGATTATCTGGTGGGGCTAGTGATTATGAAATTATTAAAGAGTAACAGGGTCCACTGTTTTTAATAGCAGAGCTCTTTGACATCACTGAGAAGAGGAAGAACTATTGGACTGGGCCAGTAGTATAGAGGCTAAGTGCTATGCATAGAAAGCCAGATTCCACATGGCTAATCAAGGTTGAAATCCCAGACCTAGTGGCTTGAAAAACATGCTGGGCACATACATATGCACACCCCAAATCCTGATGGGATGGAGAAATAGAGAAAAAAGATTACAGGGTGACTTCCCTCACCCTTTGATGGGGTTTTTCTCTCTTTCTTTTTGTCTCTCTCTCATGAATGCACATGCCCTCTGGTAATTAAAAAAGAAAAAAAGTGAGGAAAAACTATAGTATCTTGATACCAGGCCTTAGAAGAATGGATAGCAAGGACTGAGGATGAATATTTAGGTATGATAGTCAAAAATATGTCATCAATCAGAAAAGAATATTATGGTTTACATAATTGTTTATCCTCAAAGGTTCATACTTTTGAATTTGGATGTCCCCCCCGAATTCATGTGTTGGGAATTGGTTGCATTGTAAAGATGCTAAGTGAAAACTTAATCCTTTCCTGAAGTCTCAGGGTGGTGTCTTTGGCTGTGACAATGTCATCTGGGTGGTACCTGTATGATTGTGTCCCAAAGGGAATATAAACAAAGGAGGGCCGCCAGCCAGTGGCATGGTAGTTAAGGTGGCTGGATCCCACAGGGCTGACTTCATGGTTTGGGTCCAAGACCCTGTGGACTTTGAACTTTTCAGACATCAGAATACTAAGTTTTGTAAGTAAACTTCTATCTTCTTTATAAATCATCCAGTCTCATCTATTTGCATTAGTATCACAACAAGGGACTAAGGCAGACTGTTACTAAAAAAGATAAACCAAAGAAAAAACTACATATGCTCATAAATGTATGTACATATGTAAGGAGTCATGGATATAAGAGACTAGTAATATACCTGGAAGTCTATAAAAGGGAAAGCACTTAGGGAAAACAACAATGACAACCCAAGGGCCTAATACTGCACAGGAATGAGTATAAAACCCAAGGCCTAATACTGCACAGGAATGAGTATAAAAATAGTTCCCACAGGGGGCCAGCAGGTGATGTGGTAGTTAAGGTACTGGACACTCCCATGTGACCAACACAGTTCGAGTCCTTGGAGCTTGTGGCTTGCTTTCCTTCTCTCTCTCTCTCTGTGTGTCTCTCTCTGGTCAAATTAAAATAAAAGAATGAATAAATAAAATTAAGTAATTCTTAAGAAAATAAAAATAGTTCTTCTAGTATCTAGTCCAGCCATGTGCTATTGCAGAAATTCCCTGTTTGAAGTTAATTACATCAATTATTTAAAATATATCATTACCATATCCCAGAACATAAGTTCCATTCATTCACTCATTCACTTCTTTGACAAACACCTGGGATCTACCTAGGCACAGGCAATTGAATAATTGCTAGACATACAGGATTAAGACCCAATCTTGCCATTAATGAGATGACAGTGTTGACAGAGAAACATAAGCAGATAATTATTCTGTGCAAAAGAGGTATGAATTACAGTCTTGGGAACACAAAGAAGAGAGTAACTAGGTAGGTAGATGGAACCAGAGAACACCCACAAAGAAAGCAACATTTTTGCCAGGACTTCAATAGTGAATCATTGCTTGTTTGGCAGAGGGACAGGGTGGTCCATGGAGTTGTGAGAGGATTTTGTGTGAAAGTAGCTAGTGAGGATGGGACTAATGGGGGTGAGAATGAATCTGGAATGACCACGCAACCCAATCCTGATAGTAAGCTTCATATTGTAGGCCAGGGGAGGTGTATCTGGATATGATTTGCTTGGAAGAAATGATTAAGGCAGAAGCAGTGGGATGAACAGTGGAGCAAACAGTCATTTGACAGGGACAGGGATAGGAGGAGAAGGCTGAATTGCTATGTTGGAGGATAACAGAAAAAAGATCAGAATTACTGGAACTTGGGAAGTACATTTGAGACCAAGAAAACAAGTACAAGTAGGGGTCTGAAAAAGAATGCTAGAAGGCTTGAGACGCCTGAAGGCCATCAAATAAAGTTAAAACATGAATTGGGGGTTAAAAAATGTCAGAATTCAAGGAGATATGTTTGAAGTTTTCTAAGTCATTCTCAATTTCTTATTATTGTATTATTTTTAATAGACTAATTGATTAAAAGCAAAAATAAACGTAATTTAGTTTTATATTCTTAAGAAGTTTTATACTTTTTCCCCCATATTCACAAATCAGAAAACAAATAAGTACAAAAATTCATGTAACTTAGCTTGGTTTGAAAAATATTCTCACAATACGTATATAGCCCAGTTTCTCTCTCTCATTTATGCATAGACTGCCCCTGAACCGGCCATTTGTTTTGCAAATAAAAGTTTTGGGACACCCAAGAGGACTCTGAAAGAGCGCTTGTATCCACGTGAATTCATCATCTTTAGGGAAAAATCACCAAAGAGTATCACCTGATGAGTGTGATTCAAAGACAGCATATTTTTAAAATCATAAATCAAGATGACTACTAGTATTGCTATCACAGGTGAAGACATACTATAGTCATGATCAGAAGAAGGCAGTGCTAAAGAGAAAGGCCATGAATTAGACTACCACTTATTAGTTCCCTAATATAAGTCACACTGTTTATCCAGTATACACAGAAATCTCAAGTAGTAACAAACTGAGCAGTAGGGCCTAGAGAAGGACATTTGGAGGAGAGATACAGAGGCAGAGCATTGACGGAATGAGGAGGTGTGGTTTTATCTGTTGAAGATAACTGCACTGGAGAGAAATGTTTACATATTGAAATGTTCACTTCATAAGCTAAACAATGTCATTGAATGTATATTTAAAATAAATAAATAAATAAATACAAAGGAAAAAAACCTAAATGGAATCTTCAAAATTCAGAAGAGATCAATAGAAACCAAGAAGACATTAGCATTTGATCAAATGACCAGTTTATAGATGTTGTGTTGCAGGAAGAACGAATTCAGGTCAACTCCCTACCCAACGTCTTCATCATCCTAGTGGTCCACAGAGTGTGCGGGCCAGATCCCATATCAGATAAAAAGCATACATTCTGTTTCATGATTGTTACTTATTTATCTGAAAAAGCATATCCAAAAGTTTTGGAAGTATTAGCAACAGAAAAATCTCTCAGTCATAAATTTAAATGCATTCTTCACAACTTGCCAATCATCTCCCCCTTCCAAATTCTATGTTCTAAGAGTTTTGCCTAAACTAGGCTATTTGAGGATCATAAGAAAATTAAGTGATCAATTCTTCAAAAGTCTTAGATGTCATAAAAGAGTCCCTAGTACATGCAGCAGTGATCAATGAACATAAGGGAAGGATAAACAGAGCCTTGATGACGTTGAGAATTACTCTGTACATCTGCAAAGCCTTATTAGTGATTATTCAATTAGTTTATACATATTTATGTGTGGAGATACACATATACACAGATATGAGGAGGATTTAGAAAGTTTTTGGAAAAAAATAAAATTAAAATGCATGTTTATTTTGGTGTAGAAAATTTGAAATCCATGTAATTTTGCATAATATGCATTATTCATGAACTTTTTGAAGATGCCTTATATGTATATATTCTTCAAAATTTCAGAATGAATCCACAACATTAAGTAATTTAACAACTTTTTTTTTTTTTCACTTTTTCCCACTCCAAAATTGTTGGGACATCTGCCAGTTTTAGAGCACACTTCTTACTTGATGGAGAACTTGATAAATTATCTTGAGAGGTACTTTTCTTTAGTTTTCTCAGGGAAGGAAGGATCAGACAGGACAACCATTTATCTAGAAACAGACCACATTTTAAGAAGCTTCCTGAGAAAGAACAAGGCACTGAGCACATCTCAAATTTCTAGGCTGAATTCAAGGCTCCTGAATTTTGAGTTCTGGGCAGAAAAGCATTAGAAGTAATGAAAGAGAAGGTTAGGCTCCTCTGAAGAGCACAAACAGGCCCTTTCTCCCTCATCCCCTGCTGATGCATTCTCTTCCTTAGTCCCTGTACTTTCTGCAATCCCTTGTTCCAGCTAAATAGCTGTGAAAGAGCCTTAATCCATTTAGTGTCCCAAATATCTGGAGAAACTGATTAAGTCTTTACAGGCAGTAGGCCTGCCTAAATAAAGCACCTCAAACACATCTCCCAAGCTTAATTTCTGTTTTTAATGCTCTCTGGGCTCAGAGCCTTAACTCGGTGGGGTTAAGAGTAAAATTCTTTTTCCTTTAAAGGATAACATTTTCCCAAATCCTCTATGAATAGTTCATAAGATATTTTCAAAGGCATAGAACAAATGAAATAGTTGACCTTCCCTACCCCAGCTTGTGATTGTTGTTTTTAAATAGTAAAAGCCAGGGTGGAATTCTTTTACTGGGAGAGAAGAAAAAAAAAAAGAGTGTATGTACTGTAGAGGAGGTGCTGGAATCCGTGAGCCTGGACCCTGGCCTGAAGAACTGTAATGAAGCACTGTAGGAAGTGACTCCAGCTCTCAGGGCACCCAGAGATGGAAGGCAAAGGCCCATGGGGGAGCAGCAAATTTCAGACACCACGTCAGAGGAGGAGGAGGTTGCTCTGAATGAGATTCTCAGACTTCTGCACATTCACTCAGTTTCTGAGTCCCGAGCACGAACGAGCCTGCCTGTCAGCCTGGCGGGAAGCCCAGGAAACAGAATGGACATGGACAAACCCATATTTTAAGGAGGCATGGACTAGAATTTCAAATTGGAGAGGAAAAAGCCACTCTTAGATTTTTTTCTTAAGATGGGTAAAAAGAACATTATGAGACATCGTGAATCCATGATAGCCCCTCAAAGCAAGGCCAACAATGCCAGCAGTAGGTATCACGTTTCTGCTCTTCCTGGGTAGATTCAGCCAGATATTTGGTCCTTTCAGGGAATGGAATATGGACAGAAGAAGAAAAATGTGGTGGTCGAAGTGTAAAAAAAAGAAACAGGGTGTTTTTAGCAAATTTCAAGCAAGCAGGAGATGGTCAAATTGACTGAATAAATGGAAAGATAACAGGTAGGTAGCGATGTTTTAAGATTTTTATAAATCCCAGTACATTTCAGGAAACTGTCGATCCCTTACTAATGCATATATGCAAATGTTTGAGAAAGTAACAAAGCAAAAAATCCATGAGATTTTAATTGTAACAGTTCCTTACAATATATAACACTTACTAGGATTTTTAAATCTAATAAACCCCCTGTCCGGATTACCTCTACTGAATAAATAAAAGTACACGTACATTAGAAAAAAGGAATCAAGTGATACGTAACAGCCTCCTTTCCCAACTGACCTGCCTGTCAGTTTTTCTATTTTAACAGAGAATAAGTTATGCATTCACATCACAGACATTTTTCAATGTCTAACTTTTTTCACTTATGGAGTGGTGCTAATTATTATATACACTGTTCTGTACCTTGCTTTTTTTACTAAACATATCTTGGAAATCTATTCATATGTATATTATCAACAAGGCTGCAACGAACCTCCTCAGACATATCTTCTGACAGTCTTGTATAAATATCTTTATAAAAAATTCTTAGCAGTGCAAAGGGTAGATAAAGGAGTACCTGAACTTCTTATTTTGAGAGCTATTGCCAAATTGCTCTCCGATTTGTATTCACTCTGGTTTTTCAGATTGTTTTTCTCCACTTTTGCCCACAGTGGGCAATCACACTTAATTCTCGATAGATGAGTGAAGTATGAATTACATGGCAACCAATTCTCCACACTAGTAATATCTACATTTGCAACCTCCATGATATGAAAACAAGTTCAGACTCATCAAATCTGTTTTTTAAGTTTATTTTTATTTCTTTCTTCCATGAGTAAGAAAGAGAGACAGAGGGACATCTCCAACGAGGTCTTCATACCACAAACCACCTCCCACATTATTCTGTCCTAGATCATGGGCATGAAAATCTCCAGCATGTTCAGACAGGTTTTTAGACGTGAGTCTGGTACCTTCCCCTGTGGGTCAGCCTTGCAGAACATTGCATTATGGCTGCACCACCATCTGGAATCTGGACCCAGAGCTGTTTTTTTTATCAATTAGTTGACTCATTGTTAAAATGGTCATCCATCAGGAAGAGGACAGACCTGGTTTCTGGGGCTCTTTTTTTCTTGGTGACCCTCAAAATAGTGACTGGGAATTCTACTAGGACTCCATTAATGATGTGATGAAATACTGTAATGCCTATAGGCTGTTTAATTGCTTAGCACTCACTGGAACAGGTACTATGCTTGATATTTTGAAACAGTAGTTTTCAGTGTATAGCTCTTGACCAGCATCATCAGCCTTACCTGAGAACTGATTAGAAATGTAAATGTTCAGACCCCAGACCCACTGAATCAGAAACTCAGGGGGTGGGAGGGTGGTGTTGGCCCAACAGATTGTGCTTTAATGGGCTCTCCAGGTGGTTCCAATGCATGTTGAAGTTTGAGAACCTCTGATTAAAAACATTTTCTCATTAGATTTTCCAACAACCCTCAGAGGTAGGGCTATTATTAAGCCTATTTTGCTGATGAAGTAATTGTTACAGTTGTCTGAGGTCATATATTTAGCAAATGGTAAAGTCAAAAATGAAAACACATCTACCCAGCTTCAGATCATGTATTTATATATTTATAATCATTATACTACAGGCCTTAGTCTCACAAACACCATGTTGTGTGACATATCAGACACTGTACTAGACTCTGAAGATTGAAGAGCCAAAGTTCTTGAACTGCTCAAAGCTGGGGATGGCGGAGGGCATGAAAAGGCTTAAACAACATCTGAGTTGTAACTTACAGGAAAGAGGCCAGTAGGTTGCCTAGCGGTTAAGGTGCTGAACTCATACATGGTTGACCATAGTTGAAGTCCCGGACCTGGTGGCTTGAAACCCATGCTGGGCATGTGTGTGTGCATGCCCAATATCCTGGGAAATGAACGGAGGAGAAGGCATTGTGGCATGCCCATTCCACTTGGATGTTGATTTCTCACTTTCTCTGTCTCTCCAGTGAGCATGTGTGTCCTCAAAAATTTCTCTCTAAAATGTCTTTTTTTTTTCTCTAGAAAAAAAAGAAAAAGGAAAGAAAGGAAAAAACAAACAAACAAACAAACCTGCAGGAAAGTAGAATTTTCCAAAGCAAACAAGCCAAGCACTTGAGGCTGCTATAGGGCAGGAAGCTGCATTAACTTCTCTCCATTGAAGACTCTGAATCAGAGAGCAGAAGAATCAACATGTCTGGAAAAAGGGGTCCTACTTCTCTTGTGTCTAACACACTGGAATCAACTTCTCTCAGTGTGAGCACTGAGCGTTCATGCTTTAATCTAAAATTCATTCTATCCTACTTTTGTTGAAATAAAAGTTGTTGAGTAATATGCTTCTGCAGGGGTACCTGTAGAGGTCAAGGGAATGCTCTCAGGAATCCAACACCATCGTCAGGATTGCATATGAGAGGATAAGAAGAGTTGGGAAATGTGTTCATCACTAGTGAACTAGCTATGTGGTCTGAAGTAAGTCTCTATCTGGTTGAATCCCAAGGCAAAAGGGGTTGGACTAGACAACCCTGAGCCTCTTTCCTAGAGCCTCTGGAATGGGGTGTGGCAAACTTATTCTGCAAAGAGAGAGTAATTACTTTTGGCTTTACTGGTCATATGAAACTCCCTTGCTGTGGAATGGTCTACTACTTGAGTGATTTGTCTCCTTTAGCAGAAATTCCTTCACTTTCTGGCCTCTTCATGATTCCCCATGGGTGCAGTGTTCTTTGGTTGGAGCACAAACACCAAGTTGAACATCTTTCAGTTGCACAAAGAATCAAGAACACATTATCTCTGCCTTACAGTAATTTTAGCAATATGTTCCTTTTCCTCAGTTTGAAAGTATCCTGCTTTTAAACAATTTTTTTTGAGAGGTTTTTTTTCTTAAAGGGTGTGTGTGTGTGCACCAGAAAGACAGAGAGAGACAGAAAGCAAGAAATCACCCCCCAGGGGGTATGGCCAAACCGCAATCCCTTCTCCTCCATTCTCCTCTCAGAATCTTGGGCATGCACCCACACGCACCTGGCCTGAGTTTTAAGCCATCGGGTACAGGATGCGAACCACGGTCGACTACGTGGGAGTCCAGCGACATAGTCATTCTGCTAACTGCTAGTCCCGCTCTCTCGTTTTTAAAATCGGGTGTTTTTTTTTTTTTTTTTTTTTTTTTTTTTTTTTTTTTCCATTTATATACTTT
>NW_006204120.1:1148809-1195890 GCF_000334495.1 Tupaia belangeri chinensis
CTGAATAAATGGAAAGATAACAGGTAGGTAGCGATGTTTTAAGATTTTTATAAATCCCAGTACATTTCAGGAAACTGTCGATCCCTTACTAATGCATATATGCAAATGTTTGAGAAAGTAACAAAGCAAAAAATCCATGAGATTTTAATTGTAACAGTTCCTTACAATATATAACACTTACTAGGATTTTTAAATCTAATAAACCCCCTGTCCGGATTACCTCTACTGAATAAATAAAAGTACACGTACATTAGAAAAAAGGAATCAAGTGATACGTAACAGCCTCCTTTCCCAACTGACCTGCCTGTCAGTTTTTCTATTTTAACAGAGAATAAGTTATGCATTCACATCACAGACATTTTTCAATGTCTAACTTTTTTCACTTATGGAGTGGTGCTAATTATTATATACACTGTTCTGTACCTTGCTTTTTTTACTAAACATATCTTGGAAATCTATTCATATGTATATTATCAACAAGGCTGCAACGAACCTCCTCAGACATATCTTCTGACAGTCTTGTATAAATATCTTTATAAAAAATTCTTAGCAGTGCAAAGGGTAGATAAAGGAGTACCTGAACTTCTTATTTTGAGAGCTATTGCCAAATTGCTCTCCGATTTGTATTCACTCTGGTTTTTCAGATTGTTTTTCTCCACTTTTGCCCACAGTGGGCAATCACACTTAATTCTCGATAGATGAGTGAAGTATGAATTACATGGCAACCAATTCTCCACACTAGTAATATCTACATTTGCAACCTCCATGATATGAAAACAAGTTCAGACTCATCAAATCTGTTTTTTAAGTTTATTTTTATTTCTTTCTTCCATGAGTAAGAAAGAGAGACAGAGGGACATCTCCAACGAGGTCTTCATACCACAAACCACCTCCCACATTATTCTGTCCTAGATCATGGGCATGAAAATCTCCAGCATGTTCAGACAGGTTTTTAGACGTGAGTCTGGTACCTTCCCCTGTGGGTCAGCCTTGCAGAACATTGCATTATGGCTGCACCACCATCTGGAATCTGGACCCAGAGCTGTTTTTTTTATCAATTAGTTGACTCATTGTTAAAATGGTCATCCATCAGGAAGAGGACAGACCTGGTTTCTGGGGCTCTTTTTTTCTTGGTGACCCTCAAAATAGTGACTGGGAATTCTACTAGGACTCCATTAATGATGTGATGAAATACTGTAATGCCTATAGGCTGTTTAATTGCTTAGCACTCACTGGAACAGGTACTATGCTTGATATTTTGAAACAGTAGTTTTCAGTGTATAGCTCTTGACCAGCATCATCAGCCTTACCTGAGAACTGATTAGAAATGTAAATGTTCAGACCCCAGACCCACTGAATCAGAAACTCAGGGGGTGGGAGGGTGGTGTTGGCCCAACAGATTGTGCTTTAATGGGCTCTCCAGGTGGTTCCAATGCATGTTGAAGTTTGAGAACCTCTGATTAAAAACATTTTCTCATTAGATTTTCCAACAACCCTCAGAGGTAGGGCTATTATTAAGCCTATTTTGCTGATGAAGTAATTGTTACAGTTGTCTGAGGTCATATATTTAGCAAATGGTAAAGTCAAAAATGAAAACACATCTACCCAGCTTCAGATCATGTATTTATATATTTATAATCATTATACTACAGGCCTTAGTCTCACAAACACCATGTTGTGTGACATATCAGACACTGTACTAGACTCTGAAGATTGAAGAGCCAAAGTTCTTGAACTGCTCAAAGCTGGGGATGGCGGAGGGCATGAAAAGGCTTAAACAACATCTGAGTTGTAACTTACAGGAAAGAGGCCAGTAGGTTGCCTAGCGGTTAAGGTGCTGAACTCATACATGGTTGACCATAGTTGAAGTCCCGGACCTGGTGGCTTGAAACCCATGCTGGGCATGTGTGTGTGCATGCCCAATATCCTGGGAAATGAACGGAGGAGAAGGCATTGTGGCATGCCCATTCCACTTGGATGTTGATTTCTCACTTTCTCTGTCTCTCCAGTGAGCATGTGTGTCCTCAAAAATTTCTCTCTAAAATGTCTTTTTTTTTTCTCTAGAAAAAAAAGAAAAAGGAAAGAAAGGAAAAAACAAACAAACAAACAAACCTGCAGGAAAGTAGAATTTTCCAAAGCAAACAAGCCAAGCACTTGAGGCTGCTATAGGGCAGGAAGCTGCATTAACTTCTCTCCATTGAAGACTCTGAATCAGAGAGCAGAAGAATCAACATGTCTGGAAAAAGGGGTCCTACTTCTCTTGTGTCTAACACACTGGAATCAACTTCTCTCAGTGTGAGCACTGAGCGTTCATGCTTTAATCTAAAATTCATTCTATCCTACTTTTGTTGAAATAAAAGTTGTTGAGTAATATGCTTCTGCAGGGGTACCTGTAGAGGTCAAGGGAATGCTCTCAGGAATCCAACACCATCGTCAGGATTGCATATGAGAGGATAAGAAGAGTTGGGAAATGTGTTCATCACTAGTGAACTAGCTATGTGGTCTGAAGTAAGTCTCTATCTGGTTGAATCCCAAGGCAAAAGGGGTTGGACTAGACAACCCTGAGCCTCTTTCCTAGAGCCTCTGGAATGGGGTGTGGCAAACTTATTCTGCAAAGAGAGAGTAATTACTTTTGGCTTTACTGGTCATATGAAACTCCCTTGCTGTGGAATGGTCTACTACTTGAGTGATTTGTCTCCTTTAGCAGAAATTCCTTCACTTTCTGGCCTCTTCATGATTCCCCATGGGTGCAGTGTTCTTTGGTTGGTGCACAAACACCAAGTTGAACATCTTTCAGTTGCACAAAGAATCAAGAACACATTATCTCTGCCTTACAGTAATTTTAGCAATATGTTCCTTTTCCTCAGTTTGAAAGTATCCTGCTTTTAAACAATTTTTTTTGAGAGGTTTTTTTTCTTAAAGGGTGTGTGTGTGTGCACCAGAAAGACAGAGAGAGACAGAAAGCAAGAAATCACCCCCCAGGGGGTATGGCCAAACCGCAATCCCTTCTCCTCCATTCTCCTCTCAGAATCTTGGGCATGCACCCACACGCACCTGGCCTGAGTTTTAAGCCATCGGGTACAGGATGCGAACCACGGTCGACTACGTGGGAGTCCAGCGACATAGTCATTCTGCTAACTGCTAGTCCCGCTCTCTCGTTTTTAAAATCGGGTGTTTTTTTTTTTTTTTTTTTTTTTGCACGTTAATAGCATTATTTGATTGAGTATATATATTTGTGAGACTGAAAGGAGAGATACTGAGAAAAGCTCAATCTGGTTCTGGTGGGCTTTCAGCATCCTCTGCTATCACCTTTCAGTACACTTGAAATAGAACATTCCGTGCTTGTCCTTGACTCGGAAGTTCTTATAAAAATTATTTTCTCTGGACATTTATTTCCTGAGACCAGAGAGAGATTTTTTTTAAATGGAAATGTTTCTGGCATTTAATACATTGGCAAATACACCTATCAGTATGATTTTGAGGAGAAATAGAAAACCAGTCGAGTTGCTAAAGCAGTTATGGGGGATTTTTCCCCCCATGGAAGATCTATAGCAATGACTACTATGGACATGAGAAAACATTTTAACACTTCATAAAATTCTTTTTCGACAGCAGGGGACACAGCAGCCAAATTTCCCTTGGCGGAAATAAAAAATGTTTAGCTGAGATGTTCCTGAGAAGTAAATGATTTCAGAAAGAGCTTTTCAAGCAGAAGAAATGTGGATGAGAACACCAATCTGCCTAGAAGGGGGATCATGGCACAGACAGAGATCAGAAACCCCTTACATTTCACTCCAGTACTTAACATATGACCTGGCACTTAATGGGGACCCAATAAATACTTGTGGAATAAATTAAAGCATTCATTCAAACATCTTAGACTTTTACAATTTTAGTCAAGAAGACAGATGAGGACATGACACAGAAGAACGTCAGAGCACTGCACAGCTGTCTATGACAATAATTCTGACCAGTCTTTAGTACCTGCAAAGTGCCACATACACACTCATAGGGTCAAAATTCATAGCCCAGCAGAGGTATGAAAGGCCACAGAAAGACACAAACAGGACATGTGCAAGAGGAATATCGGATCCTCTGTTCTATGACAGAGGAGCTTTGGACATCATGTCTGTGTCCTGGCAGACATTCCCTGTATTTAGATATCCAGAGATGTTAAAGGATCTGAGTCTTTGATATGATAAGGACTGTGGAATTTTTAGAGTACCTTAGGGATTATCTGAACAAAATCTTTCCCCACAGAGATGAGAAAACAGAGACTCAAGAAGCTTAAAAGACTTTCCTAAAGTCATATGGCTAATTAATGCTTGAGCTAGGATTAGAATCAGGATTTCTTCATGTCCACTCAAAAATCTCTCCACCATTTTCTATTTTCAAGACTAAAGATGAGACTGATATAATTTCATATAATTTCTTTTTTTTTTTTTCTTTTAAGATAAATTTTTGCTTTAGGGTGCATGCACTCACTGGAGAGAGAGTGAGAGAGACAGAAATAGTGCGAGGGAAAGTGAGACATCACCCCCTATGGGGGATGGCCACGCCACAGTCCCTTCTCCTCCATTCTTCTCCTGGGATTATAGGTGTGCATGCACATGCACCTAGCATGATTTTTAAGCCACTGGGTCTGAGATTTGAACCATGGTTGGCCATGTGGGAGTCCAGTGATGTAACTGCAACACCATCTGCTGACTCTATTTCTAATCATACATGAATGAAGCAAACTTGTATGATAGTTCTAACCTTTCTAATTTGCAGGTTGAAAACCTTAATAACAATACTGTGATATACTACTGTAAAGTTCTCAATTAAAATGTATTTTGTGTGTTTTATGTACTTTAAAGGAAATAATGTATTAGAGCTAAGTCTGATCCAGCTATGGCATGGTGATTAAGGCAGCTGGATCTCACATGGCCAAAAGCAGGTTTTAAGTCTTAAACCTGGCAGCTTGAAAAACATGTCTGGCATGTATGGGTGTGTGCCCAAAATCCTGAGAGGAGAATGGAGAAGGACTTGCAGTATAGCCATCCACCCTGGGGGGTGATTTCTCACTTTCCTCCTCTCTCTCTGTCTCCCTCCAGTAAGCACACACATTCTATAGCAAATTAAAAATAATAATAATAGCGATAAGTCAGTTGAGGTCATGATTTATGCAAAAAAGCTACATTTAGAATATGTTCTGAAGTTATTAGATTCTAGTCCAATTTCCAACACTACCTTCATTTCCACCTATGATTGGTCAGCAATTAGAATTTGTACTGAGGTCTCTATGTGCTTATAACAACTATGCTAGGTCAAAGGATAGTGCAAAGAGGAGTGAAAAGCGAACAGGAGATAGCTCTGGGGGGGGGGGTTAATAAACAGGAAAGGTTGTGGAGACAACATGGTAGGAGCAGATTTCAGTCCTGGCACTAGGATGAGGGAAACTATTTCAGATGAGGGAAGTGGTATAAGCAAATGTGTGGAAGTGGGACAGAGAGAATGGAGAAGGAAATACTTCATTTTCTAAACAGTGGTATTTATATTCTATGTGATGCTAACATGCCTCTTTAACTCTACCTGTAAACTATGAATTTATGGTTCTGATATTCTCCTCTGGTCATTTTCATTTTTTTTTAATTAATAAAACACATACATATGGCATTAGAAAGCAAACTATAGAAGGAGCCAAGCATCTTGGGTCTAATCTGTCCCTAAATTGCTAAATGACCAAGGCCTGTCGTGTCTGTTCCCTGAACCTCAGTTTCCTGCTCTATAAAGTAATAGAGTGTAGCCCAGTAAGTCTCTAAGGTCCCTTGTAGCTCTGACATTCTACAATTTCTACTTCATTTGTGCTCATTATATTTAGTGCACGTATTCTTAAATTAATATTAATGAACCCTTCTCCACTGCCGTCTGCTTTCCCATTTGCCTTTTTTTTACTTTGCTCCCGTCTCTCTCACCAGGAAGCATGTTGGGAAGTACCAAATTGGGAATATCATGGAGTGTTTAAATTTTTATTAGATGTGCATGTGTTGTAACAAGGCATGCACAATTGATCATCTTGGCATGCATATTAATAACAGAGTACAGTGGCGCATACTTTCTGAACTTTATAAACAGATCCTGTCTGAGCTTTGGAATGACAAGCTTAGCTCACATCTGAAAAACTAAAAATGGGCAGGCCTATGGGGAGCTCCTGTTGAGTATAAATTAAAAAAAAAAAAGAAAAGATTAAACTCTAAAGTCTCTGAGTTGGAAAACCCAGTGAAGTTTCTGCTAAATAAGCAGGTTAAGAAATGACATAAAGGTGAGACAAGAATGATATAAGGATACGATGATATGGGAGTGAGGTGATTCACCTGTGCTGAGTTTTGCTCCCCCTCGCTCTTCTATGTCTAACAAATAAGGTCTGTTTGACTGATTTGGGAAGGGAGAGAAAACACCAGGTGCCACAATAGGATAGATGATGTCCTCTTCGAATATACTCGATATTGCACATCCATGATCCGAAAAGAAAAACAAAACTACAAGTGAATAGATGCTGTATCCCCCAAACTTCTGGTTGGGTTTAGTTGCTTTCTCTTGACACTTGCAGTCAAGGCTTAGATGAGAACAATGCATATCTGATTGTATTTAATAGCTGGTCCTATGGTAAAGACCAGAAACAGAACAAAGAACATTTGTTGGCAGGACTGAATACCATCCAAGGCAGAGGGTAACTGCTGTACTGTGATGTAGACCTTGAAGTAAATCACAGTTTTCTTTATGTTATTAATGACTCTTGATGTTTTCAAGAAATTTTTGTTAAGCATGGAAAATGCTTTCTTTCTCCTAGATGGCTGGAGAATAATCTAGACCAACAATTTGAGCCAATGGATGCTTTCCTAATGAGAGGAAGGATCTATATGAAAAGCAAGGCAAGGAGATAAAGGCATCTAATCCAGTTTAATGAACTTCACACCTGAAGCGTCCCTTGTCCTGTTCAATCAATTTGCTATTTCCAGAAAAATCTATAAAGCAACCCACATTCTTTTATAACATGCCTTGAACTTTGCAATGTGCCTGAACTTTCTTGGAAGTTGTTAAATGAGCCCTCCCTTCAGGACAGCAGGCCTGTACCACTTGCTGTAATAAGCTAGTTTGTCAATATACCTGCTTCCAAACTGCCTCAGAACGATTTCCCGACACTCTTGCCTGTGTAACAGACAGGTTGCCATGGAACACAGGAAGAACGGCATTGACACTAGTGGAATCTTTTTTGTGGAAGGGAGCATTCAGGGCTGCTGCCAAATAACCAGAAACTTTAAAGCCATCTAGGAGAAAGCAAGCTGAGATGCCATTCCTGAATAAGTGTTTAGTAATCCTGACTTCATTCTAAATGAGAGAGCTAAATGTGATTCCTGTGGCATTTGCCAGGAATATTAATGCAGATAAATGGGTGGGCTGACTGGTTCTGCTTTTGGAAAATGCAGCAAGTGTGTCAATCACTGTGGGCTTTAGCAGTTACTCTTGAAAAAGCAGCCCCACAGTATTGATACTAAACTCATCCATCCACACCTAACCAGGCTAGAGAAAGCAGAACATGTGGTTGAAATAGACAAACATAACTCCACCAGAGAGGAGAAAATTCATGATAGGAAATGAGATATATTTAAAATTCTAAAGGTGATGCGATATATGCACACCTACCAGGCTAGTCAGGCTCCTGCTAATATTTTCATGGTGAATGTTAGGGTTTACTTCATCTTTTCATCTGGGGAATAGTCATTTGGTAAAAGTATGTAGAAGAGGGACCAGCAGTTGGTGTAATGGCTATGTCGCTGGACTCCCATGTAGTCGACTACTACGATTTGAGTCCTAGACCCAGTGGCTTAAACTCATGCCAGGTGTGTGTGCATGCCCAAGATCCCAAGAGGAGAATGGGGGAGAATGGACTGCAGCATGGCCACCCCCCGGGGGCTGATTTCTCGCTTTCTGTCTCTCCATCTCTCTCTGTATTTCTGGTGAGCACACGTACCCTATAGCAAAAACCTCTCTAAAAAAGTTTTTTTTTGTAGAAGAGAATGGAAAATTGTGCCTGTTATAATCATTCAAAGCAGAAAAATGATGAAATCAGTCTTTGAAAAAGTGCTGCAAAGGATCTTTCAAGATACAATGATAGTGAATCTACTAGAAGAGGGAGGACTGTAAAGATCTCTCTGAAAGGGTGGCCTTTCAGCTAAGACCTTAAAAATGGGAAAGATTAACCATACAAAGCAAGGGGGGAAGAATACGACAGGCAGAGGAAGAAGAATGTGTGAAAGCTCAGAGGTAGGAGTTAGTTTGATGGCTCAGGAGGAAACAGGCCAATGGTTATGACACGTAGTATGTAAAAAGAAAATCAACTGTGAAAAAGCACGCATGGAGAGCTTTGTAGGTTAGGGAGAGTGAATGTTACTGATATTTTATGTGTGATGGGAATCTACTAAGGGACTTAAGTGGGAAGACATGACCTGATTTATATCAGACGATGTGTGGAAACTAGATTGAACCAGATTAAAAGTAGAAAGACGGACTATGTATGGCAGAAACTGCAGTATGCTTTCCAGTGGCCGTTTTTTCCTTCTTCCTTACTGAGAACTCCAATTTTTATTATGCTGTGCAATGAACCTAGTCAAATATTATATTTCCCATTTTTGCTGTAGATAGGCACTTCATATGTAAAAATCCTGCCTAAGGAGATACATGTGTGGGTCTACTGGGAATCTTTGAGCTAGTTTTGCTTTCTAGCTCTAATGATGCAACCTGTTCCTCTTCCTTTTTTCCTCTCTTCTCTCTTATGTAATTCCAGTCTTGAGGTGGGAGAGTAAGATGTGACAGCCGGAGTAGTAGCAGCCTTTGTAGACAATCATCTAGGAAAA
This sequence comes from Tupaia belangeri chinensis, assembly GCF_000334495.1. Taxonomy (NCBI): domain Eukaryota; kingdom Metazoa; phylum Chordata; class Mammalia; order Scandentia; family Tupaiidae; genus Tupaia; species Tupaia belangeri. Next base: position 1,157,707 of record NW_006204120.1, read on the forward strand.
ACTATCAGTAACATAGAAGCCTCAGCCCTGACAAGCTTGAACCACCGAACAAGAGACAACAAACACCTAGATCTAGATTTTATTGTGTGTGATAAGACAAAAACCTCCATTTGTTTACAGTTTGTTAGAGATTTCTGTTGCTCATAGGTGGACACAGTATCCAAGATACCAAACAATTATAGCAGTTCAGACACCCTGGACTTGAGTGGTAGCACTTAAAATGAAGAAAAATGGGCAAAATAGGGGTGCATTTTTAAAAATTGTGTGTCTTATAAATGTATCTTCCATTAGGTTTTTTGTTTGTTTGTTTAATACGGTACAAGCATTCACCAGAGAGAGAGAAAGAGGGAAAGTGGGAAATCCCTTCTTCCCCAGGGGAATGGCCACGCTAAAATTCCTTCTCCTCCATTCTCTTTTTGGGATCCTCAACACACATACACACTTGGCCCTGGCTTTGATTTTTTTCAAGCCACTGGGTCCAGGACTTGAATCATACAGTTGGCCATTTGAGATCCAGCCACTTTAACCACGATTGTCACTGGCTGGCCCCAGCTGTGCATTTTTTTTTAAGAGGTTTTTGCTATAGGGCATGTGTGCTCACCAGATAGTCAGAGACAGATAGAGAGACAGAAAGTGACAAATCGCCCCCCGGGGGGGGGTGGCCACGCGGCAATCCCTTCTCCTCCATTCTCGGGATCTTGGGCACGCACACACACGCGCCCTGAATGAGTTTTAAGCCACCGGGTCCAGGACATGAACCGCAGTCGACTATGTGGGAGTCCAGCGACATAGCCATTACGCTAACTGCTGGTCCCCCAGCTGTGCATTGAAGGTAGTAACAAGGGGACTTCCTGATAATGTAGGTGTAGCATGTGAAAATTATAAGATTTTGGTCTGAGAATTTATTAGAATTGGAAGGAAAAACTAGAAGAGTAACAGGTTTTAAGATTAAAAGCAGTCGGGGCTGGCAGGTGATATGGTGGTTAAGAGCACTCATGGCCGACCATGGTTTGAATCCCAGACCTGGTGGCTTGCTTTCTCACCTTCTCTTTCTTTCTCTCTGTCCCTCTTTGGTCAAATTAAAATAAGTAAATAAATAAATAAAGTTAAATGAAATTCTTTAAAAAAATTAAAAGCAAGAATTCAATTTCTGACACTTTAAATTTGAGGTCCTTAAGAAGTATTTATTATTGTAATCTCTCTTTCATGAGATGGGATTCTCCTGACCTTCCTTCACCCCTTCTGTTACTGCTAATGAAGAAGTGAGGAGCCACCCTGCCTAGTTAGGATGCCCATTCTGGTCTGCTCTTTCTGTGCTTAGACATCCAGGTACAAGCTCCAGGGGATGAGGTCTGTGGTCTTCAGTGCTGATGGAGGCTGGGGGGGGCTCACTCTGAGCTCTAGCATTTGGAAGCCCATTATTTCAACCTTGTTTTCCAATATGGCTCTGGATAGCAATGCAATGATGATTTTTGTTTGGATCCCCATACAACTCATTTTTTTTTTCTACCTCCCAGTTGCTTTAAACTTGGGCTGACTTACACATGTAAAATGACAGGCAGGCATGCTGCATCGTTTTGGCCACATCACTGGGGCTTTGTTTTAGTAGGTGCCTTTTTTAGTAGTTATTGCCAAAGAAAACTAAGTTCTCCCCTATTCAACCCCCCGGGCTGCTCTCCTGTTTTCACTGTTAAGAGTATAGGTTGAGTTCTCCCTGCTTTTTGGAACTGTGTAGGAAAGGAATTTATTTAAAATGGATGCTGATGAACAGCAAAAAAATATAGTAATCATGGAAGTGTTCGGGTACATAGTTTCTTCCTATTCTTGCAGGAATGATCGCATTAGACTTTGTCGCCTTGCCCTCTCTTTCACCAATGTACCCTTATCTCCTTCTGCCTACTAATCCACTATTTTCTTGCGTCCCTGAAAAGCTGGTACCAATATTAGTTTTCTTCATTCTGTCCATAATAACCCTAACTTCAGAACTGCCGGACATACACAGTTGGATAGGGGGCTATTCCTCAGTGCTGGTGAAGCTAGTAAGGGGCTTATAAGGGCTGTAAGAGACAGAACAGTTCTAGTTTTACTATTCCTTTTCTTTAAAGATAGATTGGTTTCACACTGGATGTTTGGTTACTTATTAGAGCTTAAATTTGGAAATTTGTCACATGACACTCTATTCTGCTCCAAAAATTATTTTTTGAAGACAAAAAGTATCATACTTTTGCATTTAAGATGTCCCTCTTTCATCCCATCCTGAGATACACTATCCCTTGGGTTTACAGTGACAGAAGAGGTGACAGGCGTTTTGGCACATTATATCACCGAAAATACTACTTATCCTCCGAAAGAATATGCAAATCAAATATGTTTCTGTTGCCCCTGGTCCCTGCACCTGGTGGGGAATGCAGCATGGCATTGTTACGGTGTCAGTCAATGGCTTTTACCAAGCAAGAGCACATCGGCAGCTGTGATGCATTATGCCACCAAGACATTAAGCACAGACACAGACGGAGTGCCCGTAATGAAAATATACACCCTTTTTTTGAATAGAGCCCTGGGTAATTACCCTGACTATTGTTCTACAAGAAAGCCCCATTTATACCCCTTCATCAATTTAGGATCTAGACATGAAAAATTGCTGGCATTAAGCAGTTAAGGCAATTTGCTTTCCAAATGAAGAAAAGACAAAAATCTCTACTCCCAAGATGCCCATGTTGATAGCCGAAGCTCACCTCAAATAAAGGATCCTGAGCAGGAGTTTTTCTGATGGTACCTTTTTCCTAAACAGAGCCCAAGGACAGTGTGTCCAGGGTCTGCTTTCTAGTCGGCACTGGGAGGACTCATGGGTCTGTGTGGACAGCCTGCAGGGGAAGGAGGGCCGCCCTGCAGGTGTGGTATAAACTGTGGTGGGTCCAGCAGGCACAGATGCATCTGGCTGCCCTGCCCTGGTGTCCAGGCTTGGTGTTCTGAGGAAAAGCTACTGAAACATTGCTCACCTTGAGAAGTAAACTCTCAGGGCAGGGTCCGTGTTCCTCCAAGTTGTCACAGAACATGAAATAGATTATGAAGCTTGCCATTCAATATGGAGTAAAATGGGAGATTATTGAACTACTTACCCCCAAATGAAAAACTAAAAATGAGTAAACAAGAAAAAAAGCAAAATCACGGTAAAAGAGATGGCTCCCAAAATTTTACTTACATTGAGTGAGGATCCCGGTTAAGGCATTTTTAAAGTTCTCCTTGGCTTCCTCCATCTCTTGCTCATGGGTGGCTTTTTCATTCATGAGCCGGCGGACGTGGCTGTTGGCTGACTGCACCATGGAATAAAACTGGTTTGCAGAACGCCGATTCACTTCTCCCCGTTCGATCCAGGAAAGTAGCACTGTGATAGCCTCTGAAAACTTGCTATCATCTGGAAATGGAAAACCGCCAAGTACAAATCATGCCAACGTGAGAAAATACACTTTATTCTGAATCCTCTCAGAGACAGGCAATGGCCGATCCTAATAGATGTGTGTTCAGAACTCGAAACACTAGTTTTTCTGAGACTATTGCTTTTTCATCACCTATTTTCTCTTGTCTCATCTTTCTCCATGGCACCATAGAATGACCTGAGAAACTCACACTGTCCTCCACCAACTCGAGCTTGAGTTTAGGAGAGGTGTTCTAGGCATTTTAGTAATAAGGTACAGTCTTGTTCTTCTACAAAACCTTGATTTTTCTTCCTTAAGACTGACTCCAAAAACTGTTATTGGCCCATTTGGCTTCCAGTTCATTTTTCTGCTCTTTTATCAGAAATCTTATGCAGTGGTATCAGTGAGTGAGTGCTAAAATGTGGATGACAGATTAAATTACTTGAAAACTGGTTGTAATGCAAGCTATTGTTCCTGTGGCAGGTTAGAGGAATGAGTCAATTCTTGTTCCATTGTAGATCAAAACTAATTTCATTTTAGTGTTAATATAACATATTTAATTAAGCTGGAATGTGGAATATTTTGTTATTTCCCACAAAAGGGAACATGTTCCCCAAGGTGGTCCGTGTTTGCTTTGAATGGCCATTAGAAAGCCCATCTGAATCTGGTTGAGGTGCGTGTACAGGGGAAGGGGCACAGAAAATGGGGAATGAAGTTACATCTGTAAGTAAATGATAAAGTTTATTTAAAAGAAAACAAACAGAGTTGCCTGTTTGGGAATGGTTATTGGAACAAACTTACATTGTATGGCTTGGAGGTGGAGAAAAAGCAAGCTAGAAGGTGATTAAGTTAATTAGAACTGGAAGTTGTATGTCAGTTATTACAACATTAATCGATCCTACCGCTGCTGAAGGCTCATTACACTTTTCCCAGGCAAACTTCAGGGGAGGAGTCCTTCATTTGTATTTTTTTACCTCTTGGAAATGTGATTTAGGAAAAACATACTTTTTTTTTTTTTCTGTAAGTAAACTAGGTAGACTTTGAATTCCAATAACCTGCAGCAAAATTACACTGGAAGATTCTGAGTCCTCCTGTGAACCAGGCACTACCTTCTCCTCTAGATGAATATCAGATATATCCTACGTGTTGTTCATGCATGCAGTCATGTATTGCTTAACACAGGGATACGTTCTGAAAAATGTGTCCTTGGATGATTTCATGTGATATACTATACAAACCTAGACAGTATAGCCTGCTACACATCTAGGCTCTGTGGTCTAACCTTACAGGGCCGTGATCTGTAATGTTGGCAAGCAGCTCATGACTGTTAAGCCTATGTACACTCCAGATGAATAGAGAAGGTGATTTGTGTTAATGAAGGAACTTTATTTTATTTTACTCACCGTATTTTTTAAATCAACTACTGGGTTATTATTAGGACTCCATTCTCAGAGTATTCCGCAAATTTTATAGGGCATGCAAAATATGTTTGTGCCTTTTCTTCCAAAGACCTCCTCCCAGAGTGGCCCCGATTTCCTTAGCTTGGAGGCATGTGCCCTGAGGAAGGCAAGACTCAGCCTATCTCAGAGCTGTGCGGAATGTGCACTGCCTTCTTCAGGCAGAAAGCAGCTAGTACAGATTTGCTGTCCATCAGCCTACTATCCTGGGCTCTTTCCTGCTGCGGCAACAGCTTTCTGGGCTTCGTGATCAAAGCTACTTTTCCTGAGCCAACCTGCCCCCTCTACCCTCACAGTTCAACCAGAGGAGATCACTTGTCTGAGAACGCCCACAAACGCCCTGCAAGTGAAAGACTGAGTGAAAGACAGACTGTCCACCCCCAGGCATACTGCATGTGTATCCAGCATCATAGCTGGCTTGTACGATTTTGTTAACTCTGGAATTCCAGTCTAAGTTCAACCCTCAGTGAACTCCAGCTGCAGTGGTTTCTTATCTCATTTCATGGACTGAAGCAGCTTGTATAAGATAAAATCCATCATACAACTTAACATTACGTTCAGCCCATGGAGAGGCCCATAATTTAGCATTATGTGTGTGAGAGGCCCACTGCGACCGTTACAGTCAGAATAAATTTTGCCTCCCTCCACACTCTCAACCTCTCTCCCTGCCAATATATGTTAGGTGAATGGACCTCGGAGCAGACAGCAGAAATAAACCTAATGCTTATAAGAAATCTTTTTTTTTTTCCTCTTAAAGAATAACAACAACAAAAATAGAGAACACTGACTTCAGGTACTATTTTTTCCCTTTGCTGTGACTTTCATCTCTACATAATACAGAGAAAGAAAAATTCTTAACATTTTTGTTCTGGTGTTTACAAGGAGACAGAGTAAAGTTCTTCATCTTCTTTTGCTTCATATACTGGTAGTTTTTCCTTCTCTTGCTCATGGTCACTGAGTTCATAAATATACTAATTTGCTGTCAGGAAGAACACGCTTAAATTTTTAAAATGTATGTGTGCCCAAATGAATCTGAAAGCCACATTTCATTGCTCTTTTCCACTGGCCCTAGAACACAAACACACTAGCAAATTATAGATAACTGATGGTTTTCAGAAACAGGAAGTCATATCCTTAGGATTAAGCAATTAAAAACAGACAATTTCAAAAGTAAGCAGTCAAGAGATTTTTCTAACATCTTAACAAGAGCTAGTCAGTAGGACTTAATTAGCTTAAAAAATAGACCCAGTAGTTTTGAGAACTTCCAGTTTCGTCTTCATTTCTGAACCTTCTGAAACCAGCAGGCCAATGTATGATTGATATACTGACATTCAAATTAAATTGAAAAAACATTAGTTACGGCATGCTTGGTAACTCTAGTCAATACTTGTTGCCATGTAAGAAGTGACTTTAATTTATATTAATTAAGACCAAGCCAGTAACTCCCTCTGGATGGCTGCAGGAGCATATTGGGAGTGGTCATTTTCAATACTCAACTGCAAATTCAATTTTGTATTCAGTGGAAAGATCACTGAGAAAGCAGAAAACAATATAAACTAATTTAAATAGGATTTAGATCGCAGCATTATTAAAGCTATTCATGTAGAAAGAAATTAACACTGCTCATAAAAATCACATCAAAGACGCACTTATAAAAATTCTAAATACTTTCTGTGAACATGGTTAGGCATAACTCTGAACATGGGTGCAATTTAGAAATTAGAATGTGCGGATGTGCTTTTTTTCACATTAAGAATTGGGAAAATTGGTATATTATGGCAGGAACATGGACTTTTAACTCATTAAAAATTGCTCAATGTTTTCTATCCTCCTGCATTACCGCAAATGCTTGCATGCTGGTCTTCTTCCTTGATTTGCATTCCCTTCTGACTGTCCCCCACTCCTTTGTTGAACACCCTGGTCCTACCTCCCTACTTTTGTACTTGCTGGGTGCTCAGCTAGGGGCTCTCATACTTCTGGTCCCCCAGCCAGCTCTTATTCTTCCCTCAAGATCCAGCTTTAATGCTCTTCCACAAAAGGACTTTCTTGAGACCCTGGAATGCATAAGGAGCCTCTGCTATGTTTCCTCAATTTGTTGCAGATCACGGGATTAAAGTATTAGTCAAGGCCAGCTGGTGGCACAGTGGTTAAGGTACAGGACTCCCACACTATCAACCACACAGTTCAAGTCCCAGTTCTTGTGGCTTGCTTTCTCACTTTCCCTCTTTCTCTTTCTCTCTCTGTTGAGCACATGTGCCCTATAGCAAATTTTAAAAAATAATAAATAAAATAAAAAATAATAAAGCATTAGTCACTGTATACAGTAATTGATGGTTTAAGGTCTGTCTCTAGTTTTTTTATTTTTTTATTTTTGGAGAGGTTTTTGTTATAGGGTATGTGTGCTCGCCAGAGAGACAGAGAGAGACAGAGAGACAGAAAGCGAGAAATCACCCCCCAGGGGGGATGGCCACGCCTCAATCCTTTCTCCTCCATTCTCCTCTTGGGATCTTGGGCACTCATGCACACACACCCAGCGTGAGTTTAAGCCACCGGGTCTGGGACATGAACTGCGGTCGACTACATGGGAGTCTAGTGACATAGCCATTACGCTAACTGCTGGTCCCAAGTCTGTCTCTAGTTTTGAGGAGCTGATATGAGAATAAAATTTCCAAAACATATTTCAATCTTCTGATTACTCTTAGTTTTTCTCATTACAATTTTAATTTGATTTGTAGTGATTAGTACTATAATAGAAAGCTACCAATTCAGTGGTTAAGAGATAGAGAGCATCACTGTTGATCATCAACATTTTAATTTCATGTTAAAGAGTATTTTCACATATGCTATTACCTACCAGAAACAAATGTTCTCATGTCATGTAAGCTGCCTGGTCTTTTTATTTTTTAGACCTCTGAGGTCATTATTACTGGCAATGAAAATTAAGTGTGAATGTCAGATAATCCCACAGAAACAGAGCTGTCTGCTGTAAGACATTAACCAGCTTATCAAATAATTCAAAAGTATTTTTGAAAGTTTTTTTTAGCATTTTTAATTCTGGGAAGGTAATAACCATTGATTAGCTTTGTGAGGAATATTGTAACAATATTATAATGATTATCTATCATCCCTTAATGTTACCATCTGAGTCCATAACCGGCTCTTTTCATTTCTAGTTATTTCAGACTTCCCTAACTAATCTTCCTCCTTCTCCCTCTCTTCTATGTTTACTAAGCACCTGGCACATAGTAGGTATTAAAAATTGAGAATAGAAGAACCAGCAGATGACATAATGGCTACATCAATGGACTCCACATAGCCGACTGTGGGTCAAGTCCTGGACCCAGCAGCTTAAAATTCATGCCTGGCATGTGTGCATGCATGCCAAAATCCTGAGAGGAAAATGAAGGAGAAGGGATTGTGGCATGGCCATTCCCCTTGGGGGGTGATTTCTTGCTTTCTGTTTCTCTGTCTCTCTGGTGAGTGCACACACCCTATAGCAAAAATCTCTTAAAAAAAAAAAAAGGAAAGAAAAAAAAAAGAAAATAGAATAAATCTTTGCTATTTGAAGACAGCATCACTTGGGAACTTGTTAAAAATGCAAATTCAGCCTTCCTCAGGCCTCTTGACTCTGAATCTGTATTTTACTCATGATTTATATGCACAATCGAGCTTGAAAAGCATTGGAAGAAATGGCTCAATAAAAGCTAGGTAGATTTGTTAGAGATAGGTTAAAATAAGAAATAAAAACGTAAGGGGCTTTGTGTTTGTGTGTGGGTGTGTGTGGGTGTGTGCGTGCACGCGAGTGCATGTGCCTATTTCTATAGAAAGAAAAATATGGTAGACTATTTTTCCTTGTTGGCATGGCAGTAGTGAGACTCTGTGGAGATGACCCATGTGAGAAGGTTCTGGATTTGCATCCCGGATATGCCAGGAACACGGGTGCCCATGACCCAGCATGGTTGAGGCTGGGAACAGATGGCAGTTTGAAAACCCTCTTGGGAGGGCCAGTCTCTCTGTCTTTGTTTCTCTTTCTCTCTCTTACTCTGTCTATCTTGCTCATGGAAGAAATAAATAACTTTTTTTTTAAAGGAAATTAAAAAAAAGAAGAGAAAATAAAAACCTACACAGAAAGTAGCAGCTATGAGATAGTGGAGGATATCACAAAATTCTGATGTATATGATTCTTATGAGCTATATGATGAGTCTGTTTCCATAAACTCCCTACACTCAGTTAAAGAACAGCTATTACCCCTAATTGGGGAAAAAATAAAAAGTATCTAAGACCAGAAAATGGGCACAGAGATGACTGCAGATCCTCTCAGTGGAATGCCGGGCATGACTGGAAGCATACTCCCTTCAATGATCTGATTCTTTAAGGGTGAGAACCCTTGGTTGTCTCTGACTAGGCTATTTTACAACTCTGTCGGAACTGAACATAAACTATAGAAAATTGGTAGCAGTGCAAATAATTTCTCTTTAACAATGAAATGGATTTCGTTCAGTAGAAAATTTATATCCTTACAAGGTAAATTCTCCTTTGAATCAGATTTAACATCTTATTCATTCTATCATTAATTAATGAGTTAAATAAAGTCATAGCATATGTATATTTGGTATGTGTAAGACAGTATGATTTTATTGCCAGAATTTTTTTTTTTTTTTTTTTTTTTTTGAGAGGTTTTTCCTACAGGACGTGTGAGCTCACCAGAAAGACAGAGAGAGATACAGAAAGACAGAAAGTGAAAAACCACCCCCAATCCCTTCTCTTCCATTCTCCTCCCGGGATCTTGTGCATTCATATACACATGCCTGTTTTTATTTTAAGCCGCCGGGTCCAGGACTCAAACCGCAGTTGACCACATGGGAGTCCAGCGACATAGCCTTTACACCAACTGCTGGTGCTGCCAGAATATCTTTTAACAATCAACTGGACTGTTCACTCTTCAAAGGTAGGTCATGCTACTGTCATATTTAGAACCCAAGGATATGGCAGAGATGGTAGACACTTGGTAATTTTAAAAAATAAGTATTTATTTCTTCCACTAACAAAGAGACAGAGAAAGACAGACAGGCAAAAGAAGAGGCAGCAGCTTCTACAGGGTCTTGACACTGTGACCCACCCCAAGCTTCTGCCACTGCCAGATCTAGGCACGAGTGTATCTGGTGTACTCAATGGGTCTCCAGATGTGAATCCAGTACCTCCATTGTGGGTCAGCCTTGCAGAGCATTGTGTTTTTATTACTGTGCCACTGGCTGGTGCCCTACTTTGTGAATTTTAATCAAACTCAAATGCAGATGACAATAGAATAATGGAATAACATTTTTGTGCATGGAGAGATATAGCTCTGAATTTCAGAACAACAGATGGAATAGAAGTCACACTGAATAAGAAACTTAGGTCAGTATAGAGTCCTTATTTATGGCTGAGTGTATAAAAGAACAACAGGAAGAGAGACTTCATGTTTAAACAGGAAGAACAACAACAAGGAAAAATATTCTACCGTATTTTTCTTTCTATAGAAATAGGTGTGCGCATGCATCCACACACACACACCACACACACACCATGAATAAATGGTGTGTTTGCACAGTTACCACTGATTTCTAGCTTCTCGCTGGCAATTGCTCACAGTGTAGTCACATATTGTTCTCAGCAGATCTGGAATTCCAGGATGGTCAAAGCATTGCTGCTACGACATCCCAAAATTTCACTTTGTGTCTCTAAGGAAGTCTCCATTTTCTGACTGCTCAATTAACCATGCATCAATTAATCGAATCACAGACAGCATAAAAGGCTTTACAAATGGTTAATGCTCTCTTTTACCCCAAACACACACACACACACACACACACACACACACACATAATCTCCCTAAAACTATTTAGTGTCTGTAAAAATGAGAAAAATGAAGGAGCCAATTTGAAAATACACTGATTATTCTTGTTTTGGGGTCAAGCAAAATACTCCTAAATTAAATAGCCCCTCTTGCCTCTGTGAAAGTCACCAATGCCTAAGGAACTGATTCTCAGGCAGGCTCTCACACTTGGTATTTCCCTTGCCCTAAGAAGGAAGCTTGGCTTTTAGCTAATGAAATGTCCACTTGGTTCCCAGCATTATTGATTTTTTTCTTTCATGGAACCATAAATATTGACAACCATCTCAGCAAAATGCCAGTACTACTTCCATCCCTCCCTCCCTCCCTCTGGCAGAATGACGCTGGGGCCATTCTATATGCAAATCAGAGTCTAGTCTTCTGGGAATTAGGAATGCTGGTTCCAGAAAGACTGAGTTCTTGATGACACATCACAGAATCCCAAGGGCACTACTTGCAAAGCTTTGTCAGAGCTTCACCTGACTCCAGAGAAACTCTTCATTTCATCCCATAATGAAAGATTATGTGAAGCCTTTGAAAGGGGAAATAAAGTACACAAAAACTTTAAAATGCTCTTGCCTAGAGAAATCCCCAGTGAATTAGAATATAATCCTCCCTCAGTGTCTAATCAATCTCTTTCCTCTACAGTCCAAACACAAGGTTCCTCCAGGGGTGGATGGTCTGTGTTAGACACACCAAAATTCATTATCCCATCTGCCTGCTGCCACTGTTTCCAATAAAGTGTAATTATGGTGTTATTGAGCTCCTTCTCACTTTCTCAAAGCCATGCTATAAACTTTGGGCCCGTGAGCAGTTACTTCCCAGTCAGTCTTCATTATATTGAATTGTCTCAGGACAATGTCTATTTAATCAGCAGGGTGCCTGCTAATTTACTTTTTTAGAATTTGTATTAATGTAACGAATACTGGTTGACTTGATGCCTCAGACAGTACACAATTACAATTACAGTGTTTCCTCTGGCTTCTCAAGGCCTAGTAGCTGGGGTATGAGGTCCCCGAAGATCACTCCTCTCTCACCCCCACATTGCCCAGCTGGGTTGGCTATCTCCCCAGGAATGGCTCTCTGCACTTCCCACTTATTGTAGTGTGATTAATATATGTCATTCAAATACAAGTGGTAAGCACAAGGGATTGCTATTGCCTCTCTCAAGAAACCTAAATTCTGAGAGGCAGGGGCTGGTCCACTGTTTTCTCCCCCCCTCCAGTGGCTACCTGGTGCAGCGCCAGACGTAGGATAAGATGCTCAGTAGTTCCTTCCTGGAAAACTGGAGTGATAGCTGAGCATGCACCTCACTTCCCTCCACTTCCAGTCATGCCCAGTTGCATTGCTCTCCAGAAAGATGATATATGCATAGATTTAAATAGCTGAAGAAAAAAGAAGTAATTTACTGAGTACCCACTATGTGCTCAATTTTAGCACTGGTCAGGACATGGAAGGCCTTGTGGGTCTTAGTAAAGACTTGGCTATTGTATATTTTGCTGAATAAAGCTGATTTCCAAGCAGAAAAGTATAAGAATAAACAAATATGATATAAAGTGGGGGAAAGAATGTCTGCAATAAGCCTAAGATCGCAAGATTTCTCAGAGGAGAAAGAAAAATCAAATCCAATTAAGTATTTTCAGATTGCCTTTTCATTTCCTTTCTGACACAGGTTTCTTTACCTTAGGTCTTGACTGCATTTTATATCCCCACATCAATGAACTCATTTTCAGGAAAACAGTTTCTTTGGATCCTCCTGGCTGGCTTTGCAGCGTTATAAGGAGCATGGAGTGGATTTCCTCTCTGAGGCAGCCAATTTCCTAAGCAATTAAATGCTGTTTATATTCCAAACTCTGTGCTTGGGTTGAAATTGTCAAGCTTGATATTACCTGACTCTTGCCTAAGATGTCTCCCCAGCTAGTTCATTCTACTGTAACAGCCATCTATTAAAATTTCCAATCTGTTCTCTCCTCAAGGGATCACACAGTACTTGGCAAACGTACAGCTTCTGAATTCTGCAAATTATACTCATCTATATAAATATATATTTTTGAAATGGCAAGGCTTGCAAATTACTTTACTAAATCGACATCCCAATCTGTTATCCTCCAAAAGGGGAGGCAAACATCATGTACCTTATACATGCATAGACACTTCTGTGCTGGCTTTTAAAGAATAACATAAGGTAGATGCCAGACTTCTGTGAAATTCCCCCATGAGGTCACAGAACCACAGCTCGTTTTTATCACATCTTGGGGTGGACACGACTGACTATAGCTGAGTCTCTGTTCATCCTAAACTGATACCACACAATGCGCTAGATATTAAAGAAAAAAAAAATGTTTCAGTGAACATTCCTGGCTGAGAACGTTGCTCTTTCTCCTTTTGGTCACCCCTTACCATTTATAGGCCGAATGGAAAAGTGAGATGGTGTCTGAATTTGCATGGTATAGAGTTTCTACTAAAGGGACGGCCGCAGCCTACATATTTGTGTCTAGAACATGTGTTCTCAGAATAGCAGCAGGTGCATTAAGAGCATGAGCAAGAAGCTCTCCATGGTTACCAGGGGACACTTCAGTGGCAACTGCAGCTGATTAGGGATTTCCAAACCCTAGACAGGAAATGAGGACTGGAAGTATGGACTTTTTTTTTTTTTTTTTTTTTTAAAAAAAAAGGTCACAGAATTTAACTTCCTATATTCCTAAAATAGCTACTCAACAGTTTGTACCCATTTTCTTTGGTGAAAATATCCAAATCCACTTAACATATCACCAGCAATACACCAGCTATTCTATGACACAAAGGCTCATTCATATCCTTCCTCTCATCCACAATCTGTAATGGCTTCTCCACTACTCAGAGAACCAAAGCCTAACCCAGCAATGGCCTTCAGGACTCTTCCACCTGGACAGAGAAACTTTGCTTATCCTGCAAACTTGAAATTGTGCCTCTTCCATGAAGATATCCTTGACACCTTCGTCACATTGTTCATACTGCCCTGGAGTTCCCCAATCACAATGCACACACTGTGGTTAACAATCACAGCACTGACAGTGTACCATGGCATTTGTATCGATTGTTTACGTATAGACACCTGTGTGTGGCCAGCCACTATATTTTCTGTTATCTCATTAGTCCTGAAGTGCTCAGTGACCTGAGAGGTGTCTGACCATCGTTAATCTGTAAATGTTGCTGACCTCACACGATTCTGGTAAACAATAGAACTAAATTCACACACATGACATTTTATCATCAAAAGCTGGCCTTTTCCCAATCATTAGTGTAGTTCTCTGGAGCAGATACTAAAGCTATCGTATTTCATTTTTTAGAGAGATTTTTGCCACAGGGCATGTGTGCTTGCCAGAGAGATAGAGAGACGAAGAGATAGAAAGTGGGAAATCACCCCCTGGGAGGATGGTCACACTGCCATCCCTTCTCCTCCATTCTCCTCTTGGGATTTTGGGCACGCACACCCACATACACCCAGCATGAGTTTTAAACCATTGGCTCTGGGACTTGAACCATGACCAACTATGTGGGAGTCTAGCAACATAACCATTATGTCATCTGCTGGTCCTACTACCTTATTTCTTTATCCCCTACAACATTAAAGATGGGAGAGCAGCTTAGCAAACACTAGAGAAGATGAACTATTCTTTCTGCTATTGATAATCAACTTGCAGGTTAGAAGTTTACCTTCAACTCCAACTCTGATGATAGGGGTCCTAGTCTCCATTTCTCTTCTCCCTTCCATGAACCTTAGCACAGTGTCTGATATGCGTAAAGAAGGCTTTTAGCGCCTGGTGTAACAAGCACACACACATTCTTTGCAGAGCTTGAAGAACATTGGGAAAGTACCACCCATGAGTGTGCATGCTTCTCTGACTCACTGAACACTGGGTCAGTAGACAGAACTCTTCTTTTTGGGTTTTAGTGCTGCCCCTCTTTCTGACCCCCTCATTGAAGCCATTTTGTTGAGTGACAGTACACACATATTCATGGAGAGCACAGGTGAACATGCTGGGAAGGGACAGGGCTCTGTCAGAAGCAGGATGATGAAGCCCAGGTGTCTTCTGTCCCCAAGTGACCCCTTATGCACATAAAATCAGCAGGTCAAGGGACAAGAGAGACACAGAGGGCTTCTGTGTCTGAGGACCACGCCTTTGTCTTTCAGTAGGAGATGACTAACGTGGAGGAAGACAAGCCAGCACGAGTGGCCGCCTACCTTTCAGCTTCTCAGCCAGCAGAGCGGCTTCATGCTCAGAGTAGTGCATTATGGCCGGCGGGGAGGGGGGCCGCAGCCGGTCTTCCTCCAGTTTGCGCCGGTGCCGCTCCTCACGGGCACGCATCCTCTGCTTGCATTCCCACTCATAGAAGTCGTCCCTGGCCTGGGCAAAGTCCACGTGAAGGCGGCCTGAATCCTTTTTGTCTGTGCTAGACCCCAGCCTCATCCTGTAACCTGAAACCAGATGGAAAGTGTGGTCACCTCACAACATCACAGTGACCCACCTTTTGTTCTAGGCCCTTAAGGCAGACTAGGTCAGAGCTCACTTTCTTTGCCCTCACTGAGGACACCTTTTCCATAGGAAGTGGGAAGCGGTTACCCCAGCAAACATCTCCAGGAGGTGTCTGAGGGTTGTTTACCCATCTTCTAAGCCGGGTCACCAACAGAAGATAATTTCAAGAACGAGGGGATTGATATGATAACTCCTTTTTCCCTCTGGCTTCCAGGAAGCTCAGAAACAAATTTGGTATGTAGCGTTTTTTTTGTTTGCTTGTTCTTTTGCTTTTTGCTTTATGGCCCCAGTTTTATGTTTCCAATTTACTGTACCTCTACTGCACAAGCGCTCTTGAATTCTTTGTAGAAAGAGGTGGAGTATGAGTACATAAAGAGTATCTCTGATATTTAAAAAAGATCTCCAAAGTAAATTCCAGAACACCTCACTCACAGGCGATTTTGCTTCATTCTGCTAGAAAATGCTACTGCTCAATTCTCTCTCGGCAGCTGCAAACACCACAATTACCAAGGCAATTTTGAAATGCTGTTTTATTTCCACTTATCCTCTGGGGCACACAGGAGAATATTTTACCTTCAATCAAGAGGCCTCACCGCTGCCTTCCTCCCAGCCTGGAAGCACCTCATTTGGCATGCAGCACCACACAAAATTGTCCACGTAATCTTTGAAGGCCATAGGAACCCCATGCAAGAGCCCTGAGCTAAACAAAAAAAACAGGGCCTGGAAATCTTTGGGGGATTTACTGTGAGCTCCCCAACTGATAAAGATTATGAACAGAAACTTGATCTGAGAAATCAACACAAACAGAACTGAAACCAGCCAGTCAGCCTAACTTCAAATGAAGAAGAGTTGACTTTGAGGTTGCTCTTCAGTTTGGGATACTCAGATAAATTCAGGTCCCAGCAGGAACATGACTGCCAGAGAAGAGAGTGAAATAAGCACTTTTGCTGTGCAGGGGCTTTGCAAATGAGACAACTGTAAAATACTAGGCTGTGCTGGGCTGATGTTCAAGATCTTATGGTGGAATTCAATGGATTATTTCAGCATTTTGGGTTAAAACTCAGCTGAAAATCCCTACACAGGCTGGCTCTCCCCAGTGGTGCACTTCACAGCTTTGAAAAATCACCAAGAAGATAAAGACCTCACATCTGACTGCTGTGATGACATGGACCCTTCTCAATCCAGATTTCAACAGTGCTATCTAAGAATGGGAAGACAGAGAGGGTGAGTATCCCTTATCCAAAATGCTTGGGATAAGAAGGGTTTTAGGACTCAATGTTTTTGGGTTTTGGAATATTTGCATAAACATAATGAGATAATTTGGGGGTGGAACCCAACACTAAACACAAGAGTCATTTGTGTTTCTTATACATATAGCCTTAAGGTAAATTCACACTATTTTTAAGTTTTGTGCATGAAATGAAGTTTGTGCACATTCAACCATCAGAGGTCAGATGTGGAATCTTCCACTTTGTGGCATCATGTTGATACTCAAACAATTTTGGATTTTGGAGCATATTGCATTTTCATATTAGGGATGCTGAACTGGTAGTGCTCAAAATTGCAAACATCCAATCACAGATGAGAAGAATTCACATTAAAGCAAAACGTATCTTGGGTGTGGGCCAAGGAAACTGAGCTAGGCAGCAGCCACAGTGATCCGCACACAACAGCTGAGCTGGCAGGACTGCCTAAGACTGCCTGGCTCTCCCAACTGACCCAGCAACTTTCTCCTGCTCACATTTGGAGGATCATTTTTCAAACATTTCTGGCTCCAGAAGCACACTCACTTTTACCAAAATATCATCATTAAGGCCTTAAAAGAGACCCTGATGAGGCTGAGTTTAAAATTAGCTTGGCCTTCAAATGTGAACATGATTTTAAAATTAGGCCTTCCAGCTGGGCTTGGGCTTGCAGGAGCCCATACACAGGAGGGGCAGCCTTCCTTCCTTCCTGCCCCTCCAATTAATCAGCCTTTCACATCTTTCTGGGATGACTGTTGGCTGCAGTCTCTGCAGGGTGGCTAAGGCAGAGCCAGCGACCCCTTGGCACCCGGGCTGGGAGGTTAGAGATGAAACCTTTGCTGCCTACTCCTAATGCTAAGCAACAACCAGAGGCTTGCTCAGAGAAACAAGAGCAGGGCCCACCCTGGAAAAAGCATGAAAGAAAAACACATACCTTTTCATATACCTAAATTTGGAACTGTTCATCTTTGTCAGTGTCTTTGGGGGTTTCTGACTCGGTCTAAACATTGTGTTACTATTGAAAGGACATTTGATCTGCTCTAAACTTCTTACCCTTTCATGTAATAAGGTGGAGTAACATAATAGTTTTATAGGTTGAGCTGTGATTAGAACCTAGGTCCTCAGGATGGTGCTCCTGAGCTCCTTCTTTTTGGTTTTACTTTTTTAAGTATACTTCTTTATTTTCAGGGGGCTGAGGGTCCTGCCCATGGCGGAGTCTTCACATTACCATCTTCTCCACAGCCCTGGAACCAACCAACATCATGAGTTCCCCTGGCATGTTTAGGTAGCTCCAGATGCAGACCTGGTGCCCTCGCTCGGATGGCATCCAACATGGCAGAGTAGTGCCCCCAATGCCACACTACGGCTGGGCCAAGCGTCAGTTCTTAATCATAACCATCGTATTGTTTGCTGAACTGTTCCTAGGTTGCAGGTGGCCTGCTAAACATTAAATATCCATTATTTGCTTTATTCCTCCCAACAATCATATGAGGTGGTAATCATTATTATCTTTATTTTGCAGAGGAGAAAAAAAAGAGGCTCAGAGAGAGGTTGCCTGGGTCAAGGCATATGAAACACAGAGTCAAGTACTCAAGCCTTAGTTGTCTGAGGCTGTCAGTGTGTTGTAGAATGTTTCATCTTTCATCTCCATTTTGGAATGCTTTCAGATCTCCCCCTCCCCACCTCTCTCCCCCTCCCTCCCATTTTGTAAGGTTTTCTTGGAATTAGGGTTTTAAAGTTCTCTACATCGCTATCTAACTCAGGAAGGTCTCTGTAGTATTGGGATGACCTCAAGTCTTCTGGGATTTGTGCAGAATTTCATGGCAATCGAGACAGACTACAGACAGTAAGTAAAACCTGGCAGTAATATTTAAATGGATTTATTTTTCCTATTGTTTATTCACTTTCCCTGTTAGCCTGGTTTCAGGAATAGGGAGGTAGTATGCACAGAGTGACTGACTGAAAAATGTAGCAGGAGAATGTGAGGGAAGAGCAATGAGTTGAATCTAAAAATAGGCCTCCTAAAGCCACATATCAGTATCGGCCCATAACTCTTAGATGTGGCAAAGGCCTTATTGACGAGACACTATACATGTTCTCCCACACCCACAGAGTAGAAGGCAAAATTAAGCCTAATTTCAGCATCTATAAAAATCACCCATAAAATCTGACAGCAGAGAATAAGGATCACTGGGCAGTTCTTATGAACCACCAAGTGGGCAACACTATTGGGTCTTATCCTAGGGGCCGGGAACTGATTTTCTGCAAGGAGCTCATCTTGCTTTGGTATCCTGGCATTTAAAAAGTGAACCCACTTCTAAAAACCAGAAATTATTCTGAGAGAGTACTTTACTCCCCCAGAGGATTACATCCAATAATAATAATGGTCCTTGGTACTCATAATATTGCTTTTCATCTAATAAGCACTTGAGAACATTAATTAGAAGCTGGATGGAATTCCTAAAGACTGGATGGTGGGAAATTATTTCCTGCAGCGTGGTACATTCACAGACTTAACAGAGAGCTTCTGGCAGCCAAGGAAAAAGCAACATTCTTCCTTGTCCAGCCCTGAACTATGAGAACTTTATTGTACATTTGGGCAAAAGGGAAAAAAGCTCATATTAACATCACAAAACATAAAAGAATGCCCAGAGAACCCCTTACATAATGCAAAGTACCAGAAAGGTAAATGGCTTTATCAACCATGAATTCCTCAGCAAAGCGAATGTGACAAAAATTCTTCTTGCTTTTCCGAATCGCTGTAATATCACCACACTGCTCAAAGACTTCTTGAATAATTTCTTCAGTAGCATTTTCTGGTAATCCTCCAACAAACACAGTCTTACACCCAGGAGGTCGTTCTCTTGTGGAAGGAGGCGGAAGATCTAATAATCACAACAAAACAGAGTTTTGTCTTTTATCTATTCACTTAGTTTTTCTGGTTCTCTCAGCAAAAGTAAAGCTTGCAGAGTAACTTTCTCCAGTCTAAGCAGTGGTACATTTCCACCAACTGATATTTCTGCCCCGGCTGTCTTGTTTTTAAGTTTCTCTCCCCTCCTCCTCCCAACCTTTCCTTGCCATGTTCATTTCTACACAGAGTGGCTATGCTTGTCCGCGAACAAAGATAAAGCAAATGTTAGCATAATTTCATTTCTCCTTCATAATACAAAAGCCCAGAAAATAGGAGAGAGAAAAACTTCACAAAGTACAAAACATGATGAAATGACAACATGATGAAAAACCTCGGCTTGTTATCTGCTTTGTCTCCTTGCCAGATAAAGGAGCGGCAAGGCAGAACGCATGAAGCATAACCTTAAAAAGCATGCACAATACTTACTTGGCTGTGAAACACCAGTGCCTGAAAAAAACACTTTGTTATTATTCACATTTAAATGAGCAAACTGTTACATTTTGGTGAGGCTGTATAAAAAGATAAAATGTACACTGTCACAACATTTTACCTAGTTTATATGTAGATTACTAAAGCAATCTCTGGAGAAGTCCACTTAAAAAGGCAACACTGATTAATACGAAAAAAAAAAATAAAAATCTAGCTCATTAAGCCCATAAACTTAGTATCTGAGGCTAAATTAAAAAAAAAAATTCTGGTCCATTCGATTCATCAAATATAAACATCCTTCAAGCAAATGCAATTTGGTTGAGGAATTCTGAGATGCAGGCTTCCCCCCCCCAAATTGCTAACTGACAAATTAATTCAATTTTCCATCTAGCAAAAACACATTTTAGAGTTTTTCTTCTACCTTTGTGAAGATGGATGGAAGTGCTTACATATTTCACACTATCCTCTCCAGCAATGTTAGACTTCATTGCATGCAAACAGATTCTTAATGCTGGATATATATCCCCAAATCCTTTATACTAGTTTCATAATATCGATTCAACTTCTGGACAGAACATGAGCACATTTTCCTGTTTGTTTTAATCTAGGGACAAAAGATTTCTGTTCATCTAAGTGTGAGTTACGCTTGAAAATAAATGCAATGCTATTTAAAATGTGAATAGAAAGGAATTTGAAATGATACGCATATATTTCTTACAGGTGTTACTTACTTGGATTTTGAGGAAAAAGAGTACAGCTTTTGCAGTGGATGATTTCTTTGACCACAGCCACTTCTGTTGGTGGTGGGGGTGGTACCAATCCCAGACCAGGTATCATTGGGTTAATGGGAGTGATTCCAGTCATCATGTTGAGGTTTGGATCAAACCCTGGGACACAGATTGAGTCTGTAAAGTACACAAGATAACATTTTGGTTGGAGAATCTTAAATCCATTTTTACTGTTTTTGCTATTTTCCTGCAAAGATTATTTGACTTTATACTATCTATTTTATAGGAATTTTTCCTGGCATAAGATATAGCATTATAGAAAGCTATTCTGGAAGAGTAAGAAGAGAGAGAGAGAAAAAAAGATGAACCTAAAACTACAAGAAAAGGAAATTATATTACTTAAAATATTAACACGGCAGAACAGAACACAGCATATTAAAGTGTAAACCCACGCACCATGAAGCTCTGCTATTACTGTGAATGCAATTTTCTGTTTCTTAACGCCAGGGTATTGTTTACACTGTCTTATAACCCAGAATGTGGGAAGAATATCATTTAACATTGAAGTGACCTGTGAATCTAATTGTCATCCTGGTTTTATCAAAAGAGCTTTCTTACTCAAGTGACCTACATTTAGGAAAGTTCAATTTATATGTGCATACTTTATAATGCTGTATTCAGGTTTTACCTAATCTGTTTCCCCCAGGACAAAAACCAAAAAATAAAATGAAACAAAGACTGACTATAATTATTGTATGCTAGATACATGCAGGCATAAAATTAGCTATACACATTTCTGAATTTTATTGGATAATCACCCTTTCTTTCTATAATTCGATCAATAAATAATTGGCCCACTCTTCTGAAATCTTTATTACCTATATTTAAAAAGAAGAAAAAAATCTCTCAAAAAAAGGAAGGAGCAAAAGAAAGGTTATGTTTTTTTTTTTTTTTTTCAGAATAACCGCTGAATTTATTTACTATTTTTAGTAGTGTGATAATGAAGCAAGTAACTTGACAGCTGATATACAGGGATTATTTCTCCTTTTTTTTTTCTTTTTTTCAGAAATAAGAACTTTCTAAAAGCAGAGACTTAAAATATTGTTCTGTTTTTAGGAGTAGCTACAAGGGGATTGATCTTTCCCCTGAGGGCTTCTCTGTTTATGGAAAACAATCCTCGCACTGGTGATGTGATAATGTTCCCAGGTAGGCAGGGGACAGCACAGATGCCACCAAGAGAGGCTGTGGTGACCCTACACTGTTGTGCAAGGATGAAATTTCCTTCTCATCTCTTACTCTCCCATCCTTTTCTTCTTCTTCTTCTTAGATCACTACCCCTCTTCCATCCCATCCACCTCTCTTTTCTGGTTCTCACGTACAGCTGAGCCTTGGTCCTGCCTCAGCATGGCCTCACCCTTTACTTACATGTGCTGAAAGATGAGATAAGACCAGAGGGAAATGAAATGGCAACTACGCCCTTAGTCTGTTAAGAAACTTCAGAGGAAACCAACAGTCCAGCAAAGACTTTTCCTTTCAGGGAAATGTTTATGGCATTCCTCCAGCTACTCTGGACATTTCTGTTCCTTCCCTGGATTGAACAGGATAAACAGTGCAATCCTGATTTGCAATCCCAGGACAAAATGTGTCCCATTTATTAAAAATACTCCATTTAATTTGATTGTGAACCAGTTTAAGTAAAATTAAGTTTTTTGTTTTTATTATTATTATTTTCTAATATATAAATGTGGTGCCAATTTTTTTTTTTGAGGCAATTTTTGCTATTAGGGCACATGCTCTCTCTGGAAAGAGACAGTAAAACAGAAAGCAAGAAGTGACTCCCTAGAGGGGCTGACCAGTCCAAAGTCCTCTCTTCCCCATTCCCATCAGGATTTTGGGGATGCACGTGGCATGAGTTACAAGCTTGCAGGATGGGGACTTGAGGTGCAGACAGCTATGTGGGAGTCCAGCGCCCTACCCATTATATAACCTGCTAGCCCCAACATTTTCTTTCAGCGTAGTCGTAGGCACATCTCTTACAATTATGACTCAGTTTCTTTATCTGTAATATGGGACTGTTTGATTGGATTAGCTTTTAGAAAGCTAGCATTCCTGGTCTCTAGAATTTTGAACTGATATTGCTCAAAACAGAGTAATATACAAAAAAAGTAAGCGTTTAGAAGTAATGGGACCAGCAGATGGCATAATGGTTACATTGCTGGACTCCTACATGGGTGACTATGGTTCAAGTCCCAGATTTGGCTGCTTCAAAGTCACACTGGGTGTGTGTGCATGCATGCCAAATATTCCGAGAGGAGAGTAGAGGAGAAAGGATTGCAGTGTGGTCATCCTCCTTGAGGGTGATTTCTTGCTTTCTATCTCTCTGTCTCTCTCTGGCAAGAACACATGCCTTATAACAAAAATCTCTCTAAAAAACAAAGTTTAGAAGTGACAAGAACAAGACTCAACTCTGGTTATTTACTTAATTCTTATAAAATCTCACAGGCATTATTTCCATTTTACAGCCAAATAAATTGAGACATAAAGCAGTTTAGTAGAATTTCCAACAACACAAAACAAACAAATAGCAGGGCCAGAACTAGGGTCTAGTCTCTGGCATATTTAAACACGTATAAATATGCCTGTTTCAAAGTTTCCACCTAGAATGACCCACCACGGTTATTCACCTGACACATGCCACTACTTTTCTTTTCTTTTTTTTTTTTTTTTTGAGAGATTTTTGCTTTAGGGCATGTGTGCTTGCCAGAGAGAAAGAAAGTGAGATATCACCCTTTAGGGAGGCTGGCCACACTGTAATCCCTTCTTCTCCATTCTCCTCTCATGATTTCAGGTGAGCTGGGATTTTAGGGGCACACACACAAATACACATATACATGCCCAGCATGAGTTTCAAGTCATTGGGTCTGAGACTCATACTGCAGTCTACCACATAGAAGTCCAGAGCTTTAACCACTTGCTGGCCCCATGACACTACTTCTAAAATTTTATTTTACTCTTAAAACAAAACCAAACCAAACCAGGCTGGCCTCATGGCTTAGTGGTTAATGAAACCAGATCCCATATGGCTGACCATGGTTTGAATACCAGCCCCTTGACTTGAGAAACATGCCGAGTTTGTGTGTGTGCATGCTCCAAATCCTGATGCGATAGAGAAATGGATAAAAAGGGATTGTGGTGTGACCACACGCCATTAGGGGATGCTTTCTCACTCACTCGCTCATTGTCTTTCTCTCTCTCTAGTGAGAGCAGATACCCTTCGGCAAAATTGAAAAAAAAAAAAATCTAAATTTGTCATGCTGATCCAGACACCAGTTTTAGAGAACTTTCAGAATAGATGGTTTTCACATTGCGATCGTTAAAATAACATACTGACTTCCAAGGTGAATATA
The DNA here is from genome assembly GCF_000334495.1 of Tupaia belangeri chinensis. NCBI lineage: Eukaryota > Metazoa > Chordata > Mammalia > Scandentia > Tupaiidae > Tupaia > Tupaia belangeri. The sequence goes on from NW_006204120.1 coordinate 1,181,689, forward strand.
TTAGAAATAGAAATTCTGGCAACGGGAATATTGGCCTGCTTGTGTTTCTGTTTAATCTCATTCTGTGCATAGGCTTCATCTGTTACTTTCCTGGCCAGGCCCTCACTACTGTTTGCCAACACAGACTGATTTAAGGTGGAAACCACTCAGGACTGCAAACCTTGAAAATGAGAGCTCTGTGAATTATAATAAGCAGATGTTTCCCACAAACAAGAAGAGAAGTCCAGTGTTTGCATTCTCTTCTTGTTGTAACAGACTTCTGTTTTCTTTCTGAAGGCTAAATAAGCAAGTATATCTTCAGAAATGGGGCAGAAGATACTACTTTTGAGTGAAATACTTTAATATACATCAAGAGGTACTTTTCTTTTTCTGAGGCATCAACATAAAGAGACTTGGGGTTTAATGAAATCTGCATGGTGAGTACAGTAGCTTGAAAAGAGCTTAGAAAGGAATTAACACTTAAATTATGTTGGACCTCAAAGGAGCTGAGATTCAAGTATTTGAGAGGAGGAAGTAAGGAGGGATTCGACTTTTCTTTTTAAATAAGAACTCATTACTTCTTTAACAATATATGAACAGATGGAGATTGTTTTCTTAAGTAGCATAGGTGCATACTATATCCCATGTCATTAAAGCAAATGCCTACACTGAAAGTCTGAAAAAGATACATACGCAGGAAGACAAAGGTGAGAAAACAACTCAAACTAAGAGTTTCTCCTCTTGCTTAGAAAAGCTGTCCCCGTGAACTTCAGAGATGATGAGTTATAATTCTACCCAGGAAAAGGGCTTAAACTGTAGTAAGAAAGAATCCAATTAAGTATGTAGTAGAGCTTTCTTTTAGAAGCTGCACTTAAACAAAAGGAAGGGTTACTCGTTTCCGACCAGGGCCTTGTCTAGCTCGTCTCTAAATCGCTGGCTGCAGGCAGAGAGCGGGCAAGGCCAAAGCTCAGCAAATGTTTCTTTTTGGCTGGCTCTTCCAAATTGGACAAGACAAAACCCCAAATCCTGCTTACTGATTTATAGTGCTTCATCAATTAGATGAGCATTGTTCAGAGTGTGGCTATGGGAGTTTCATGTTTAGGATTTATTGGCATGGCAACTGAATTAATTAATTTATGACCTCATTCATTCATTCAGTCGGTCAGTCGGTCAGTCAATGATTCCACATTTCCCAGGCATACCCTATGGCCAGGATCTGGACTTACAGAGGACCCTGAAATAAATTCTCCATTTGGAAAAATGCCAGGGTTTGAGAGAATGAAGGCTGGGTGTCAAACTCGACAGAAGAGTTGGGATACATGAACTGAGGATCAATGGGCACAAGGAGAGTTCAGGAGGGAACTGGCAGGAGAGAGCCTGGTGGGCCGGGGAATCGCACATCATCTCCCAGGGCCCTGTCATAATGTGTATTGACGGTGCAGCCTCCATGTAATGAGAGGCTCAGGAGTTAGACAGGTCAGCTAGTGACATTCAACTTTTTCCTGATTGGAATGGCAACACCTGAGTGTCTGAGTTGCCGTCTGCCAAGTCGGAGGCCCCAGTGTATATTCACCCATCCTTCTTCCTGTCTCTGTCTGCTGCCTCAGCAATAGAAGTATTGGCCATGGGAATATTGGCCTGCTTGTGTTTCTGTTTAATCTCATTCTGTGCATAGGCTTCATCTGTTACTTTCTTGGCCAGACCAGACCAGACCACTACACCACCTGCTGGTCCCATGGCTTGCTTCTTCACTGCCCTTTCCAGGGGATCCCTTAGTGGAGAGTCTCATGTTTGAGGTGAGAGCCAGATTCCATTTGAAATAAAAGCAATAGGGGCCTCTTGCCAGTCCAGGCTGGACATAATGAGGTTAGGTGTGGGCGAGGAGTGGGGTGAAATCTGTGACTGAGAGGACAGAGATAAGTCATCAATGCCAGGAATAATCCTGGTCCAGGAAGTGGAATAGCCTACTCCAAAGAAAATATAAGAGAAAAGAGGAGTAATCAGGCTAAACGGTGGGATCACAGGTCTAGTCCTGAGCCATGGGTGTCCTGACCAAGTGGCCAAACACAGAGATGGTTAGCAACATGCAAAGCACAGGTCTAGGTGGGATGGCTGTACAAGGGGACTTGGTTTGCAGGTCACAGGACCCACATCATTCTGGTCTGGTGCTCACATGCAGCCCAGGAGAAATGGGTTTGGCACTATCTTGGGGTCCCAAGTTGAAAAATGCCAGGCTATTGAGCAGGTTGCCTGAGCTGGGACTCAGGTCAGAAAAGGACACCAAAACCAAAGTCTAGGGAGGTAGACACCCCAGTTATCAGTCAGGGGAACGAGTCAGAGAAAAGTCCACCTAGATTCTGGGTTCCAGAAGGCAAGACCCCAGGGCCCTCTTCCTCTTGCTTGAGGGCCACATGGACCTTCAAGTCCAGGGAGGTGCTGAGCATGTGGGGCTGGGTGTCAGGGTCTGTGCAGAGGAGAGATAGGTTAGAGGGCCTGGACAAACATGTAGCAACATTTCTCCTTTCTCCAGGAGAACTACTGATTAAAACATGACCTATCATCACTCTATAGGAAGCCACATGACACATGAGAAAGAGCATTCTGTTTACTAAAAATTTAGGATGGTGGGAGTTCCTCAGATTAGTCTCCAGTGGCCATTGACAAGCCTAGTTTCTCAGTAATGCCACTTAATTCATGAACTATTAAAGCGGTGTTTTTTTCCATTCCTTGCTCTCCTTTTCTAAAACAGCCTTTAAAATAATTATGGAGGCTGAGCAATGGTGCAGTGGTAAAATAACCACATTCTGCAAGTGCAAGTCCAACCCACATGGGAAGGTTCCAAGTTCTTATCTGAATACCTCCCTGAATACTCTGGGTACATGTATGCTCATGACCAGGGTTAACTGAAACTAGGATGGGTCATGGTGTCAATACCTGTTGTGGATGCCATCCTTTATCTTTTCCCTGTCTCTTCCATTCATTCATGGAATAAATAATTAAATAAACTTAAAAACATTTTTGTGGTTCAGCCTGGTGGCTCAGTGGCAATGTAACACTTTGTGATCCTGGACCTACATGAGAAGATCCCAGGCTCTGATCGTGAGATCTTCCTAAATATTCCAAGTACTCATGTACGTGCCAGTGATGGGCCAGCTGAACCCAGAGGTGGACTACAGCATGAAGATCTTGTTGGGGGTGCCTGTCTCTCTTTCTTTTTCTTCCTTTCATGGAAGAGATGAATTACTAAATTTTAAAAGAGCATTTTGTAAGAGCAGAGTAAAAGCAGTTTTAAAAAGCTGATATTGAAAATCGAGAAGTATGAGCACAAATGAATGATCTAAGGCAACTGTTTTTTTTGTTTTTGTTTTTGTTTTTCTTTTTCTTTAAGAGTTCTGTCACAGGGCATGTGCACTCACCAGAGAGAGACAGAAAGAAAGAAAGTGAGAAATCACCTCCTAGGGGGAATGGCCACACCTCAACCACTTCTCTAGTCTCCTCTTGTGATTTTGGGCACACATACACATGTTCCTGGCTTGATTTTCAAGCTGCCTGGTTTGGGACTTTCAGACCATGGAATCAGCCATCTGGGAGTCCAGGCTTTAATCACCAGGTTACCTGCTGGCCCCAAGATTAACCAGCTTCTTAACATCTCTGGGCTTTACTGTCTTGATCATGTTAACGTGAACTGGGATATCGTATGTACCATGGCCACAAAATGGAAGCATCCAAGAAACATCTGGGCCAGCAGTACATCAAAGAGTGAGGGGCCAAGCCAGCAGTCGAAAATACCTGCACCAGCTGGGTTTCTCATGCACTGGCTGTGTGGCCTTGGGAAAATTAACTTTCTTTAATATTTCTAAGCCTTATTTATAATATCTGTAAAATAAAGAGAATAATAGTTACCTTTTAATATCACTGTGAGGATTAAATGGGACTTTACTAGGTTGTCACAAAAGTCATAATGTATTAAGGCACTGGACTCCCACACGGCTGACTGCAGTTCAAGACCTGGACATGGCAACTTGAAAAATATACCAGGCTCATGTGCTTATATGCCCAGAATTCCAAGAGAAGAATGGAAGCCGAGGAACTATGGCATGGTCATCCTCCCTGGGGGTTCTTTCTCACTTTCTCTCTTTCTGTTTCTGTCTTTCTCCAGTGAGCTCATATAACCTATGGCAAATACCTAAACAAACAAACAAACAAAAAATAAGTCCTAACTCCATGTACCCATGAAGGTGAATTTCCTTGGACATGAGGTCTTTGTAAGTGTCATCAAGTTAAGATGAGGTCATACTGGAGTACGTAGGCCCTATCTAATATGGCTGGTGTCCTTACATGAGGAGAACAGACACAGGGAGAATGCCATGTGGTGGCAGAGGCAGTGTCTGAAGATACTCAGCAGCGAGTGAGTGATCACCAAGGAAGGCTGACAAATACCAGCAACAAAACAAACGACCCCCAGTTTCTTCAGAAAGAACATGGCCCAATCAACACCTTGGTTTTAGACATCTGGCCTTGAGAACTGGGAGAAAATAAATGTTGTTTTAACCCACCCAGTTAGAAACCTTGTTAGGGTAGCCCTAGAGAATCAATACAGGGTTTCTGTGTAGAGAAGGCATACTGGAGGAGTGTCATCTGACCCGACCCTTATAAAGGATGACTTCTGCATGTGCAATGGACATGAAAACAAGGTATCCCCCAAATATACTTACAGAGATCATAAACACATAGGTATTTCTCAATGTTCTGTTAGGAGAGATATTCCAAATCAGTCCCCTGGAGGTAGAATTGTTCTGAGGTTTTCCCTTTGTGAAAAAACAAATCCTCGGGAACCAGCAGTTAGCGTAATGGCTATGTCACTGGACTCCCACGTAGTCGACCGCGGTTCGTGTCCCGGACCCGGTGGCTTAAAACTCACGCCGGGCGCGTGTGCGTGCGTGCCCAAGATCCCGAGAGGAGAATGGAGGAGAAGGGATTGCGGCGTGACCATCCCCCCTGGGGGGTGATTTCTCGCTTTCTGTCTCTATGTCTCTCTCTGTCTGTCTGGCGAGCGCACGCGCCCTACAGTGAAAATCTCTCCAAAAAACAAATCCTCAAGATTGCTACATATTTGTTGAGAACAAATCAGCCACGCAGGCTTATATGTTAACATAAGAATATACTTTATAAGATAAGTGAATGCCTACAAGTAGGATATTTAAGAAAGTGAAATTGAAATATTTTTTTTTATCTTTCCAAAGAGATCCAAAGGCTGACAAGTGTGGTTTCCATTTAAACCCAGGATGTATATCCCAGGGAGCTCCTGGAGCCCTGCTGTGCACATGCTGTAGACAAAGACCTCATTCCATCACTACACCCGTCTCCTGCGACTGGGGCTGTGATGCCGGAAGAATGGAGGAACACAGCTGTCAACAGCTATTTTAAGTACCATTGACTTGGGTGAAGAGATTTGTGTCCATGTTTGAAAACATGACATGACACAAGGTGAGGATCATTTGAAACTCTTGACCAAAACTAGCGCAGAGAAGAACTGCCTGCTCAGAGAAGTCCTTAGATTTTTCCCGGCAACTTGTAGGCAGAGCCAGTACTCAGAAACCAAATGTGTGTTGAGTGGGCAGGAGGTGAGAGCCCATCAAACATTCCGTGAAATTCATTCACACTGAGTGCCAGATGATCTGGATTTGATGCCAGCGCAGTTTCTATGTAAAAGCCTGGACTACTGTACCCCCTCAGAGCAAGCTGCTCTGTGTTTCCTGGACCTGTTGAGACATATCTTTAAGTCACAATAGGCTTCTTAGCTGAGGAATACTAACCACGAAGGCAGGTGTTAGTAAGACATGGAAAGGGTTTGCTTTGACAGAAAAGCAACAAACTCTGGACCGAGCCAAAGATCATGAAATTTCAAAGCTGAAAGAGACTTGGACATTACCTAAGCTTACTCTCTTGATATAGAAAGGAGAAAACTGATGCCCAGAGAAGTTAAGCAACTTGCTCAAGATTACACAGCTAGTTTAAGGTGGAGCAGGGGCCTAGTGTGGTGGTATGGTCAATTGCAAACTTAACTACAGTGCAAACTCCTGTAAAACTTGGATTCAGATTCTTAAGTCAGCTTTAAAATACACTAGGTGTATATACACGTGCCCATGAATTTGGCAAGCTGTAAAGATAGGGAATAGGATCGTAGCCCAATGAGACCGTGTCGAGGGTTCTTCTATCTCTTATATGTATGCACATGGTCTTTAGCATGAATAGAAAATAAGCAAACCAAAATATATATATAAAAAGTAGAGATGGAATTAGAAACAAGAGTCCTGCTCCTTGTACAGTGTGCATGGGATTTCTCCAGTGTCTATCTCTGGCCTGTCGCCCTTTAGATGTCTCCAGAGACAGTGCATTCACTACCTCTTGTCATGGCCTACTCCACTTGCTAAAAATTTTCACAATGAGAAATTTATCCCTCATACATTGGCTTATGACCTAAAAGCCTGCAGTTAAACCCACTGTAGTTATTCTGTGCTCTTGGGCTACTGTTAATCTCTATCCCACCATTACTTTAATAGTTACTGGAAAAGTCCATAAAGAAAGCTCTCAGGAATACCTGAGTCTTCTCTCACCCAGGCTCAGCCCCCCACTGCCCTCAGTATGACATATGATATATGATTGTCCTTCTTGAAAAACCAACATTTTTAGAGGTCTAAAGTTATCCTTAGGGATGGGTCAGGAAAAAGCTGACTGACTGATTAGCAGTGGTCACTACTCTCCTTAATTCTTTTTTTTTTTGAGAGATTTTCGCTATAGGGCGCATGTGCTCGCCAGACAGACAGAGAGGGGCATTAGAAATAGAAAGCGAGCAATCAACCCCCAGCGGGGGATGGCCATGCCACAATCCCTTCTCCTCCATTCTCCTCTCAGGATCTTGGGTACGCACTCATGCACGCACACGCGCCCGGCGTGAGTTTTAAGCCACCGGGTCTGGGACGCGAACTGCGGTCGACTACGTGGGAGTCCAGCGACAGAGCCATTACACTAACTGCTGGTTCCCTACTTTCCTTAATTCTGAAGTCTATTTTTTTTACTAACTTGGTATAAGAAGGTAATTCAAAAAGGTAATGGGAAAATGGGACTAAAGTATGAGTTTATTATGGTGCAAGAAATTGTAAAAATCCACACAGTTGTTTTACAATATACATTTTCTGTGAGTTTTTGGAAGATCCTTCGTGCTATGATTAAAAAGCAATGGTCATGTTTAACGCATGGTTTGTGCCAGGCTTGTGCTCAGAGCTTCACATCATCTCATCATGGCAGTCCCAACACAGAGTTGACACACATTGGATGACCTCATTCGGCTAACACATAGACACATGTTGTCTCTGCAGGATGCCCTTTGCACTTGACATTTTGAAACTAAATGAAGGATTTTTCATTTTCCAGTTAAAAATCTGTCTTCTTAGGTTCTCCTGTCTTGAGCTTTCTCTCAGTATCTATAAAGTGGCTAGATAACTCTTTCTTAAACTTCCTGCCTCTTTAAATTCATTAGCAAATGTTTCCTTGCTGGTCAGACTCAGTCACAGAAGGGGAGAAACATTTGAGAGCTTTTCCTCTTTTAGCTGCTTTTTTTGCAGATGGCAGGGGTCTGAGGCTGGGTTTAAACATGGCCTCATCTACTTGCTCCCACTGGGCAGGTGGCTAGGGCTTTGCTCCCACTAAGCAGTTGTGTCTAACCTTTCCTCTATTTACCTTTGCCCCAAAGGTTCTTCAGGGTCCCTGTACCCTCTGGTTTATGAATTCCAGTATTGTTTATAGAAATACCTTCTTCAAAAAGTTAATGTAGACTTTTCTCCCTTAACATCTCCCCAAACCCTCTGTTGTTGATTTTGTTTTAAGGATCATTGTCAGGTCTCAGAGATGCGCATGGAGTTACCCATAATTCCTTGTGTCAGGACCTCGTGTGTGCTAAGATATTTCCTTTGCTCTCTAATATACTGATGCTCTCCTACTGTTTCTACATCTTGTCTGAATGTACTCTATAGCAAACTGCTTATAAGACATCTGTCCTACTCCATTCTATTAGACACTTTTGAACAGGATAAATAACTTCAGGGCTTTCCTATTTCTTATTTTTTTTAATCATCATAATCTTCTTTATATTACATTGGATTACGTATAACTTTACAGTGTATTACATTGCTTTTTCAAAAGGGAATGCCATGCATGTCAGTCAGTACAAAGACATTAATCTCCCCACTTCAATAATCGATATCTTTCCTATGTTTTCCCCAATCATTATTATTATTATTATAATTATCTTTTAAAACAGTCAATCGCTATTTCTCATTTTGCTTGTAAAAATACTTTGCCCATCATGAAATACTTCTCAGACCAATCCAGTTGAGAATACTATACATGTCATCATCAACAGTTAATAAGCCATATCTGTTTCTCACTAACGTCCTGCCTCTCTATTGTTCACTCGCTATCTTTCTCTATCCCCTTCTCTTCACTTTCCCCATTCCACACTGTCCTATTCTCATTAAGTACCTTCACTGCTTTTATGTCCTCCAATTTTTTGCTCTCTATCATAGAGTGTGGATAGTTGGTGTATATTGAGTGGATACATACAATATCTTTCTTTCATAGCCTGGCTTACTTCACTCAGCAATAGATAGGGCTTTCCTATTTCTTACAGTGGTACCACACCTTCCTCTCAGTTCCTCGTCTAAAACCTCTGTAGGTAACACATCCCATCATGTACTAAAACCTTCCGGATAGACTGACCTTTAACAGGAATCCAATATCATCTTCTTTTTTGTTCTCATTACTAATTCAGGTTCTCATTACATCTCATCTATGGCGCTGCAAAAGCCTCTTCCTGTCTCTGAAAGCTGTAACTTCTATATCTTCCTCTCTCTTTTCTTTCTTCCTTCCTTGTCCTTCCTCCATTCCTCTCCTTCTTCTCCCTTCCCTCGTGCCCTTCTCACATCCCTGCAACTGGGATCAGCCAGCGATGCTCAGGAAAGACTCACGAGAATAGGCCCTAATTGGGGCCTCTAAATTACTTCTTTCAAACTTCTTTTCACATCCCTATCTCATTAGCTGATGATTAATTTTCTCTCTGTTCGATGTTATGTGACTTTGTACAGCAGGACTGTTACATAATAGTAGGAAGAAAAGTACGAGGTAGGCTCTTGGCATTCTCTGCTGTGTCCTAACTGACAATTCATGGTGCAGGAGCAGAAGGTAGAAGCAGAAAAACTGTCAAGTCTTGAGGAATATTTTTCAATATTCAAGCACCTAAGAAGTATACTGCTGGGACCAGCATGGCAGTATACTTTAATTTTTAAATATAAATTTAACCATTTACCTATCTTTTTAATGAGTGGGGACATTCTAAGTATATACTGAAAAAACTAAATAATTTATGTCAACACATTACTTTCTGGTATTCAATGTCTCCTTATTCATAGAACTGGGTAACAGACCGGTGACACCACATTAATGTAAAGTCCCATAGCAGTCAGTAGTCAGCGGTCATGACAGCAGAGATAGTATTCTACAGCATGTAAATACCTTCAGAGGGATCATCCCTTTGAAATTTGCATCTCTATGAGGCAATATGCAGGGGTTAACCTTTTGATTTTATTTATCAACCTTGGTTTCAGTTTATCACGGCATGCAGAGACAGGTGATATCTTGTAAGTTTAAAAAAGTACAAAGGAGGACCAGCAGCAGGTGGTGTAGTGGTTGAAGTGCTAGACTCTCATATGACCAACCATGGTTCAAGTCCCGGACCTGGTGGCTTGAAACTCATGCCAGGCACGTGTGTGCGCATGCTCAGAATTCCGAGAGGAAAATGGAGGAGAAGGGACTGCAGTGTGGCCATACACCCTGGGGGATGATTCCTCACTTTCTGTCTCTCTGTCTCTCTGGCAAACACAGGTTCCCTAAGCAAAAGTCTCTCAATTAAAAAAAGAAATGGAAAACTTACTTGAATTTAGCTTCAAAAAATTCATACTACTTTAAGCGACTAATATAGATTTAAACTTACTGTTTGAAGGGTTGAAACGACACAGAAATAATTTCTTTAAATTTGATCAGCATAAAGCTGAAGATTTGGAAAGAAAATAGAGCCTATTTTAAAAGTAAACGGATCATGAATGCTCATAAAGGAAACTGCCAATCATGTATGGTTTTGAAATTATGGAATAGTCTAATGTTAATTTAGTTTTTCTACTAACTGTGTGAGGAAAGACAACTAGGTGACTTAATGTCACCTTATCTCAGGGTCTAGTAGTCATGGGAACAAAGTATCACCTTTATTAAATATCTGCTAGGGATTGGCCCCATGACCAAGTGGTTAAGGGAACCAGATCTTATGTGCATAGTTCAAATCCTGGCCCTGACTGCTTGAAAACCATGCACACATGTGTGCATGCCCCAAATTCCAATAGAATTTGGAGAAATGAAAGAGAAGGAATTGTGGTGTGACCACAATTGGGGAGTTTTTTCTCCTTATCTCTCTGTCTCCCTCTGGTGAACACGCATGCCCTGTGGTATATAAATAAATAAACAAAAAATGTCTGCTAAGTGAATGAAAGGAATTACAAACTTTACAGAATTTATAGAGTTCATTCTAAAGAAACAAGACAAAGTAAATTTAGTTGTTCAACCCAAAATGTCAATGCATAAATTCATAAATGACTCTAGGCCAATGGTATCTACATTCTTTATGTTTTCCTTATTAACTGAACAATGAGAACCATGAAGGCTTTTTCTAGTTCGTTATCCCTCCTTTTTTTGAGAGTTTTTTGCCATAGGGTGTGTGTGCTTGCCAGGAAGAGAGAGAGAGACAGAGATAGTGAAAAGGAAAGTAAGAAACCACTCCCCAGAGACATGGTCACACTACAATCCCTTTTCCTCTGTCCTCCTCCTAGAATTTTGGGCACACATGCACACTTGCTCCATGTGAGTTTCAAGCTACCAGGTCTGGGACTTAAACTGTGCTTAGCCACATGAGAGTCCAGCAATATAGTCACTACACCACTTGCTGGCCCTACCTACCTATCCCTCTTAACATCACTGGAAGATGATGATGATTACTTACACTTTACAGATAATGAGACTAAGAGGCACAGAAGTGAGATGTGCTCCAGATCACAGAATAAACGGAGAGAACTGGTCTACGAGGGTTCATTAATATGATAGGCCCTATACTTACCCTCTGACCAGCTCATGGCTACAAGAACACAGACTTGATCATAAAGGAATGAGGTAGAGGTACAGGAAAGTAACAGCCTCATTTAAATCCATATGAGATCATCTCAGATCATTTAGATTGGGAGTGTGGAAGCAGCTGAGTGAAATTCAGAACAGGCGGAATAGGACAGGGCAATCTAATGCCATGTCATGGGGAAAACTATAATCTAATAGTAGCGTAAGTTAAATGCAACCTAATCAAAACAAGTTTACAAATGAGATCATGATAAAAAACTATCCCTTGTTCTCCACTGAAAGTATAAATAAGGAGCCAGACCATGGCCTGGTGATTTGGGCAGGCAGGTACCACATGGCTGATGGCACAGGTCAAGTCACAGACCCAGAGGCTTGAGAAACACACTGGGTTCATGTGCATGTATGCTCAAAATTCTGGAAGGATGGAGAGATGAAAGAGAAGGGATTGTGGAGTGTGATTTCAGGGAAAAAAGAGAAATGAAGATTTTCTACTGCTAATTCAGACTCCAGCCCACAAACTCAAGTGGAGAGGTAAGGGACAGGCCTTCAGAAGAAGATACCTTCATGGCTCCTGAGAACTAGTGATTTCAGGGTAAAAAGAGAAATGAAAATTTTCTACTGATAATTCAGGCTCCAGCCCACAAACTTGAGTGGTAGGAAGCCCCTCAAGCCTTCTCTCTGTCTCTGTCTCTATCTCTGTCTCTCTCTGCCTCTGTCTTCTAACTTTTTGGTAATTTTTCTCCTTTAAAAAAATTTTTTTTTTTGAGAGGTTTTCACTATAGGGCACATGTGCTCGCCAGACAGACAGAGAGAGACAGAGAGTCAGAAAGCGAGAAATCACCCCCTCAGCGGGGATGGCCATGCCGCAATCCCCTCTCCTCCATTCTCCTCTTGGGATCTTGGACACAGACGCACATGCACCCAGTGTGAGTTTTAAGCCACCAGGTCCGGGATGCGAACCGCAGTCATTACATGGGAGTCCAGCGACATAACCAATATGCTAACTGCTGGTCCCATCCTCTTTAACAATTTTTAAGGTAAAGTATTTTCTCAGCTTTCAGCCCCTCTTTTACCTGTATCTTATTAATAATCCCACCAAGGAGAGGCAAGGGGCAGGCCTTCAGAAGAAGACACCTTCATGGCTCCTGAGAACTAGTGATTTCAGAGCAAAAAGAGAAATGTATATTTTCTGATAATTCAGCTCCAGCCCACAAACTCGAGTGGTAAGAAGCCCCTCAAGCCTTTTCTCTGTCTCTGTCTCTGTCTATCTCTGCCTCTGTCACTGTCTTCTCATTTTTTTGTAATTTTTTCCTTTTAAAATTTTTTTTTTTTTTCTCTATAGGGTGCGTGTGCTCGCCCAAAACAGAGAGAGATAGGAGACAGAAAGCAAGAAATCAACCCCCAGGAGGGATGGCCATGCTGCAATCCCTTATCCTCTATTCTCCTCTTGGGATCTTGGGCACGCACACACACGCGCCCAGCGTGAGTTTAAGCCACCGGGTCTGGGACTCGAACCGCGGTCGACTACATAGGAGTCCAGTGACATAGCCATTAAAAACTTTTTAAGGTAAAGTGTTTTCTTGGCTTTCAGCCCCTCCTTTAACTTTATCTTTTTAATAATCCCCTCTCCCCTTCCCACCTAGGAGAGGCAAAAGCACCATGCATTTTTCTATTTTTTGCTTTTTTTAAAAAAATAATTTTTAAATTTTTTTTCCTTCTTTTTTTCTCTGTTTCTTTTTTCCCCCTCTATTTCCTTTTCTTTTTCTTTTATCTTATCTCTCTGCTTTTCAATCTCCATTCACTGTGTTTCTAGACATATCTAAGGGAACTACAGCCAAACATCCAAATACTATTAGGGTTAACATATTCCTCAATATCTATGGAATCTTCTGTGCAAAGGGATCAAAATGGAACAGCAAAGAGATTCCAAATCACCTCTTTCTGCATGCTCCTGAACACTCAGACTGAACTTCAAATTCAGGAAGAAACACACCATCCATCAGATGACTAGAAATCATCACAGGGCCACAAGAAATATGGGAAAGGGAAAGCAAGAAAATACCTCTCATCCAAGGGAAAAGAATAGCTCCTCCTTTTTTTTTTTTTTTTTTTTTTTTTTTGAGAGGTTTTTGCTATAGAATGCGTGCACTCGCCAGAAAGACAGAAAGAGACAGAAAGATAGAAAGTGAGAAATCACCCCCAAGGGGGAATGGCCATGCCACAATCCCTTCTCCTCCATTATCCTCTCAGGATTTTGGGCATGCACACACACACACCTGGTGTGAATTTAAGCCACCAGGTCCAAAACTCGAACTGTGGTCAGCTACATGGGAGTTCAGCGAGATAGCAATTATGGTAAGAGCTGGTCTCAAGAATAACTCCTTTTCATCCAGACAGTTCAATGGAAATCATGGAAATGTCTGATAAAGAATTTAGAATAATCATAATGGCGAAGCTAACAGAGATGGAAGAGAAGAGAGACAATGAACTGTAGAAGAGAAAGGAGAAAGGAGATAATGAGTTCCAGGAGGTGAGGAAATTCTTGCAAGATCTACAAGAGGAATTACACACTTTAAAAAAGAATCAAGTGGACCTGTTAGAAATGAAGGCTCTATAATACAGGAAGTAAATAATCTCCCTTGAAAGTATTAAAAGCAGACTAGATCATACAGAAAATTGAATCTCAAATGTAGAAGAGAAAATTGCTGGCCTAGAAAAATCCACCACAAGACTGAGAAAATTGCCCCCCAAAATGAGAATAATATATGAGAAATATTAGATATCATCAAATATCCAAACATCCAGATAATTGGTATCCCAGAAGGCGAAGGGACTCATAATGGCATCGATAATCTATTCCATGAAATCCTGCAATAAAACTTTCTAAAACTTAGAGAGGCACTCAAAGATCCAGTCCCAAGAAATAGAAAAGGACTCCAAATAGAATCAATCCAAGAAGATCTTCTCCAAGACACATTATAGCCAGATTGA
>NW_006204120.1:1196361-1212047 GCF_000334495.1 Tupaia belangeri chinensis
TTAAGAAATGGTGGGAGAAAAAAAAGGGGGGGGGGGGGTGGAAGAAATGGAAGACAGCTGTAGAACTGTAGACACCAGAGATAGTGTGAGAAGAGGGTGGGAAAGGGCAGAGGGTCAGAAATAGGAGTTAATTATCTATCTATCTATCTATCTATCTATCTACATATATATAAACTAGAAATGGAAAATTATTGATGATAACAGGCATGATTAAGCCACTACGCAGTATATTCTGGATGGGCAATCACATTTTGAATGCTGTGACAATGATTAGGGAATGAATATAAATTAATTAATTAAAAAAAGTTTCAGGGGGAAAAAACACAAAAGTTGTTTTTCTTGAAATAAAAAAAATGCATTAAAAATATCTTTTTGATGGCTGCAGTAAGCTCTATAGTCCCAGCTAGGTGCTACTTTACAGTATGCTCATTCTACTCACTGAGGTTTATGCCTAAAGTCAGACTTGTGTTCATGGATATGTATATATGAGCTGTGTTTGCTACTCAAAATATTTAGATTAATTAAGATCTTTAATGAATCAATAAAATGTGGGGGGAAAAACATAGAAAGCAACCATGGATATCAGAGACAGTGTGGGAGAAAGGTGGGAGATGGGAGAGGGTGAGTGATAGGGAATTAAGGATGGGAAAAAATCAAAATACACAGGAAACAAGAAATGGAAAATTATTTGTTGAAGTTAACATGTATGATGATGTGCTTGATTGAGCCAACATACAGTGTATTCTGGATGGAAAATCTCATTTTGTATTCTATAATGATGTATAGTAAATGAATGTAAATAAATAAATTTAAATAAAAAAATAAAAGAAGGGATTGTGGTGTGATCATGCTCCAGGGGGCATTTTCTTTTCTCTCTCATCTCTGGTAAGTGCACATGTCCTCTACTAAAAGAAAAAAGTTTAAATAAGAAACATGAACCATTTACAGTAAACAGAAATTCACTTTTATATTATGGTGAGTAGAGGAAAAATAAACATGGAGAAAGTAAAGAAACCATAGACTAAATAGAAATGAGAAAGTATGAGGAAGAAACAGAATTGAAAATGGAAAGAAAAATCAGGGAGAGGTAGCAACAGATGGATGGAAGGAAGGTCTAAGTCCTAGGTTCAAGGGCAGACTCCTTCCTCCTTTGCTTGTCTAATTGGCCTGACTAACCTTTCTGTGCCTCAGTTCTTAATCTGCAAAATATGAAAAATAGGACTAGGAGGAAAACTTTCCTGATAGGGTTGTCCTGAGAATTAACTGAGTTGAAATGAGAGGCAAAAGGAAGAAACATTTGAGAAAACAGAAAATAAAAGTTCTTCCTTAAATATAAAAAAAGTTCCGTAATTTTTGCTTTATAAAAATATATATATAAATAAATAACAATAAAAAATTTTGTAAAGGGCTTCAAAGAATACCTGGTAAATAATAAGCAGGAGATCAATAGTAGTTATCACTTTGATAATAAATATTATACATGTGTATGTATATGTAAATTACATCACATATACAATATAGCTTCCTAATTTCAAAAATTCTTTATTTTCTAAATTGCCAGAAAGCATGTGTGTTTACCAAAGAGAAACACTCAGGGAGAGAGAGAAGCACCCCTCAATAGAGTGTGGTCATACTGCAATCATTTTTCCATCTGTCGGAGTATGAGACACAAATACTTAGCATAATTTTTAGCTGCTGGGGCTGGGACTTGAACTGCACAGTTGGCCGTGTGGGATCTGGCTTCCTTAAACACTAGACCATGAAACCAGCACTCCAGAAGTAATTATTTGGGTAGAAATTAGGGGTCTTCTAAGAAAACAAGTGAGAAGGCAATACCACACCATTTCCATACAGGAGAAATTTCTCTAACAGTTCAGCCATAGAAACCTCCCCTTCCTCTCCTTTCTTCAAGAATCCAAGATGTTTACTTGTGGCTGGAAATGAGAGTTGGAGGATTCAGAGCTCTTTCCTCACTATCTCTTCTGCCAAGAAGATAAGGTGTAATACCGGAACATGCCAACTGTGTTCATTCCAGTGTTTGTCATAACTGCTCTCCCCTTAAACTTAGTTTTTCCCTTTGAAATTTATTAATCAAATATGCACACCTATTGTAAGCTTCTTTATATACATACACACTTATACATATACTTGTTTTAGTTTATTTATTTCTTCTATGAGTAAGAGAGACAGGAGAGAAAGAGAGAAAGTATCTGTTACAGGATCTTGATACCATGATCCACCACCCCCACCCCCAACCCCCGCCCTCCCGCCTCAGCCAGCCCTGGATCATGGTGCATATGTGCTTGGCCTACTCAGAAGATTTCTAGACCTAAACCTGGAGCCTTCCCGTATGGGTTAGCCTCACAGAGCTTTGCATTTTACAGCTGTGCTATGAACCACAGTCCATCCTCCCACACATGTTTTTAATAAATTAAAATGAACAGCACCAGACTTTAAAATACTTCCTTACATCTAAAGCCCTGGCCAAATTTAACTATATACATGTTGATGTCCATTTTCATTTAGAAAAGCCCCAATGCCTACCCATATTCTCCAATAGCCTCTCATTTCTGGCATTAGCCTGATTAATTCCAGTGGTTAATTTTACAGAGAAATAAACTAAGAAAAAAGTAGTTTCACTAACAAATTGCATTTAAAACTAACTTAGCCTTGGGCTGAGTACAGTGTAGTTGGAGAACTCTACTGACGTGTTTCAATTGTGCTTTCCCCTCAAAGCCAATCCTCCACAAACTTATTTCCTGCATGAGAAACATACCCAATCTTTTTCTCTCTCTTTTTTTTTTTTTTCTGGAGAGTTTCAAGGTTAAAAGCAGAGGCAGTCACCCAGATTTTCCTTTTAAATGAATTATATTTGGCCTGGTTGTAAATGCAAATTACTTCTTTTTTCCCTTCTAGTTTTAAAAGCATCTATATATTTTTGAAGTGATATTAAGCCTTTATGCAATGCTATAATTTCAAAATTCTTCTTAAGTCACTTCGTAAGTTGGTCCTCATTATACTACTCCATGATTTCCCCCTCTACAGACGAATAAGGAAATCAAGGTTGGGAAGACTGAAGACATTTGCCTACAGCGTCATTGGAATTACAGGAGACACAGATTATGGTTCAGACCACCCTGACTGCAGTGACAACCTATTTGCCTGTTATTTCCAAGAGAGGTATGGATCAGAGGAGAAGGAGGATGCACAATATTTGGAGAATTAGTCCCATGCCTACCCCGAGTTCCTCATCTCAGATGTAAGGCTACTTTTACATTAATATGAATGCCAAATTATATGATGTGCATTTACGGACCAGCAATTTATAAACTAGTAATCAATACACAGGTGTAAAGTAGAATTAGAATTTTTTTCTCTACTTTAATGGCCTCTGGGACTCCACAATAGGGCTAAGTACCTACTATGCAGAAAGAGAATTCGATATATCATTTAGTATATGACTATGCTTCAAACAGTATTCAGAAGCATGGAAAAGGATAGAAGAAGAAAAAAAGGTAGAATGTGTGTGTGTGTGTGTGTGTGTGTGTGTTGTATGTGGTATATCCTTCTTATTATAACCCATGGCTCTCAGCAGAACTGTGCCATTCTTCGTGGCAGGACCAGGCAGTAAATTTTACAGCCAGAAAAATACAAGGGAGAAAGTAGAATATTGCCCTACGGCTTTCTGAGGTTATTTGTTCATCGAACATTTATTAATCACCTACAAGATTGCTAGACAATAGGCTAGATGCTGGGTGTGCAATGGTAAATCAAGGTTCCTGGCCTATGGTGCACTATGACACAGATACAAGGACTTATGGCAAAATTAGAAAGTGACAACTTTCAGTTCTGCCATAGAGTACAGACATTTGGCATATATTAAGTGGGGACGTACAATGCCTGTCTTTCATAGTCTGGCTAGCTTCACTTAACATTAGATCTTCAGTATTTGTTCACTTTGTATCAAATGTCAGGGTCTCATTGTTTTTAGAGCTGAATAGTATTCCATAAAGTACATGTGCCACATTTTTTTAATCTATTCATCTGTTCTTGGACATTTAGGTTGATTTCATGTCTTAGTAATTGTGAATACTACTGCAATAAACATGGCTGTGTAAGTGTTTTTCCGACTGAGTGTTTTCCTATTCTTTGAACAGAAAGCCTCAAGTGGAATTACTGGGTCATATGGTAGTTCTATTTGTAGGTTTTTCAGGAAATTCCCTGTTGTTCTCCAAAAGGAGTGGTAGGGAAGGGATCAAGGAAAAAAATTTAACAGAAACAAAACTGAAAAGTAATCTGTTGATATATATGGTAATATCCTAGTCTTGACTAATATGTATTGTATTCATGCTGGGAAAAACCTTTTGCACACTGTAAATATGTACAGTAATTAAATGAAAATTTTAAAAATGTGAATTCATAAATTTTAAAAAAAGAAAAGAAAGTGGTAGCATAATCAGATAGGTATACATAGATAGTGCCTATG
Organism: Tupaia belangeri chinensis; assembly: GCF_000334495.1. Classification (NCBI taxonomy): domain Eukaryota; kingdom Metazoa; phylum Chordata; class Mammalia; order Scandentia; family Tupaiidae; genus Tupaia; species Tupaia belangeri. The sequence goes on from NW_006204120.1 coordinate 1,200,848, forward strand.
CCATCATCCTGAAAAGAGACTGTCTGCACTCTAAATTACAAGTGGCCTTTCGCAGTGAAAGAATCTGCAAGCTAAATCATGATATCCTTAAACCCAAGAGCAGAGGATTTGTAAGTATGTCTTAGAGTCAGAGATTGGCTGCCTCTTGGTCCTGAGCCATACTCTCAATAGCAGTCACTTTTACTGCATTTATCAAATGACTTTTGGAGGGCAGAGAATCATTGGATCTTTTATTATTTATCTTTCTTTATCTATGCTATTATTTACCTTTCACTGCACTCAACACAGTGGCATGCTAAATCAGCAGGCTTCCTTCAGGTTGAGTTTACATCAAAAGTACCCGTGGTGTGAAGAACTGAGGTTACAAAGAATAGATTTGTTACAGAGACAGAGCACAAAGGCCGACTAATCTATATCCTCCTGTTGCAACTGGATGGAGAATTTACATTTGCCAAAAAAGCCAGAATAGAAATGTTAGCTTGGGCACTCATGCCCTTATTCAATTATGTTTTTCCTGACTGTAACAAAAACAGATCTTCACATTTTCCCAAACACAGTTGGTCAGTCAGTCAAAAGAATTTGAAAACCATATCACAAGTACTTAACTTTCTCCCTTCACAGAGTGACAGAACATGAGAAAAATGAAACACTTCAGCTCAAGCTTTTGTTAACTAGAGAAAAGTTAAACTAAAATAAAACAATAAATTGGGAGGATATACCAAGTGTGCATCAAAGGATTTATGCAGATATCTATTCTGTTCAGTACCTTTTCTTGATTGTTTTGAAAAAAAGGACCCTACAATGCACTCATCAAATGCTCATCAATTAGTATTTGCAGTCAAGGCATGTTAGTTGCACACAAAGGTTGCAGATGAACATTTGGGCTTCATATCACAAGATGGATAGAAACTTCTAGAGAGAATAGAAGTGACAAATCAAAAGTACTTTACTTTATTGAAAAATAATACAATGAAATACAAGAGAGCTGGCAACATACGGAGAACGTTATGACTGACACAGTCGTAGTAGATTAGGAAAAGAAAATCATATGTGTAAGAGGCAAATCCCAACCCCAGGGGGCAAGGTCAGAGAAATCAAGTCCTAGGTCAATAAGTAGCATGGTGGTTATGTGACTGAATCCCATGTGGTGGACTGTGAAATTTGAGTCCTATACTTGGCAGCTTGAAAACATGCCAGGTGTGTGTGTGTGCACGTGTACGCGCACGTGTGTGTGTGTTCAAAATCCGGAGAGAATGATGGAGAAGAGATTGCAGCACGGCCTTCTCCTCTAGGAGGAGCTTTCTGACCTTTCCTCTCTTTCCTTCTCTCTCTTTGTGTGTCTCTCTCTGGTGGGTACACATACCCAATAGCAAATTTTAAAGAGAGAGAGAGAGAGAGAGAAAGAGAAATCAAGTCCTCTAAAATGCTCCTCACACTGTCCCTCTTTGCAACCATCTATCAAAGGGCAGTACCAGGCAAGCACTGAATTATTACAGCCATTAGGAAGCACAGAGGTATGAATTGGCAGAATTAGGCTAGACAGACTCCTGTCAGGTACTCTAACTGAATTCTGGGCACCTCCCCTGCTACTCCCCTTCACACCTAACTGGCCCTGCACTGGCTTCTTCTATGGCCAAAGACACAAGTTCCCTCTTAGACAGACTTCATACAGCCTGACCAGAAGGTATTTTTTAGTTGTGAAGCTCACTGACCAATTTTTCCCTCCTTCTCCTCACAGTTGTGGTTCTTTTGGATCTTTTCCTCATAAGCAGAGCTTCTGGGTAAGGTCCATTCTGTTGAATGAATCACCTTTTGAGTAAAAATCTGCTATTAGCAAAACACTGCAGTTGGTCTTGAGGACTCCAGATGGATATGGAGGAAGGGTACTCATTTCTACTGAGTATTCTAGATACCAGGCAATACACTGGGCACTCTCACATACTTTATCCTACTTAATCTTTGCGACAACAGTGCAGGGGGAGTTAGACTGGAGAAAATTTAAGCCAAATGTTAATAAGAAGTGGCAGAGTTGGAACTTAAGATCAGGTAAGTCCTATGGCAATTTTTTTTTTTTTTTTTTCTCACCGGGGCTGTCAATAACAAAACCCTAAATTGGATGCATTTGGGGGGTTGGCCACTGCACAGTACAGGACTGACCTTTAGCTGATAAACACTGGCATGGCCATATCACTGTTTTAGGCCAGCATCTGTTATGTTTGGCCAGTGCTCAAGACCTATCAGTTGTTAGATATTTGAGTATCATTGTTGCCCTTATCAAAATGCAATATGTGACAAATAACAAATGTTTGACTTCCACTTTTGGCAAGGAGAGAGTAAGAGTGACTGGATATGTTCTCCCACCTGAAACAACTAAAAAGCCAGATAAAATATGTGAAATGTGGTTTTCAGATATTAGACATCAGGCAAACAAGACAGTGATTCCTGAGAGAAGGGGAACAAACAATGAGCCATGTGATTGACCCAGCTGCTGCCAGGACAGTTTCCAGGCAGTAGTCAGGAAGGAGGAATTCTGGAACCCAGCAATCTCCCCAGTAAAGACAGAGTGGTAGTTTGTAGAGGCAAAAGCAGCTACAGTATCAGAGAGACTTGCATGTGCATGAGCGCACACACATACTCCTCAGAGGTCCAGAGAGTCCACCTCTAGTCTTGGCCTGAGAACTGATCAATGTGGGTGTGTGAGGAAACCACACAAGGCTGGGGAAAGAACTACCCAGAGGGATTAGGAGAAGAAGCAATCCAAAAAAATCACAAAGAGCTGAGAGTGGTGGTGGTTTATGTCTCTATCAGTAAAAAGCCTAGCCTCATAATTCATGAGGCATTGGGCAGGATAGGCAGAGTTACATTGCTTCAATACTACAACCAAATCGGCCCTAGAATAAAGGCTATTATGTCTCTCCTAATAAAGCTTAAAATCAAGACTTGAAAACTTCACAATACTTCCCAGTAACTTAAAATGTGTCCTAGACAAAACTTCAAGAATATTTATAGAAATACAGAAACTTCCAGCACCCAACATAGTAATATCTACAATATTAGGTAATAATTGAAAACTTACCAGAGGTGATAGGTTAATCTCCAAACCTTTGAATATGTTATTTTACATATCACAAGAAATCAAGACTGCAGATGGTATCAATATTGCTAATTAGTTGGCATTCTGACAGATTATTGTAAATTATTCTAGGGAACCCAGGATAATCCCAAGAATCCTTAAAATGGGAAGAGGGAGGTAGAAGACAAGGTTGGAATGATTTCATGTGAGAAGGATTCAATCTGCTAATGCTGGCTTTAAAGTTGGAAAAAATAGAAAATTATCTGTTGATAATCTGTATGATAATATCTTTGACTGAACCAACATAAAGTGTATTTATGATGGGAAAATTCATTTGGTATGCTATGATGATACAAAGTGATTGAATGTAATAAAAATTTTAAAATATGCATTTTCCATGAAAAAAATAATAAAGTTGAAAGAGGGCAATAAGCCAAGAAGTCAGAAAACCTCTAGAAGTTGGAGAAAGCAAAGAAATAGATTCTACCCTGGAGTTTCCATTTAGAAATTTAGCTCTGATGACATATGAATTTTAGCCCAGTGAAATTCACATCAGAATTCTAATCTACAGAACTGTAAGATAATAAATTTAAATTTTAGGCCACTAAGTTTATGGTTACTCGTGATAAACAATAGTAAAAAAATAATAATATACCAGGCAGAAAACAGGAAAAAGTGGAAAAAAGGCGAAAAATAGAAACAAAAATAGAAAAAATATTAACAACAGAGATGATAGAATTCATAGACAACAATTTTTTCTCCCAGAGGATGCTGCTTTCCAGAAAGAGACAGAGAGAAGGAAAAGGAGAAATAACCCTCCAATGAAGTGTGGTCACACCCAATTCTCTTCTCCATTTCTCCATCCTGTTAAGATTTGGGACACACTTGCCTAGCATATTTTTCAAGCCAGTGGAACTAAGCTTCAAGACATGTGGTTGTCCATGTGTCCATGTGCAATCCAGCTCTCTAACCATCAGGCAAGGGACAGGCTCAGGCAAGGACATGTAACGATCATATGCTACATAGATATGTGGAAGATTTTAAAAAGACACAAGTTACAAAACTTCACTAAAAAGGAAATAATTTATAGCCCTATATCTATTAAGACAACTGAATTTGCAGTTACAATTTCCTTCTTATGAGGAAATCCCAAGCCCAGATTTCATTTGGGAATTCTATCCCAGTAGAAATTAAATATATTTTTAGAGAATTATTTTATTTAACTTTATTTATTTATTTTATTTTGACAAGAGAGGAACAGAGTTAGAGAGAGAGAGCACACACAAGCAAGCCTTCGGATCTAGGACTCAAACCACAGTGGGCCATGTGGGAGTCCAGTTCCCTTAACTACCATGCCACCTGCTGGCCCCAGAAATTAATTTTTTTTAAATTATACTGTAGCAGGTGGCGTGGCGGTTAAGGTGTTGGATTCCCAATTGGCAGATTACGGTTAGAGTCTTAGATTCAGTGACTTGAAAGTCACAACAAATAAATAGGATAAAGATATTAATTCTACATAAATTCTTTGGAAAGATAAAAAAAGAATACCTTCTTCTATGATTGTGGTATTACCCTGATACCAAAACCAGACAAAAATATCAGATGAAAAGAAAATATCTGTAGTGAATTTTGATGAAAAATTTTAGTAAATCAAATCTAATGATCTGTATAAGGATAATATATCATGAGCAAGGAGGGTTTATTTCAGGAGTGCAAGGTTAGTTTAATATTTAAAAACATCAAAATAACTTACCAAAGTAGTAGATTAAAAAATAAAAAGTAAAATTAATACAGATATGCTCATACTTACTGGTATTTGATTATAAACAAGGGAAAGATATGTACTCTTACTTTAACTTTTCCATTATCAACAAATGTGACAACATGAATGACTTTTAGAATAACTATACTGAGTGAAGAAAGTCAGGAATTTATTATATTTTGTATGATTTAATTTATAAAAAGTTCTTGAAAATGCAAAATAATTTATAGAAACAGAGAGAAAAACCAGTGGTTGCCTGGGGATATGGCTGGAAGGAAGAGGAGATTTGAGTAAATAGGAGGGAGAGTAAAAAGAGAACAGAAAGCTTTTTGTATGACTAATATGTTCATTATTTTGATTAAGATGATTATGTGAGTATGTATGTAATGTTAAAATATCAAATGCAGGACTAGCAAATAGCATAATGGTTACGTTGCTGGACTCCCACAGAGTCGACTGTGGTTTTGAGTCCCAGAAGCTTACAGCTCACGCTGGGTGTGCATGTGTGTCCAAAATACTGAGAGGAAAATGAAAGAAAAGGGATTGTGGCTTGGCCATCCCCCCTGAGGGGTGAATTTGTACCTTCTGTCTCTCTCTCTCTCTGTCTCCTTGGCAAGTGCATGTACCCTCTAGCAAAATATTGTTCTCAAAATAAAAAAACAAACTTATCAAATTTCCAATTTGCTTATTGTATGTTTATTATACCTCATTAAAACTATAAATATAACAGATGCTTTAAGTCATCTCCAGAAATGGAAAGACTGCCATAAAGAACTAGGTTGAATTCAGCCAAGACCTTAGACTGAACTATCAGTAATGCATTATAGTGGGAAAGTCACGACACATTTTTTTCCTAGAAAAAAATGGAATGCATACTTGTCCTCCTTCCATGAACTTAAAAACATCAGACTTGGGTGTACAAAGCTTTTGAGTTTCCCAACCAGAGATATTTAGTAGATCCTAATTTAAACAAACTCAGTCGGCTCTGTATACTGTTCTATAATCTTAGAAGTTACTAAGAAGCATATTGGATATTACAGATGAACTGAACAAAATTTGGCATGAAAACTGGTCAAAATCTCAAACACTGTAGATGATTCAGTAGAGTGCAAGTAATTCTCACAACTCAATCCAAGAAAGAAAATGTCTCCCAAGCAGCATAAAAACTTGTAGGATTTTAGAAGTCACTGCATATCTGAATTTACTCCACAGGAAATTCTTCTTCCAAGTTGTTAAATTTCGAGACTTCTCCTAGGAACCAGGAGCAGAATAAGAAAAACACAGATGGCTCAACCTCAGTGATAATGATTCAAGGCAAGCAAACCTTAAGCTGTTTATACTTCAGATTAACATAAAATTGAGGAGAGAAACATCATCATTCTGAGTGCTAAAATAAGTATTAAGACAAAGCTATAATAGTGTAGATATGGTTAATGTTACAGTATCAGTTTTTTTGTTTTGCAACCTGTGAGTAAGCTATACATTCCTCTACTACTTCATGTAGAACTGGTATTTTAAATAAATTCTACATTCTCAATAAATAAGGTCTATTTATTTACTCAAAGGCAACAGACCCCATGGTACTCTCCACAAAGACTTCCCCAGTGGGCTCCTGCTGCTTGCTGTTTATAGGGCTGCAATTACAGCAAGATTCTCGGCAAAACAAGAAATGACACCATTACCACCGACAGGAATTCTCCTGGCACCGTGGAGATTCTTTACTGAAAGAAATACAAAGCTGGTTCACTGTTAGCAGAGTGCATTTGTTTGGCAATGGCTTTGTTCCTTCTGGACACCATCCTGCAGGTTAATGACACCCATTTCTGAACATCATTTTTCTCTCCTTCTAGCAGGAGTTTTTGCACCTTTCTAAGTTAAGTGTCCCAGAATGTAATAGCTACCCCAGGGGCAGCAGCAGAGCACATGGCAGGAGGCTGATGGGTTCTGGAGCCACATAGCCTGTGCCCTCATCCTGGCTATGCCTCTTCTTAGCCATGTGACTCCAAACAGACGCCAGAGTCTCTCTGTGCCTTGGTGTACTTATTTGTCATAGAGAACCCATTTCCCTCAGTGAGGAGAAGTTAACTCCAAGATGCTTAGAAAACTGCTTAGCATATCCACAATAAATGTAAGCAATTATTATTAGCACAGCATTTGTGGAGAATAGATGACAGATAAGGAAACTGAGGACCGGGAAAGTTTAAAGTTTAATATTATAATTTGTCTCAGGTCTCATGGCTGGTGAGAATATTTCTGGACAGAACTATCTGGCTCTCAGATCCATGATTTCCACTATGTCGTGTAACTTCTCAGTCTAAAAGGTAGTAGTATGTTCTGAGCAAAGGCATTCCGTAGAAAAACAAATCTGTCTGGAGGCACAGTTGCTAACAGTGTATGGTCTTTGAAACCATTAGAAGGACAGTCTTAAGTACTGCTGGGTGAAACATAGTTTCTTAGCCACATGTGAAAATGGAATAACAATCATCTTTGCTGTGTGGCAGAATAATGTACTTGAAATGAAAATCAATTGTTTACTGATTTTTCCTTGGCCCCTAGCTGGTACTATAATTCAAACCATGTTGTTCAGTGCTGAATTCCTCAGGGAAGAGTATTATGCATAAGGTTCAGAGAACAAAATGAAGTGCATGTATGTTGGCATATGTCATCACAGGGACAGGAAAACCAGGGCATTAATATCCAGGGTGATGCCCCTTGCTTCCCAGATGGGAGGGAAATGTCCTCTGATTGGTGCTTAAATGAGTCCACTTTTATGTACAATTGGAATGTTTCATAATTAGAAAATTTAAAAACTATTAATAAGCAGGACAAAGTTGTATAATGTTGACAAGCTCAAAAAGTTATCAGAAAATTTTCAAGATTAATTTTGAAAGGAAATTCATGATTAAATGTATATTATGCAATGATTCTATAAAAACACAATAAACTAAATCAAATTCAAATTTTTAACTACGAAAATGTTTGCAACATACAAGACATATTGTAAAAGAAAAACTTCCAAATACACAAAGAACCCTAAAAAGCCAACAGGAGGAGAAAAAAGAAATATTTCAATAAAAAGTAAGTAAAAAAATTTACTAGAAAAGAAATAGATATAGTCAGTTAAGATTCTTTTCTCCTTTATTTTTTTTAGAAATTTTTGCTATAGGGTGTATAAGCTTGCTGGAGAGATGGAAAGAAAGAGTGACAGAGAGACAGAAAGAGAGAAATCACCCCTCAGAGGGATGGTCACACTGCAATCCCTTCTCTTTCACTCTCCTCTTCGGATTTGGGCACACACACACACATGCACCTGGCTTGAGTTTTAAGCCGCCAGAATGAGTTTTAAGTCAAATCACTATTGACTATGTGGGAGTTTAGAGACCATTATGCCATCTGCTTGTCTCTGAATTAAAATTTCAAAAGGTTAAAATAAAGGTGAGATAATTTCACCCATCTCATTAGCAAATACTTAAAAACCAATAATCTTACTTTTGGCAAGGACTTGAGAGTGGATCAACAATACATGTGGCTAAAATCAATTAGACACCTAAAGAACACTTCCTAACATAAGAAAATTGTACCACCCTCACTGCCCCCACCCACTGGTAAGAAAAAGTCATAGACAACTATTTATATTGATGTGACACTAATTCTTTAGAATTAAACACATCTTTTTTTTTTCCTTTTTTTGAAGAGGTTTTCTATAGGGTCCATGTGCTCTCCAGAAAGAAAGAGACAAAGAGACAGAAAACGAGAAATCATCCCCCAGGGGGGAATGACCACACCACACCACAATCACTCCATTCTCCTCTCGGGATCTTGAGCATGCATGCACATGTGCCTGGCGTGAGTTTAAGCTGCCGGGTCTGGGACTCGAACCGCGGTCGACTACATGGGAGTCCAGTGACATAGCCATTACGCTAACTGCTGGTCATGAATTAAATACATTTGTTCATTCATTTGTAGAAAAAGTGACTAGAAGGAAATATATCAGGATATGTAGTGGTTATTTCTGAGTATTCAATTACAATGATTTTGTTTATATATCTTCTTGTACTTAGGAATTTTATAAAATTATGTTGCTGAAACTTTTTTCAGTATATTTCAAGTTCCTTTGAAAAACAACTTGAAATGATCAGGAAAATGAGCTGAAAAAAATAACTCTCTAAGGAAGACATATGAACAGCCTAAAAGCACATGAAGAAGTGCTCAACATCCTTCATCATAAGGGAGATGCAGATCAAAACCACAATGAAATACCACCTAACCCCAGTCAGAATGGCAAAGATTACAAAAACAAAAACTGATAAGTGTTGGAGGGGATGTTGTGAAAGCGGAACACTTCTACACTATTAGTGGGAATGTAAATTGGTCCAGCCACCGGGGAGAACAATATGGAGGTTCCTCAAAGGCCTTCAAACAGAACTACCATATGATCCAGCAATTCCAATCTTGGATATCTACCCAAAGGACAGGAAAATGCTCAATCGGAAAAATGCTTGCAATCTATATTCATTGCAGCCTTATTCACAATTGCTAAGACATGGAACCAACCCAAATGTCCACAAACATATGAATGGATTGAAAAAGTGTGGCACATATACTCTAGGGAATACGACTCAGCCATAAAAAACAACAAGGCCCTAGAATTTGATAGAAAGTGGACAAATATGGAAGATTTGTTGCTGAGTGAAGCAAGTCAGGCTATGAAAGAGAGACACTGTATGTCTCTATTTAACATATACTGACTGTCCGAACCTTATGGTAGAGACTAAAAGACTGGAGGGCATACAAGCATTAAAAATTGTTATAGACACTAGAGACAAAGTGTAAAGAGTGTGGAAGGGGAAGAGCATAGGAAAAGAAATTTGGGGAAAAAAATAGAGAGGTAAGACATTTGTGGGACACAAAAATGGTTTATTATTTGTTGATGAGGATGTGTATAGTATTCTCAATGGGGCTGGACTGAGTTGTATATCATGTTGGGTAAAGTCTCTTTACAATCTAAATGATGTGTAGCTATTTAATGTAAAAATAATAAGAAGAAAAAAATCTAAATAACTTTATGTTTGATGGAAAATAGAGAAGACAGGATTCACGTTGCATACCCCTTTGTATCATTACTAAAATATATAAAATTTCCTTGTAACAAGCTTGTTGTTTTCCCAAGAGAATTATTTAAGATCAGATGAAAAGGTCTATTGGAAAATTTAACTTTGTAAAATAATTGTTAGAACTAGAAATCCAGTTCATCATGGGCAGATTCTTCTTATGATGGAGGAATAAAGACAGCACATATCAAAATACCATATTAAGGTTATTTTCCCTAGCAAATGATGTATTTAATAGCTTCTTCCATTCGATGTATCTGTAAATGGGGAATAAGTCAATTGAAACTAATGTTCACCAAAGACCATTTTTTACCCACCAATTGTTGACTTAGAAGTAAAATGTAGCTTTCTGTTTAGATAATTTAAAAAATTAGAAATAAAATAATGTTTTGGCATTAGAAGTTAAATAGTATAAGTTGAGTATTCCTTTTAGGAAATTAACTTAGAAATTTTACGCAGTTTATGAAAGAAATTTCCCCTTAGCTATTCTTTTAAAATATTTATAACAGATTTTAACACATTTTTGTTTATTCATCACAGTAGCCTTGACCACAAGCTTTCAAATTCCTGTTAGGAATCAAGTTCAAACAGAAAAATTTGACCTGATAACATTAACTATAGAGAAAATACCTCATAAAATACCTTCAAAAATAGAATCCTAAAAAATAAACCTCAGTGAATTTAGCAAAAAGGGAAGAAAATCATATGGAAAGACTTAGAGTCCTTTAAAACTAGTATGTTATTGAAATATTGTTTTCCCTCCAGCAAGTATTAATAAGTGCCTTCTAGTGCCTGGACCGTGGCATAGTGACAACACTCTATGAGCCTGCCCCACATGGGAGGATTCCAAGTTTTTGTCTGAAGACATCCCTAGGTATGCTTGGCATGTGCGTACCCATGATCCAGGGCTATCCAAAGCTGGGGGTGGATTGCAGCATGAAGACGCCGTTGGAAGTGACTGTATGTCTCTGTCTTTTTCTCTTGATCTTGGAAGAAAAAAATGAATAAACTTTAAAAGAAATTTAAAAAGTCTTCTACATGTCAGGCATTATTAGAAATTGGACATGCTGTTTTGAACAGGAGAGATTTGTTCCCTACTCTTTGGAATTAACTCTTGATGTAGATTGACAAAACAATGCCAGAGAGAGAGAGAGAGGGGGAGAGAGAGAGAGAGAGAAAGGGAAAGGGAAAGAAAGAAGTTACTTTCAGACAATTAAAAAGTGCCAGTTATAAGGATGTACAGAGTTACCGGGG
>NW_006204120.1:1212751-1227220 GCF_000334495.1 Tupaia belangeri chinensis
AGAGATAAGAGGGGACGGAGGTGCGGGGGGGGGGGGGTGGAGATGGGGGAGGAAGTCATTTGGTTGGTTAAGGATGGATGGTCTGCCTGGAAGTAGACTTTTGAGTTGAACTCCTAATAAGAAGGGACCAGCCTGTGATGCTGAGCTGGGAGGATATGGATGGGGAGATTCTAGGCAGAGAGACTAGATGGAGCAGAGGCCTGAGGGCAACAACAGGTTAGCATGTTCCAGAACTAAAAGAAGACAAGCATGGATGGAGCCTGGTGGGCAAGGAGGATAGAGAAGAAATGTGAGACTATCAGAATGCTCCTGAGACCCCCCTCATTCCATCCTCATTCAACTGGATAATCCCCATCTTCTATGCCTATTGCTTTTCTGTTTGAGTAAATATTTAAAAGTGTTCTAAGGTTAACAAGAAAGATTTGAAAATCTCTATTAAGTAGCTTTAATTTTATTGTAATTGCTAGATACTGTATATGATACATACATATTTACACATGTATATAAACATATATACACACATGTGTATACATATAGAAACATATGTGCTTATATACACATATAAACATATACAATATAAATGCATAAACATAAAATTTACATGTGTTTGTGTGTATATATACACATATATATACACATATATACACACACATATACATATATGGTTGTCAGAAAAGTCATGACATATTTTTCTGTTTTTCTGCACAAAAATGTGTCATGATGTTTACACACACACACATATAAACACATACTGACAGACATGTAAGTAGAAATGTTTTTGAATACTTGACAGGGAGTCATACCAGAGAATCAGTGGCTTAGAAATGATAGTATGGGAGGTAAAACTGAACATTAGTGACTTAAAAGTACTTCAGCCTGTGAAGGCAAAGTTAGCCAGAGGTGAGTGGAAGCTTCTCCCCTACTGAAGAACCTCTAGATGTCAATGAAACCAGAGGTTACTAATAAAAGACCATGAATGACAAGAACAGGTATATGCTGAAAATAGCAGAGTCAGAAAATGTTAATACTGGAGACAGAGTCAATAACAATGAAGGCTGCCAGAATTAAGAGGATTGTCACTTAAGAGACATTCTAAATATAAAGAAACTCAACCTGCTGTGTGAGAAAAATTAAGACATTTTGTCTGAAAGGAAACTAACCTTGTTCACTAAAAATAAGCCACAAGACTAAATAGGAAAAGGTCACTAGGAGAAGGTACCTAAAAAGCAAATCAAAATTATATGAAAATAATGCTATCAAAAAGCCAGGTATAATAACAACTGTGGTTTGCTTGTTCAGAGTACTAGAAAGGACTTGTGAGAGTACAGTGATCTGTTTGCTTTTTAACTTTTTGGCAGATGACATGTACATTTGCTGGAAAGAGAGCAAGACAGGGAAAGTGAAAAAGCATCTCCCATGGAGAATGGGCACACCTCAATCCCTTCTCCTCCATTTCTTCCCCTTTTTGGGGTTTTGGGCGCACACACACACACACATATACTCCTGGTGTGTTCCCCAAGTTGTCTGGTCTATGCTTGGCCATATGAGATCCAGACACCTTAGCCACAGGCTGGCCTGAGTACAGTGTTTCTTGTACCACATTACCCTTTTGGGGTAACATCTGTTTGACAAGGGATTCAGTTTGATATGACCAACAATGTTAATAAGGCACTTATGGTGTTGCTAGCTCTGTGCTAAGAAGTATCTCTGCTCATAAAGAGTAAAATCTACTAAGAGAAAAGGCATGATACCACCATCTGGCACGTAGAGTGTATCTACTTTACAAAATTCTACCGGTAAAGAAAATAATGGGAACAAATTGACTCTAGCCCAGGATCAAGGCCTTTGGTAAAAACAAGAACTGCTTTGGGGTAGGTAAGAAAGGGCATCCTGAAATTGGCCAGGGCTACCAGGGAGGCTATTCAAATGAAGTAGGAATGAGGCTGCCCTCAGAGGAGCCAGTAGAATTTAGACAGGTGGAGAGGCAGGGGAAGGTGTTTCGAATCATTAACAGATGAACAAGAGCAGTTCAATCTGATCCAACTGTGAGTCTGGAAATACTGCCTAATTATTAACTAGCAGGTGAAAGAACAGAAAACAAACCACTGGTGTCACTGCCAGGCTTCCATCTGGCTGCTGTACCATTAGAGGCCTTTTAAATTATAGTTCCTGGGCAGTAAAAAGAAGCAGCATCTTTCACAAACTAAATTAGCAAAAATAATTTTAATAACACCCAGATATAGCAAAGATGCTAAAGCAAAAACATTCAGGCACCTCAGAGTATAATGGGAAAAAAAATCATTGGAAGTAATTCTGTGACAACTCAAGAATAAGTGAAATGATCATATAATTTGTTGACCTAGAAATTGATCTCAAAGAAATAGTCCAAATGGGAAATAAACAGTCACAGACACTAACTGCAGTTATTTATACAATAAAAATTAGGAACAGCTCAACAATGACAACAGAGCAGTTAAAGAAATAAAAGATGCATGAGATCATTGACTTGTCAAGTTAGTAAAGGTTAAAATTATTTTAAATATCCACTACTAGTGTGAGTAAAAAATGGGCTCAATTTCTGTAGAGGGCAATTTGGCAATATCAAAGTTTAAAATATGCATTCCCTTGAGTCAGTTCTAGAAATTTAGAAATTGGATAGTTAAAATATTTAAAGTATGTGTGAAAGGCTTTACTGATTCCACAGCAGCTCCTCATTTTTTTTTTTTTTTAAGTTTTGCCAGAGTGTATTTATGGTCACCAGGGAGGGAGGGAGAGAGAGGGAGACAAAAGAAGAGACAGAGAGAGAGAAAGAAAGAGAGAGAGAGAGCAGAAGAAAGCAACCCTATCGGGCATGGATCCCTGCAATCCTTTCTCCATGTCTCCTTCCTGTCAGGATTTTGAGTTCACAAGCACACGCACCCTGAGTGCTTCTGAGCTGCTAACCTGGGACTCGAGCTACTGGATAAGCTTTGTGGGGTCTAGCCACCCTAACTACCATACCACCAGCTGCCTACTCCTCCCTCCATTTTCATTTTTTAAATTACTGAGTCATCGGGAAAGTCATGACGCATTTTTGCATTAAAAAACAGAAAAATATGTTATGACTTTTCCAATGACCCAATATATTATCCACAATACAATTATCAAATAAAGTATAGTGAGAGCCATTTTAAAGCTGAGTTGTGTCCTGGCCTGTTCAGGGAAGCTATGCTCTAAACTTCATCTTCTAGACTTCGGAAATATTCAGACAAGAAGTCATTTTAAAGCTGAGGTATATTCTGGCCTGTTCAGGGATGTTTTACTCTAAACTTTATCTTCAAGACTCCCAAAATATTCAGACAAACAAAGTGGAGGAGAAATTTTGTCACAGAATGACCAGAAACCACCACAGAGGCACAAGAAACATGAGAAACCAAGAAAATATTTCTCCCCTAAGGGACAAGAACAATCCCTCATCATCCACAGACAGTACAGTGGAACTCATGGAAATGTCTGATAGATAATTAAGAATACTTGTGGTGACAAAACTAAACGAGATGCAAGAGCTGAAAGATAATGGAACTCCAGAAGATGCAGGAGAAAAGAGACAATGAGTTCTAGGAGGTGTTGAAGTTCTTGCATGATCTGAAAGAGGAAATACACACCATCAAAAAGAATCGAATGGAGCTATTAGAGATGAAGGCTGGCATTCAGGAAACCGAAACCTCCCTTGAAAGTATTAAAAGCAGATTAGTCCATGCAGAAAATCGAATCTCAGATGTAGAAGGCAAAACCTCTGATCTAGAAAAAAACAACGAAAAAAATTGAGACCATAACTCCCAAAATGAGAATGCTATATGAGAAATACTAGACAGCATTAAGTGGCCAAACATATGGATAATTGGTATCCCAGAAGATAAAGAAAGTAATAAGGGCATTGATAATCTATTCCATGAAATCTTGGAAGAAAACTTTCCAAATCTAGGGAGGCATTCAAATATCCAGACCCAAGAAATACAAAGGACCCCTAGTAGCATTAACCTAAGAAGATCTTCTCCAAGGCACATCATAGAAAGATTGGTCAAATCTACAGAGAAAGACAAGATTCTAAAATTGGCAAGATACAAACATCAGGTTACTTTTAAAGGTTATCCAATCAGGCTAACCTCTAACCTCTCATCAGAAACAATGTGAGCAAGGAAAGAATGGGAAAATATATTTGAAGTGTTAAGTGAAAAACAGTTCAACCGAGAATACTATACCCGGCAAGATTATATCTTTCATATGGGAAGAAAGGATAAAAACATTCCTAGATAAACAAGACTTGAAAGAATTTGCCAATAGCAGACCCATTCTTCAAGAAGTTCTGAAAGGAGTGCTCTACCAGGAAAACTAAAGACACATAGACATAAGAGAACAAAAGGCAAGCAAGAAAATGACCAATTTAATGCCAGAGACAAATATCAATAATAACATTGAATGTTACCTTCATTTAAACAGAAAGATTGGATCACAGTAACACAACACTGCATATTCAACAGAAGAGAGTTTGAACAGAAGACAGAGAATTTTATGACTTTTGAGTAAAACATTACTGATTTTTTTTTTTTACTATGCTTTGCTTTCCCAATTTAGGCATTTTACTTTCTTCCGAGTTATTGATAGGTTCAGCAATTTGTTAAAATATTTTTCTTATTTGTTTCTTTAAATGGAAACAAACTTTTCTTCCTTTCTGACCCCTCTTGAATTGGAAATATTTGGGAGTATTCTTATTTTGTGGCAGAAGGGTTATTTGTTTAAGTTCAACAATGCTTGCTGCATTGGATCAGAAATAGGAAATACTCATTACTGGACAGGGCTTTGACTGGAATGTCATATCTGAAGATTAATCAGGGAGCTATGGAACTAAGGTGGATCTCAAGTAAGCCAACAGAAACTCTTAGAAAGATGGCCTGGCACCACAAATAAGTCTGCCTGGCAGAGAGGATTAGAGAAGATATATGAAAGAATTCATACCATAAAGTAACTGGATTGTTCCAGCCCAGCCTTGTAGTCAGTAGAGATTGCAAAAGAGCAGCCACAACCAGGGGATTATCTTGAGAAAGATGCTGAAGGGAGAAAAAGAGACTGATCTTTGCTAGCAGATGGTATATCACAGAAGACTTGGTAGGCAGGGCTGAATTGAGAAGGTTTATGTGTGATTTGTGTGCTGGGCATTTGTTTGCTTTTCAACAATTTGAGTAGTTGACATGTAAATATTTTCACAAAAATACTTGAAATCATACTGTCTCTGTTGTTATAGAGTCACAAACAAAATTATACAAAATTATAAGAAATATTTTGAACATTATTGTTAAAATTCAGTATTTTGAAATTTTGAAAGCTGTTTATTAACTATCAAGAACTATGGAGTATGAGCAAATATTTTTTGATATGTAAAGTAAATGTGCAAAAATGTAAAAATAAAAGAAAAAAATCATAAAAAATATAGTGAGATATTAATAGAGAATTAGATATTTTCTAATTAGAAAACTGAAGGTCCAAGAGGTAATGAAGATTAACCCTTGCTACCCCTAAGATTAAATCTAACAAGTCAAATCTTTCATCAGTGTTTCATGATGCAATTGGTAGAAATTTCAAAAGGCTAAATACAGCTATCTTGTTTGTGTGAAAATATCTCTTTGTTTAGGCAAAGAAACGTATTTATGGGGGCAAATCATAAGTTTGGGGAAACAATGGTTGACCTATTCTTCCCTGGGGATGAGAACACTGCTTCTACTACACTTGGCAAAGAGAGGGAGAAGGGGGGGGGTTGGAGAGAAAGACGGATAATTTGTTGGTCTTTTGGTCTAGCTTGTGTGAAAAAAAATAATAACTTACATGCAATATACAATGCAGTGTGAATGCTTAAAAAGAGGTGAGGATTATAAAAGATCTATTATTCACAAGTATTGCACATACTTGGAGAGGAGGTTCAAATGAGAGGGTGAGGTATTATTATTTTACAGCAAGAGAAGAAGTAATTCTCACTTTTAAATGCCATGCAGACTTCAATGTATTTCACAATAATCAATTAATTAACAAAAATAAGTAATTAGAATGAGTTACAACACAAATATAGGAAATCATGGCATATCAATGAACATAAGACATATAAACATACTCTTTAGAAGGAGAGATTAGTTAGATGGGAGAAGTGGTATTGCACCATATGGCTGTGTCTAATAATAACTTCAGTGGACACATATTATACTTGTTCAATTATTTATCAAGGAGAATGTCTGCAAAAATTCACTAGATACACAAAATTTGAGGCTAGTACAAGACTGTGTCAGCCAATAATGTATTTCATTATGAGCTTTAAAATCTCCTACTTTGAGTTTCAACAAAGGATTCACTATTTTTCTTTCTCAGTTATACAGTGTGTATTATAGACTGAAAACAAAAAATAGTGAACCCACTGATATGGTGGTTGTACTATTAGTATCTTTCTCTTTTTTGGCTTTCACCATATACCATCTTAGTGAATCTTTGTGGTATCACTGACATTTAGTTCACCAACCTGGTCCTTTTTTTTTTTGGAGAGGTTTTTGCTACAGGGCGTGTGCGCTCACCAGAAAGACAGAGAGAGACAGAGAGATAGAAAGCGAGAAATCACCCCCTAGGGGAGATGGCCACGCCGCAATCCCTTCTCCTCCATTCTTCTCTCAGGATCTTGTGCATGCATGCACACATGCCTGGTGTGAGTTTAAGCCACCAGGTCTGGGACTTGAATCGCAGTCAACTACATGGGAATCCAGCGACATAGCCATTACGCTAACTGCTGGTCCCGAGTTCACCAGCCTGACTTCTACCCTCACAACTTCACCAATGGCTTTTGTTAGGATCACCAATGACTCAGTCCTCTGATGCTGATATATTATTCCTTGACTTCTCAAAAGAAATTAAGCCTGTTGCTTATTGCATGGCTGAGCTATGTGACTCATAACATTGAACATGTCTGTCTTCCTTCTTTCACACTCTTTGCTTCTTCTCAGATTTCCTTGGCCTACTTAATACCCTCTTTGGAAGTTTAACTGTTGGATGTTTCCAAAGCCTTCTCCTGTACTACCCTCTCTCTTTACTCTTTATGAAATTTGCCTCATGTCCATGGTGCCTATTATGTTCCATATGCCAATGAGCATAGATTTCTCTGTAGGAATGTTGCTGGTCCACGCAGCTCTTACTGCACACAAATATGTCCTTCTTGCCTACTTAATATCACTTGGGTTTCTCATAGGAGCACAAATCTGAAATGTACAAATCTGAAATGGTCCACCTATATTTGATCCTTTTGTGTTTATAATTTCATGAAATGCCACTACTATTTTGCATGGTTGCTCAATCTAGAAATATGGATTCATCTTGATTCTTTTTTACTTCTCACTCCCTTTTCAAGTCTATCACAAAGTCCTAATCCTCTATCGCTTAAGGGGCTGACAGGTGGTGTGCTGGTTAAAGACGCTAGACTCCCACATGGCCGACTGCAGTTCAAGTCCTGGACCCAGTGGCTTGCTTTCTCACTTTTCCTTTCTTTCTTTGCTCTCTCTGATCAAACTGGAAAATATTAAAAATAATAAAGTTAAATAAAAGAATTCTTAATATATCTAGAATTTGTCCTCATCTCTATGACTTTACCAACATACCCTGAGTAAAAGCCACACTCATCTCTTATCTGGATACACATGGGCCCATAACTGACTCCCTTGCTCTCATTTCTACCCTACCCTCCACCTCCATTCTTTTTTGGGGGGGGGGGACAAGGAAGATTTTTGCTATAGGGCTTGTGTGCTCACTAGAGAGACAGAAAGTGAGAAATCACCCCCCTCCCCCAGAGCAATGGCCAAACACAATCCCTTTTCCTTTATTCTCTGCCCGAGATCTTGGGCACACACACACACACACATGCCTGGTGTGAGTTTGAAGCCACTGGGTGTAGGACTTAAACCACTGCCAGCCATGTGGGAGTCCAGCAACATAACTGCTATGCCATCTACTGGCTCTACCTCCAAATCCATTCTATCAGAGTTTTTTGTTAAGGGAATGAATAAAAATAAAAATCACCTTCAATGACTCTTAGAATTTAGTTCAAACTATTTCCCAGAACCTACAGGGCCCTTAGCTACTTCTTTAACCCTTCTCCTAACTGCCCTCTAGCACTTCTTCAGGCATATCATGCTCCTTCTATCTTCAAGATCTTCTTACCCTCTTCCCTCCATACCAGCTGAGGAGTTGGCTCCTCCTCAGCCTTCAGGATCTCAGCTTAAATTTTGCCTCCACAGAGAACCTCAACCTCGATACCTGAAGATCCAGGGTGGGTTACCCTCTTAATACTCTATAATTCCAACATTGTACTGTGTCCTTCATAGCAATTATTATAATTTCTAATGATAGACTTTATTCATTTGTTTACTTTTTTTTTCAGAGAGAATTTTTCCTATAGGGCATGTGCACTTGCACGAGGGACAAAGAGAGACAGAGAGATAAAAAGCAAGAACTCATTCTCCAGGTGGGGATGGCCATGCTGCAATTCTATCTCCTCCATTTTCCTCTCAGGATTCTGGGCACACACACACACATGCATCCAGTGTGAGTTTTAAACTACCAGGTCCAAGAATCAAACTGTGGTCAACTATGTGGGAGTCCAGCTACATACTCACTAATGCCATCTGCTAGTCCCAATTTGTTTACTTTTTTTTGAGAGAGATTTTTTTGCTATAAGTTATGTGTGCTTGCCAGAGAGACAGAAAGAGAGAAAAATAAGAAATCTCCCCCAGGGGAGATGGTCACAACACAATCCCTTCTCTTCCATACTTCTCTCAGGATTTAGGGCATGCACACACACGTGCCTGGTGTGTTTAAAGCCGCTAGGTCTGGAACTCGAACCTTAGTCAGTCAGATGGGAGTTTAGTGCCTTAACCACCACACTACCTGCTGGCCCTAATTTGTTTACCTGTTTACTATCTGTCTCCACCATCAGAGTAGATTATGAGGTCTATAACGGCACAAGTAACTTGTGTTCTTCACAGTGAAATGTCACTAATAAATACAGGAGAAAGAGAGGAAGGGAGGGAGGAACACTATCAAGCTATAAAATTCGAAATTATATGAATCCCTAAAAATGTCAGAGACAGAGCTGTAATATTAATTAAAAATTCATTTGTTTTTATTGAAGATACATTTTTAGTTTCAGCTTTTTTGCATACTTTGGTTTTATTTTTTCATACACATTTAAAAAATCATATGTGTCTCTTTAAAAGCGAATTTCTTTATGAATGTTTTTCACTCAAAGTATGAAATTGATAACTCTCCTTAGAAATATTTAAATATTTTAAAGAAATCTGTTCTCTATGTCCTTTCTTTTCTCCGCAGCTTGTGTGTGTGCGTGTATGTGCGCACATACACGCACACACACATACACACACACACACACACACACACAAAATGGTATAAGGCTGCAATAGCGGGAGACATCCTTCTCTTGAACATTGTAAATGGGTGCCAAGGACTCTGAGGCAAAGCCAAGCACAGCTATGCAGGTATTTCCGATATTTTGCACTAGTCATTATAAATAATTCATATAAGAAAGGTGAACCACAAATAATAAAATAAAGTAATGTGAAGCAGTGTATGTTTTTAAACTACAGCTGGAGGAAATTCATTTTTAGCCAAATCACAATAGTACTTCACCTCATTGACTTATAGTTGGCTGGAAGTACAAATAACTGATTCCAAAAAACTTACATATTCTTAGAGCTACCTGCAATGGGTTTCAGACCTAAAACCTTATTAGAGATAATTATAAGCCTTTAAAGAAGGTAGCTTTTAATTTCTTCTTTTCAAATTGGATAGAAAGGGGGAAAACAGTTTGTACCATTCTAATAATAAGTCAGTGGGGAAAAAGGGGCAAGAAATCATAGGTGGAATATTTTTTTTGTTATTTACATTTAATCATTGTACGTTTTTATAGCATATGATATGGGTTCTCAAAGCATAAATGCATTGCATGTCAAGCAAGTCAAAGTTATTACCACATATATAATAACCTTCGATTCTGGTGTCTGTTAAACGCTTTTTTCTTCTCAAGTTGCCTCCTCCCATCTGCAACTGTCTACCCCCTCCTGTAGAGTCTTTGGTATCTACACTTTCTGTCTCTGCTATTATATCTTCCAATCTTCCAGTTTCTGTCATATAGTGCAGACATTTGGTATATACTTAAATGGGGACAAAAGTCTGTTTTCATAGTTTGTCTTATTTAATACACATTTATCCTTTTTAAAAGTTTATTTCTTCAGGGACCAGCAGTTAGCGTAATGGCTATGTCGCTGGACTCCCACGTGGTGGACCGCAGTTCGCGTCCCAGACCTGGTGGCTTAAAACTCACGCTGGGCGCGTGTGCGTGCGTGCCCAAGATCCCGAGAGGAGAATGAAGAAGGGATTGCAGCATGACCATCCTCCCTGGGGGGTGATTTCTCGCTTTCTATCTCTCTGTCTCTCTCTGTCTGCCTGGCGAGCGCACGCGCTCTATAGCAAAAACCTCTCCAAAAAGAAAAAAAAAGTTTATTTCTTCCATGTAAGAGAGAGAAAAAAAGACAAATAGACAAACATCCCCCAACAAGGTTTCACACCATGATCCATTTGCAGTCTCAGCTGGCTCAGGTTACAGGCATGGGTGACCTGTGCCTGAGTGCTAATAGAGGTCCTAAGACATGAACCTAGAACCTTTCCCTTGTAGGCCCCGTTGTGTTATCACTGAGCCACCACTGGGTCCCAATACATACTTGTAAAATACCAATTAAAGACAAGAAGTGTGCCAGGAGGCATAAGGAACACAAAGATGTGTAAAAAGCCTTACCAAGCACATTGAGTTTATGATAGCCGTGATCTGGGACTTGTGTAACTTTCCCCAGGGAGTTACTAAAGTCTCCAAGGACAAACACACCCTCATAGTCATCAAGAAAACAGTGGGGACATACATCATCACCCAGAGGAAGAGAGTGAAGCTAAGCAAAATCTGTGCTGTCAGGAGGAGACTGACTGCCAGGACTGAGTCTCATCTCCTCTCTGTGCATAGTAAGAGATTAAAAGCAAAAACAACAAACGAACAAACAAAAAACCAACATGAAAGGACTGACTGGCAATGTTAGCAGAACAATTTCTTCACAGACAGTCTATCTTTGATTGCTTGGGGCGCTATGTCGAGGTATGAGGACACAGCTCACCTCAGTAGCAGTGAAGGCCTTCTCATAGATTAGCCATGTCTGCCATGAGCAGGGACTAGTATAGCACACAGCCTCAGTGGAGCAGATCACTAAGACTGACATAAAATAGTCTCTTAAATCTCTCTGAAAACTACTAAAGCACTAAATATCAGTATGAGATACTATTATCTAAGGTCCTCTCTAACTCTCAAGTCTTATGGTTTTCACTAAGACTGAGTTGGTGTTATTATCTTCCCATACAGTGGATGCCATATTATAATGAGTTCTTAATAACCAATACTCCACTTAGGTTTGTCCTGAGTCTCACATTCAGTTGTGATTTATGGGACCAGCAGAAGCTTGCCCTTATCTACTATTCCTTCCTAAGCACAGAGCCCAGAGGAGGCTGAGGACAGTGAAGCAATCCATTCATTTGGAAAAGGAGCCCATTACGTGGACGGGCAAGGGATGACACAATGTTATACTGGCTCTTTTCTTTGGTATGGGCTTAAAAACAGCAAGAGTGTTACCAAGGGAAGTTGGTGAGAAAATGTATATTTCCAGTTGTTTCCTGCTTAAATTTTCACAAAGTTCCTAAATTTCTTTAAAAAAATCATAAATTCAGAAATCAAATATAGCCAGATATAAAGCTATTACCAATAAAAAGAACACTTACTTGAGATTTTAGATATCTAGTTACCTTTTACTGATAAAAAAAAAAAAATTTCATTCACACTTCTTTCCCAAGATTGCTTGCAATGAGAAAATCTAACATTTAAGGTTTTACTATTTGTAATTACACTCCTCTTCAAGTATTGGTTTCTCAGAAGATGCCACTGCTAAGTCAGAAGTGCTGAAACTGGCAGTAACACATCCTTCTCTCTTGTAATTTGTCTCTTCAGAGCCTAGACAGCTTTGAGTCCCTTATCATGATTCTTCCACATCATTTTCATGGCAATATGTGTGATTAACTCTGCAGGGGTTCCCAGAAACCATTAAAAAACAAGTACACAAACAAAAAACACCATTGCTACCAAAAAAGATGACCTTAATAATCAAGATATTCTCCTTGTGGTTCTTGTTAAGTTACAATATTGCTTTATTTTCTGAAGTTATGAACTGGAGGCTAGTCAATCTAGAGCTGTGCATATTAATGTCTTATGTTTTGATTTTTAGGATTTTCTAAGTCATAGAATGTCAGAGCTTTAAGGGAGCGTGAACACCCTCCTTTTCAGGTGGTCATGGCAAGTTCCTTGTAACCTGTGGAACTCAGCCACAGTGATTTAGCCTTCCTGTATCAAGGAAGAATAGGAGAAACACCGTAAGTCTAGGGCTTGCATTCTGTTCCCGTCTTATTACACCAATTGGTATTTTCTGCACTTTGGTGCCCTTCCCAGTCTTTGTCGGGCAAGGCTTACTGCACCCTGGGCGCCTCCTCTGACTGCTACATAATCTGGCATGGCCTACCCTTCTCCTGGCCAAGTCCCAGCAAGGATGACATAGAAAATCCAGACGAGGATAAAATCATCATTTTCATCTATTATTTTTCTAAATTGCCTTTTTCCTACACATGACTAGGCGGTATTTTCTCACAGCTGGGGATGAACAAATTCAAAAAGATGTTCTCAAATACATGGTTTCCAAGAGAGAGGCCACTAAGTCTTGAAAATATAAAATGAGCATTTTTGAGTGATTGCACAGCTCATAAAAATGTCTCTGGTTAGAACCTCATCAGCAATGATTCACTCTGTGTGAGGGGTCCCCTGTGGAGACTGTAGTCACCTCACATTAAGGCGTTGAGGCCTATTTGTCCTGCTGAGAGGGAATAAATGGCTAAGATGCATTAACTGATAGAGGTCACAAGGGTCCCATCCAGCGAAGTGAGAAATATTTTTTTAAAGATGTCCTTGTGCTCAGAAAGACTTAGTGGAACTTGAAGACTACAGTAGTTCTCCCTCCCCTTAAGGAAAACGTGTCCTTTTGTCCTGTAAGCATGCAGTTTCAGGAGTAAAGACTCAAGGTAAACACTGTATCTTCTATGATAGCAAGAAAATGTCCCTGATAAGAAGAAAAATATAGTTTATTACGGTTTAGCAATGTGTGTTTTAATGAACAAAACATCTTTTTTCAAGATAAACACTGATTAAATGAGATAATACACAATGTGCCTTGGTTCATTAGGGCTGCCTTACAAAATTTCATAAATTGGGTAGCTTATAAACAACAGAAGTTTATTTTTCACAGTTCTGGAGCCTGGGGAATCCAAGGTCAAGGCATTGGCAGACTTTGATGTGTGGTAAGGGCTACTTTCTGGTTCATAGATGGTGACATCTCATTACGTCCTTACATGGTGGAAAGGGTGAGGGAGTTTTGCTGCATCTTATTTTTAAGAGCATTAATAATATTCAAGAGCATTCTGACCTCATGTCTTAATCATCTCCCAAAGGCACCGTGTCTTAACATTTACTTTGGGGGTTAGTATTTCAACATATGAATGGGGGTAGGTAGGACATTCAGAACACAGCATAGTGCTCAAGCCAAGTAGATACTCAGCACATGATTTTTTAAAATTTGTATGTGTAGTTACTTTTAGGTACTTTTTGGCTCAGCCACTTGAAAAAAATGAGTTGTAAAGCTGCATTTTAGTTAAGACTCTAGAAATATAATATCATATAAGGTTCTTTAACATTCCCAGGCCAAATGGGAATTTTGTTTGTTTGTTTTCCTACCAGCTCGGCATCTGAAGTGCTTCAAGGACTCGACCTTTACTCGCAGTTTCTGAGCCCTCATGTTTTAGAAGGTCTAAAGTAGACCCAGGCCCAGCTCAGGGAATGTTGATACAACTGATTCATAGAAAATACTGTGAGCAATACAGTCACACAACTAAAATTTACAGGAGTCACAGGTGTGCTCATGGGTTGCCTCTACATGAGTTATAGAGAATGACTATGACTACACCTAGAAGAGGAGAAGTCAAAACAAGGGGATCATCTCTCATAGGGAGCAAGGCTTGTCTTTTCATTCCCCTAAAAATGAAGGCATCCAAGGTCACTCTTCTCCACTTTCCTATTCCTTCCTAAACTGCTCTCCAAAGAGAGTAAAGAAATTAACATGTTTGGATTCCTATAGTGTGTACCATCCTTTTTATTACAGATCCTGGAAATTGCAATGATTTCTGATGTTGATGTTATCATATTCCTCTTCGTAAGTGAACTCAAATAAGTTAAATAACCTGCCCAAGGTCACAGTT
>NW_006204120.1:1227404-1233817 GCF_000334495.1 Tupaia belangeri chinensis
CAAAGGGCACAGTTAGGTGAAAGAGTCTGGATTCAAACCTAAGACCATAGGCTCTAAAGCTACCATCTGACTCTTGCAGAGATAGTTCTTCAATGTCTAAGAAAAAAAAAATTTTTTTCTGCAAATTTCACAGAGTCCCATTTACTGCTGTACTGGTGAATGGTTCTCCTTCCCATCTTTCTAACCTCCCAACTTCCTGCTTGGCATTTTTCAGCTCCTTCCATTCAGCCATCCCTCCCCTTTCTTCCTACCAGCTTTCCCCTTTTATTAATTGCTCCATTCCCACTCTCACAGGGTTGTGTGAACCAGCTGTGAAATTACTTTCTTAAAAATGCTTGTCCTTCTTTGTGCCCTTGTTCTTTCATCTCAGCCACCCACTGAAAGTCAACCCTGGACAAAACTCCACTTCTCCTCTCTGAGCCTCCAGAGACTTAACACTGCTGGGTAGAGTGGGCAGATACAACACTGTTGGAGGAAACCATCCAGGGCTTCCAGAGAGTGCTCAGAGATCTTACCACAGCTATCCAGGCAGCTTCCTCTTGCTGCAGTGACATTCTCCTCAAAACTTCCATTCCTCATCAGTCTACCATCCTTACCAGATGGATGACCTCTCCTCTCACTTTTTCTGAGAAATGGAATCCATCAGCCAGGAGTTCCCTCCAGCTGTGTTAGCAAGACCACCCACTCTTAGTATTTCCCATGCAGTGGTACATACATGGATCCAAGTCCATCTTAATCATAAAAAATCCCAAGCTTCTTTTTTCCCTGAGAGAGTTTTCTTTACTTATTTCTAGGCTGAAATTTATATATTCTAACCACATTTATCATCATTTTGGGTTATCGCAGGCATGATCGCTGTGGTCTAATTCATAGAGTTTACATTATAGTACTAAGTTGTTCTCTGAAAACTTTTAGTACAGATTCTAGATCATTGGAATGCACATCCTAAACTCTTGAGGCTTCACAGAAACCTCCTGACATCAAGCACAATAAAAGTGATATATAGAAAAATTAAATAATTGAAATCTTATTTCAATGTAATAAAAAATATTTTACGATTTCCCCCTCTTATCTGCCAATGAAATATTTCCACCTAAGTTGTTTTTTAATAACAGTGTAAAAGTAGGACTTGCCTGAGGCAAAAGTATAGAAGGCTTTGCTTAGCCATTTTTTTCTCACAAATTCTGATAGAGTGGAAACAGTTTAGGTAGTCAGCCCTATATATCAATTCCAGCACACCTCTTTCTACCTGAGTAACCTTGGGTAAATTAATTAATGCCACTTAAGCTCAATTCCCTCATCTATAAAATGGGGTAAATAACATTTAGCTATTTAGCCAGCAGAGGATTAAATGAAGCAAGATATTTAGAGCATTTGGCACATATTAGGTGCTCACTAACTGACAAGCTTTATTATTCTCCTTTTTAGCATTCCTAGCAGTCATTCGTATCAGGGCCTCAAATTTGTACTGATTATTATCTTTAGGGAATATGTACATTAAAAAAAAAAACTTTGTCTGAAAACTTCTGCTTCCAGCTACAAAGAAGTAACAGGGATGTAATTTATCCCTCTGACCTCAAACAACTTAAAAATCAGAGAATATATGAAATGATAGTTTTCAGACACTGGACAACAGGAGGTACAGTGATCACTGAGGATGGAAATAGAGGAAGTGAAACCTATGATTGATCCAGCCCACTATCTAGAAGTTTCTAGGACTTACAACAAGGAAGAGAAACTGAACAGAACCAGAGGTCTACCTGAGTTGGGCAAGTGAGTGAGCCCAGGCCCCTGGAATTACTGGGCAAAGTGCTGGAAAGGGAAGGGCTAATCAGAGAGTGAGCTCTGGAGATCTTCAGAGGGGTAATCTCAGAGTATCTGGCTGAGTGATCAAGACAGGCATGGCATGAAAGTACCAGGGCTACGTCAAGAGCCATGGGAAAAGGAGCAGATGGAGCAATTTCTGAACTCATAAGGGGCTGGAAATAGATCACATTCTCAATAGCCAGAGAGGAGAAACCTTGCAATATACACAGGAAGAGATCCCAGAGGTGTCTTACCTCAGAAATGGAACTAAATTATCTTTAGTCTAAAGGCTGCTTTGGACCCTCTTACTCAAGAGTAAAAACAACCCTGGAGAGAATCAAACAGCTCCAAAGAACTTAACCACATCTCAGAACAAATCTTAAACATACTTAAGGGAAAATATAAAAACAAAAACAAAATACAGCAACTCACAATGTAAAATTTATAATGTCTGATATCTAGTGAAAAATTAATATGCATGCCAAAAAACAAATATAGGGCCTATATCATAAAGAAGAAAATCAAGAGAAAGAGACACAGAAATATCACAGATAATGGAATTAGTAGATAAGTACACTAAAACAGCTATTTCAGATATGCTCCGCATGTACAAGACAGCAGAAAAAAGCACAAGCATGTTAAGAAAAAACAGGGAAGAAGCATTTTTAAAAAAGAAGTAATCTGGAAAGAGAATGCTCAATTATGAGGAAAATAAATCATAGAGGTCAAAGAAGTTGGTTGATGGTTGTGATCTAACCATGATTAAAGATATAAAAGCTATACTTTAGAACAGTTTGAGGACTAAGTATAAAAGTGACTTTCCAAATATTAAACATCTTTATGTACTTATTTATATAAATGAATCAAATAATATATTCATACAGCTACTTAGTTACTGAGTACCCAGTTCTATGGGTAATGGCAGAGGAAATACAAAGATGTATTAGATGTGGTTCTCACCTATAGAAGAAGTCCAGCATATCTATTGGGTAAAGAATAGAGTAACTATACAAATACATACATATATATTGAGTTGTTGGAGAAGTCATGACATAGTTTTCTATGTTTTCCTATGTAAAAGTACATCATGACTTTTCCAAAGACCCAATACAACTCAGTACCAGTACCTAACAATACAACTCAAGAACCTAGTACCTAACACATAATAAATGATAAGGCTGTAAAATAATAAAAGGAAAATAAATAATAAAGTATATAGAAGTCATTTTCTAATTATTTCATATTTACAAATAAAAGGCATTGATAGGAACCCAAACAACAATCTATTGTACAATAATGTGTATGCAAGCAGACAAACATACACAAACACTTGTATCAGGATAGGAACCCTAAAATTAATTTTAATATGGGCATGTTAACAGTTTGGCTTTTTTTCCTCTTCTCTACTGAATTCGATTTTCACTTTGAGGAGCGGGTACCATTTCCCAGTGTGGAATGCAAACATCTCCCTTTCAGCTCACAGAAGATACAGAAGTTTCTGTACTCCAGAGGAAATTTTAAAAATATAAGAGAATCTGTGTGTTTCTGAAATATCCACACATATATTTTATGTAATATGTATATATTTAGCATATATACATACATAAATATACTTGCAATTATTTAAAAATATTTTCTCCTAGTTTTGGCCTACTGAGTAAGAAAATGACTGCATAGTTAAAAAATGTAGTGAGCAGTACATAAACCAGAGTATGACAGAGCAAACAAAGATTACCTTAATTGAGAGGTAGAAACTACTATGTTAATAAAAGCTATATGAGCCTAAAAGAACTCTCAACCAAATTTAGTCTTGTCTCTCATCTTGACTGGATTAACTCCAAAATTCTAACATGATTTAGTTGACGTTAGCTCTAGGGGATGAAGAATTTGCCTTAATAAACTGCTTTGTTCACTCATCTCTTTAGAGTTGTCATATCCCCAGATTGTAAGCTCCTGAGGGGGTAAGAACTGAATTTTCTCCATGTTGTGTAAATTTCCTAAGGTGCTCAGCAGTACTCTGTACCCTATGGAGTACTCAGTACCTTTCATTTGATGTTGCTGACAAGACCTACAAAAAAAAAAAAAATCCCTTAAAAACCTACTATTAAAATGTAACAAAACAGAAAAAAAATTTTAAAAAAATATTTGCTGTATTGGGTTGTCAGAAAAGTCATGATGCATTTTTCTGTTTTTATATGCAAAAATGCATCATGACTATTCTGACAACCCAACAGCATACATAGAAAGAAACAATTTGAACGCTGATAATTCAGAAGAGGTCATTATAATGCAACAAATAAATTTACCTTATCCATTCCGTGGAAGAGAAAAATTACTACATTTCAAATGACTATATTACATTAAGCGTTTAACAAGGATTTCATTTTATAACATTTTTAGCCAACAAGGATATAGGCTCTTATCATTTGTGAAGAGTTCTTTAAGAATAATGTTTGATTTCTTTTAAGTGATGCCAATTATATAGATAGGTAGATAGATATTTACAGTACATTATACAAATAGAAGCAAATATTTTATGGAAACAATTTTCTACAAATTCTCTTATCTCTAAAAATACTGTAGACACACAAATTATAAGCACAGCACTAGAAGGGAACTTCCAGATCACCTATAGCAATGCCTGCACACAGGTGTTCGATATTTCAGTTTCACGTGGATTTATCTATGCCACCTAGCTCCACCCTTGCTCCCTAGAGCTGCAATAAGAAGCCTTCTAGATGTAACTTCAGCCTCCTCACTTGTTATTCTCCAATCTAAAATATACAAAAACGATTTGGGTATCTTTTGTTTATTTTAAGGAAAAAATTAAAAGGAAAACATGAGCCAGAGGTCACTTTCCTCTTTATAGCTTACTATTTAATATAAAATCTATACTCATTATTTTGGAAGGCAGGATCTGCCCCCAGCCAGCCTCTCCAGACTCACGCTGAGCATCTACCTGGCAACTCCACTCCCTCCAAGCACGGCCTGTCGTCCACACCACATTTCACTTCCTTGAAACAGTTAACCTATTTCCTCAGGCCTTAGGACAGAGCATTTTTCTACTTTTTAAAGTTTCTTATTTTCCCAAATTCCCCTTTATTCCCTTCTCTGCCCTCTTTCTACCTGGATAGCTTTAATTTCAAGCCTTAGCCTAAATATCAATATTACGTCTCTAGGGTAGCCTTTTTCTGACAACTCCTCACTTTCCATGCCTCCAGATAATGTTAGGTTTTCTATCTTTATAATATCCCTAATTGGAATTAATCATGTGCACATTTTTTTAGATAAATCTGTCTCTTTTGAAATACATATGCTTCATAAGAACGTCACCCATCTATTATATGAATTGCTGTTTCTCTAGTGCCTTGTAAAGTATGCGGAACACTTTGAACCTTCAGTAATGCTGTGGTGAATGAATACATATACCGGTATACTGTCATAATGTTCTAGGGAGAAAAGGGCAAATAACTGTGTAATGTATAACAGAACTGTCAAAAATACACAAAATCAGGTACATAAGTTGTGAAACCTAAGTCAAGGGCAGATTTGTTTTCTGACGCCTGATAATGAGAAACCTTTCAAGATGGAAAATAAAAACAAAAGAGAGCCCTAGGCATCATCTTTTAGAGAGACCCACCACCATACACACCAGGCTATCTGTATGCCTTTAATCATGCCTGCATCAGAAAGTGTCACCATTCAGATAGGAGGTGATGCAAGAAAAGAAGTTTGTTGTACTGAGTATAATTTTCATGTTGAGGGGCTGAACCTGTAGGGACTTGGATCCCACGTAACCAACTGTGATTTAAATCCTGGCCCTGGTAGTTTGGAGAAGGTACTTGGTGCATATGTTTGTGTTCTTAAAATCTTTACAGGATGGAGAAATGGAAGAGAAATGACCCTATCCCGTGATGGGGTCCTTTCCCTGACACTCTGTCTCTCTGTCCCTCTCTGGTGAGCACATGTGCCTTCTGGCAATAAAATAAATAGATAAAAGCAAGTATATAGGATCATTTATCAATAGAAATCCTCCTGAATGTCTCTGTAAGCTGAAAAGAATTTTAGGCTGGGGTTCCAGAATTATTACATTAAAAAGAAAAGAAAAGAAAAGAAAAGAAAAGAAAAGAAAAGAAAAGAAAATTTCTAACCACTTTTCTTATCTCAAATTGTCATAAAAGAGGAAACAAATGAAGAAGAGATTTAGAGACACAATTGGAGGGTTGTACTCATACCTGGGTGAGCAGCTGAGGGCCTCTTCCTAGTTTCGCAGTTGAAATATGGCTGGGGCAGAAAGGTCTTCAGGGCCTCAGTGCCCTCTCCATGGGCTCTGGCTGCCAAAGCCACAGCTCCATCTGCCTTACTTTCTGACCTCCCAGACCTACAAATCATACTGCTTACCACATTTCCCTTCAAAAAGTTCTTCAAACTCATCACTTCTGAAAGGAAACTAGCCATCTGCTCCAACCATTTTTCTCTCCCCCTCTTCTCTACCTCAGCAAATGACTCCCCCATTTACCCAGTGTCCAAGGCCAGAAGCCCGGGAGTCACTGTGGATGCTTTATTTTCCGTACATTCCATGTGGACTCCATCAACGATTCCCGCTG
>NW_006204120.1:1233834-1252176 GCF_000334495.1 Tupaia belangeri chinensis
CTGCTGTTCCTACAATTAAATGTCTCATGAGTCCCTTCACATTGCTCCATCTCCACTGTCATGATTGTCACTAACATTTCTTATCTGAGTAACTGCTCTCCTTGTTGCCAACTTTCTCATACTCCCATCAATGTTCTATAGGGCTTACAAAAGTCCTTTGTAAAAATACATCTCTAACCCTGCTACTCCCCTGATTAACACTCTTGAGTGATGTCTTACAGCACCCTTTATCTGTTAGTAGCATTACCACTTATCATGTTGATTCATATTTGCTTATGTACCCTTTTCTGTTTTCCCCACCAGACTCAAAAGCATGACAGTAAGGTCTATGTCTTGTATTCCCAGTATTCAACACAACATCTGGCTCAATAAATCCCAGTTAAAAGGGTGATGCTTGAAGAGATAAAGGGATTTAACAAATGCCTCTTCATATCTGGGTGTATTAAAGAGATAAAAGTGTTCCTGGGAGGATTAAACAACCCAAGAAGGAAATTAGAAAAAAGTAGTCTCAGAAAGCAAAGAAGAATTAAAATAAGTGGAAATGTTAGTGGATGGGAGAAGGTAATGAAGAGAACAAGGAGGGGATAGAAACCTGCCTTAGTCTTCTCATGAGTTTGAGAGCCAAGCTCTTTTCAGAGTGGCAGGAAACACAAGTGCTGACAGTGAACTCAAGCTTCTGAGGAGGAAACAGCAAGCTACAAGCCAAGGAACCAATAAGAGTGTTAATTGATAATGTGTTTGATAATATCTTTTACTGGACTAATATGCAATGTATTCGTGCTGGGAAAATTCATTCTGCAAACTATAATGATATACTGTGATTCAATGTATATATATTAAAAATAAAAATCACTGCTGTAGAGTATGACTAGTGGTCCCAGGAAAACACCTCTTTCATGAAAGCTTAAAGAAAAAAAGAGTGTGTTAATAGACATTTGCAAAGATGAGGAAGGTTTTTTTATTGGTTCCAAGTTGATCACTGGCAGGGGATGGGACTCTGTTGGATATGCCCCTCCAGCAGCTATAGTGAGGGGCGCTGCCTTTTAGGAACATGTATTTGAGAAACAACAGATGGCATGCTAAGAAACTTGGGGCAAAAGATCTGTGCCAATACAAGTCATGATAGATAAATAAATATTGTTGACATTAGTAAAGTATATTTCAAAAAGTTTAATAAAGAACACTGTATAAACAAATGGCCAGAGAACATCCAGCAAGTACTACCAGTTGCCATGCAGGCCTGGGCAAGAAACTGGCAACCAGGGATTCGGCTCTTGCTCTTCAGCTCTCCTTCCAGTGGATGATTATAACTTTGGAAAAGAAACCAGGGTATATAGGAAGGGAGCAGCTGGTCACACAGATGGTGTCAAAAGTAAGGATTTGATATTGTGGAGTTTGGTTTACGGTGCCAAAGGTGGGGACTCTGGAAAGGGACAACATGTTTATTGAAAACTGAGAAGAAGTTTTCAGGCAACACTTGACCACAAGAGAGTTATTTTGAAACCTGAGATTAGGGAGTGATACTGTTTGGCACAAGTGCAAACAAACAAAATCGTAAACTAGATCATACGGAACACATCACACATGGCATAGGAAGATGGATGGTAGTAGAGGAGGAATTCACAGTTGACAGAAAAGAAATTGGTTTACATGGCTATATTCTAATTTATCAGGAGATGTAAATAAGTTTAAAAGCTATTTTTTAAAGAATTATTTCCTTTATCTTATTTATAATTATTGTTATTTTTTTTAATTTGACCAGAGAGAAACACACAGAGAGAGAGAGAGAGAGAGAGAGAGAGAGAAAGCAAGAAAGCAAGCTGCTTGGTCTGGAACTTGAACCATGGTCAGCCATATGGGAGTCCGGCATCCCTAACTACCATATCACCTGCAGGCCCCTAAAAGCTAAATTAAGTTTGAGGAATACTATGATCTAGATCTCACTGTGAAAACTGTACATGGAACATTAATGCAGTAAAGGCTTTGAGAAAAATCCACAATTTACCTGTATTTAACCCAGCATTTGCAAATGTTGTTAGGCCACATAAATACTTATGTGACATCCACCCTATCCATCAAGAACTATGGGACACTAATGTTCCAACACATTAGTTCAGAAACCTGGATCTATACCAATGTACAAAGCATTGATAACAAAAACAATCAATCACAACAAAAGCTTCAGAGAACTAAAACAAAGTAAACAAATATAACTATAATATGTAGAGGCAAATACTCTCTCATAGAGAAAACGAAACATTGGAGTATGGGATTTAGTGTTGGGTAATAACAATACAATGGTATTTTAGATGCAAAAAACAAAGCCAATGTACTAACTCAAGTAGTACTTCACATGAATAAAAAAAGAGGGAAGTTCAACAAAGCAGAAATGGAATTATGGTGTGGAACATTTGGTGATGATAAAAAAGGAGGAAAATCGAAGAGGCGTATTTGGGAGAGCTCACGACAGCACACCAGAAAGGCCTGACATGACAGTAATAAGTGATTTGATTTCTGGGGAAATCATTTTGATAAAATTGAAGGTTATAAAAAATTTACGCCTTGCTTTGCTGATAATTTTAACCTCTCAATATATTGAAGAAGCAGTGAGGAATGGGATTGAGTGTCAGTTTAATTTTAATGAATATGGAAATAGTGGTTGGTCATTTAGAAATATCAGAAACTTTGGGAGAAAGCCAAGTATTCATAAAATCCAGGCTCTTCATAATCCTGTCAGAGATGTTTTAGAGAGGATTTCTTAGAGGGAAGGTTGCACTAAATAATCTTTAAGTCCCTTCTGAAACATTAAAGACTGCCTGTAACATCCCATCGTCACTGTGAAGAACCCCAGAGATGGCCAGCATGCTGAGTGAGAAGCACCATCCCGTGGCTCCACAGTAATGTTGAACAGAAACAGCATTACACACTGGGAACAGTAAAGAGAGCACAAGGTACTTCAGTTTTGATAAATTATAGATAAGAATTTAAACCATCGAGCTGGAATCAAAATAGATCAATAGTAAAGAATAGATACTTCAGAAATAGATAAAATATACATAAGAATTTAATTTCTGATAAAAGGAAGAAGCCATTGAGGATATGGAAAATTGAGACTATATATCACCTTCTAGAGTAGAAAAGCTATTTTATATGTGGAAATGAAATGAAAATTCATAAAGAAGAAAGTAAACATAAAACTATTAAAAAGAACCAATGTGAAGAGGCAAGAAATGACTAGAGGAATGTTTTTAAATAATATGAAGTCCAAGAATTAATATGCTTAACAAATAACTAAATACAAGCTAATAAAAAAATGAATAAGACTTCTATTTGATAAATGAATACAGAGTAAGAATAATCTATTTATGAGAGAAAATGAAGGGAGAAATAGAAAATAAATAAGAGTAGTTATAAAATAATTAAGGTAAAATAACAGGATGCCATATTTGTATATCAAATTAGTAAATACTAAGTACATAGGTATAGTTTGGAAATCAGTTGCTCAGCACATAAAAAAAAATTTAAAAATTTGTTATAGGATGCATAGGCTTATCACAGAGAAACAAAGACAGAAAGAAAGAGAGAGAAAGTGAGAGACCCTCTCTTCCTAACAAGGGTAGGATGGCCATGCAGCAATCCCTTCTCTTCCACTCTCTTCTGAGGATTTTAAGCACGCAAGCACACATTGCCTGTCATGTTTTTCAAGCCATCAGGCCCAGGACTCACACTGTGTGGTGCACCATGTGGGTTCCAGCTGCCTTAACCAGCCGCCAGTTGGCCCCACAAGAAGACATTTCTAAAGTATTCATGTTTTTGAACCTACTATTACTATTAGTAGGGAAATAATTTTAACTGCTGAAAAGCAATATGGATAACAATGACTATTGTGATATTATCTGTGCAAAAAGGAAGAAAGAAAGAAATAAGAGTTTATATTTAATAAGTGTTTACTACATGCAGGTACTAGGTAAGTTATTTTATGTAAGCTATCACAATTAAATCTCATGATAGTTCCATAAAATGGATATGATCACTATTTTGTAAAAAAAGGTAAATGCTTTTTATATGCTTAGAAATATTAAATTCTCTAGGGAAACTTGGCTAGTAAGAGTGAAAAAATGAGAATAGTCTAAATGTAAATAGTAGAGTGGTTAGGTAAACTAGGGAATATTTATTTGCTAGATTACTTAAATTTTTAATATGAAAGTATAAATGGAAAAATAGTTTAAGATAGAACATTAAAAAAATGCATAATAGGAAATTTTATGTCCAGTATGACTGAAACACTTGTGTAGAAAAAAGACTGGAAGAAAACACATAAACATTAACCAAATACAAATCAGTGACTATGAGATCCTGTCAACAAATGTAGTCGTTGGGCAATGCTGAGAAAAAAGCAAAGTGCACTTAAATTGTCAGGCTGCAAAAATGATGAAGGGAAGCCCAGAAAGACTCAGAAAGGTTCAAAAACAGTTTAAGCAATTTGGCTAATACAGGAGATAGAGAATGTAATTTGGAGCAGATACGGTAAATCTTCTATAACGAGTAGGGCTGTAATTCTTTTCATGGTAGGTTGCTAGGAAAATCATAAATTGGACATGGTTAAAATGTCAGAAGACTCAAAATCATAGGAAAAATAATGAATTATTGAAGTTTTGGCTTACTCTAGAAGGTATACGACATTTTCTCAGAGATATGGAAGGTGAGACAAGAGTAAAGTAATTTCTGCTATATGAATATTTCAATTAGGCAGCTGGGAAAACTTGGATAGAAAAATATAAATCTTTACTCTCAAGTTATTTGAAGAAAGTATCTATTTAGATTATCTTTTATGAAAAGGGGCTTGGATAAACATATATTCAAGACACAGAAAATCTCATGTATGTATACACATACCCACAGCAGATAAATCTTCAATTATATGAATTTTATTGCATTTTGCAGAATTTTAGCAACATTCTAGGGATAATGTTTTATAACTCAATCGTTGTCTTTCTTTTTTCCTCTGTATTTTCCTGTCTTTTGTACATTATCATGCATTTTCTGTCATAATAAAAAGAAAGGGATAAGGGGCCAGGTGACTGCTCTGCAGAGTGGTAATGAAACTGTACCCACATGGCAAAGGTCCTGGATTCATGTCCCAAGACTTCCCTGAGCATGTCAGTTGTGCACATAAGCCAGTGATCCTGATCAGCTAAGACTAGGGGTGGACTGTGAAGACCCTGTTGAGAATGCCTCTCTCTCTCTCTCAACCTGTTTTTCCCTCTCTTTTTTTTTTTCTGTTAGGAAAGAAAGAAATAACTTATTAATTGAAAAATTAAATAAAAATATGTGTATATGTATGTACATATTTATTTATATATACATATACACACTGCATATGTACATACACATATAAAATGTGTTGTATTTCATTTACAATTTTTCGACTATGGCCACTTTTTTTAAAAAAAAGAATTATTTTAATTAACTTTATTTATT
The DNA here is from genome assembly GCF_000334495.1 of Tupaia belangeri chinensis. Classification (NCBI taxonomy): domain Eukaryota; kingdom Metazoa; phylum Chordata; class Mammalia; order Scandentia; family Tupaiidae; genus Tupaia; species Tupaia belangeri. The sequence continues at coordinate 1,239,316 of NW_006204120.1, forward strand.
ATTATCATTGTTATTTTCCAGTTTTTGATCAGAGAAACACACACAGAGAGAGAGAGAGAGAAAGTGAGAAAGCAAGCCACCAGGTCCAAGACTTGAACCGTGGTCAGTCATGTGGGAGTCCAGCGCCTTTAACCACCATGCCACTTGTTGGCCCTCGACTATGGCCACTTTTGATCAAAAAACAAGCATATTTGTTTGGTCAATTCACATAAAGTGCACAGATTTGTGGGTAAAGAACCTATAATAGTAACATTCTAAAAGCACTTTGTTTCTATTTAATGCACATCATCTACCCTCACTAATGTGATGACCCGAAGTGCTCTGTTCTCCCATGGTAACAATGGCCACAGTATAATAACTGTCAGCTATTTTCTGTAAATTCTGAGAGGGCAGGGATCATGACTGCTTCTTCACTGCTGGAGACCCTGCACTAGATGAATGTCAAAGTGTATATTTATTCAATGAATGAATGAGTGAATTAGTGAGTGAATAGGTACATTTTATTTATATCTCCTAAGTTAGCTTGAAGTTTCACTTTTCTGATAACATCTTACCTCAGAGCCTCAGTGACCGATGTAGATATTATTAAATTACTAGTCTGTAGCACTACTTGACACCTGTTTTTACATATTTTTGTTGCTGTTTTGGTTATTGTTTTTCAATTTAGGGAAACATGCTCCTTAAGGACACACATTTACATGTATGCATGTATATGTACACATATATATGTGTGTGTCTCTGTGTTTCTCTCTCTGTGTGGACATGTACACATATTTGTACATATATGTGTGTATACAAAAACACTCATACACACATATGTGTATGTATACACATATACACACTCATATACACATCTTCATTTTCCAAAGCACCTTTTATAGGGCATATGTAAAATCATAATAAATATGTGTTAAATTAAATGATGTAATCTTTTAAATGACTTTTGACTTTGTGACCTTTCATTTTCATTTTATCTGTTTAATGCATTATATTATGATTCCCAGTCGTGGCTGGGAGAAAACAGGGGATTTAGTGTCAGTTGAGCTAAATTTCCATTTCGGTGCCAGAAAAGTTATCTATACTGATCTACAATTTCCATATTCATGAAACGAAAACATTAACAAGCATGTATATGTGTGGGTCTGTGTGTTTCTCTCTGTGTGTGGACATGTACACATATTTGTACATACATGTGTGTATACAAAAACACTCATACACACATATGTGTATGTATACACATAGACACACTCATATACACATCTTCATTTTTCAAAGCACCTTTTATAGGGCATATGTAAAATCATAATAAATATGTGTTAAATTAAATGATGTAATCTTTTAAATGACTTTTGACTTTGTGACCTTTCATTTTCATTTTATCTGTTTAATGCATTATATTATGATTCCCAGTCGTGGCTGGGAGAAAACAGGGGATTTAGTGTCAGTTGAGCTAAGTTTCCATCTCGGTGCCAAAAAAGTTATCTATACTGATCTACAGTTTCCATATTCATGAAACGAAAACATTAACAAGGACAATAGCAAAAATAAGTGAGACCAGCAGTTGGTGTAATGGTTATGTCTCGGGACTCCCACGTAGTTGACCGCAGTTCAAGTCCTGGACTTGGTAGCTTGAACTCATGCCGGGCACATGTGTGTGCGTGCCCAAGATCCTAAAAGGAGGATGGAAGAGAAGGGATTGTAGCGTGGCCATCCCCCCTGGGGGGTGATTTCTCACTTTCTGTCTTTCTGTCTCTCTCTGTCTTTCTGGTGAGTGCACATGTCCTATAGCCAAAACCTCTCAAAAAAAAAAAAAAAAAAAAAAGAAAGAAAGAAAAAGCAAAAATAAATATCTATTTATCTCGAGGGAAAAAGACATCATGTCTGTGAATGAGTTTTGAGTTTTATAAATTGGAAAGCCAGTATCAGCCTCTGTAATTGGCAATTTTAAAAATGCAATTGATGTTGCAAGGCTACAGAGGGTAGCACACAATGTATAGCAGTAATAGGGTGGCTTTTTCAGAGAACAAATATTGGACAGAAGAGCAAGGTGATGTGGAAAGGAATCTCAAGCACAGCTTGCCAAGTATGCCATGTTCATACATCAAAGACCATGTTCAACACTTGTGGTGTGGAGGGATTACCGAGTCACAGGCACCCACGCCCTTTGGTACTGTTGCAAGCATCTTCACAACCAGAGAAAGCTTACCAGACACAAGCTGCTGTCCAGGCAACCCCACGGGAACCATGCCCAGGTTATTCATGGCTGTTGCCCAGGCTGTGGGATCTGTCACGGCCATGTTGAGCTGGGTTGTGTCTATTGCTATACTTCCCAAACCATCAGCTGCTGTGGGGGAAAAACAAATTGTGACTTTGAGTTAATAATAGGCAAGGGTGTTTGTTTTTAAAAGAAATCATGTTGCTTAGAGATGTGAGGCTTCATTTAGTGCATTCCCAAACCACAAAACCATAAAACACTATAATGTACAGCAGTGTTTTCTCTAGACATAAACATAAAGTGTTCCCAAATACTTTCTGGGAGGAAACTTAATGATATGTAGTTTATATTATACACAGTGCACCATTGAGGAGGTACCCCTGGAAAAACACTGAAAGAGCGCTTCTTTCTCTCAGTGAACCATTAGTTACGTTATAAGGTTGAGAGGCAGCAGTACTTTCAGTAAAACAAGTCAGTTGGCTTAGGAGATTAATAATAAACAAATGCATCTATTTCCAAGTATAATTATGGAGCAAATACACCTTCAACCCATCTAACAGAGACATAATTGTCAAGTAGTAACTCTGGTCCTGACTGAGTTTATTAAATGTTACATATAACATAGTATCTTCTTTACAGACTTTTACATCATTACATTAAGAAAATATAGGTGTCTACTTAAAGTGATTTCTTCCCAAAGTATAGGCACTGATTTTCATAAAAGGAATAGAATGAACAATGCCAGTCCTGTGACCCAGTGGTTAAAGGAGCTGGCTCCCACACAGCCAGCCGTGAGGTTTCAATCCTAGCCCAGGTAGCTTGAAAAACACCACTGGTCCATGTGAGTGTGTGCCCCAAATTCCTACAGGATGGAAAATGGAGAAGACGGAATTGCAGTATAACCATAACCCATTGGGGTTACTTTCTGTCTCTCTTTCTCTCTCTCTGGCAAGCACATGTCTTTTCTGGCTTAGAAGTAAACAAAAAAAAATAAAGTAACACAAATTGTACTGAGCTAAAAAAACAGCAGACTATTTCAGATTTTACCTAATGGTTTTGACTTTTACTATGAGGTCATTGGAAAAGTCATGACATATTTTTCTATGCAAAAATGCATCATGGCTTTCCTGATGACTCAATAGTTCTGTATTCTGATTTCTTTAAGGGCCCAGGTTCCTGGCTCAGTGCATGTTTTCTTAGCTGGACAAACTCCACTAACTCCTGTGCTGGCTACTGACATTTACCTGCAGCCATCATCTGAGGAAGCTCCTGGGGACACGAAGTGATACTCTCAGCTCCACACACATCTACCATTGAATTGAGAGCATCTTGGGGAGCAGGAGTGCTTTGATGGCTGAGTGCAGGGTCCCCTCGGAGATCATCGGATTCTGTAAAAGGGGACAGAAGTGTGGTAAGAAGCCATGACAGTTAACTGAGAGAACTATAAGGATAAACTATAGCCTGTTCAAAAACAGAAACAAATGACAAGGACAGCTTCCCGTCTTGGATGGCACAGAGGCAAAGCAGCTTGCGATAGGCCCTCAGTGGCTGTTGTATGGCTCAGTTTTGGAGTCCTGTGAGATATGGAGGTCAACCCATCAACTTACCTAGAGCCAGGGCAGGCTGAATAAACAGCACCTTATAGCTACATCAAAATGCCTTGCTTCCTACTGAAAAGCCTTCACAAACGGGGGCTTATCAGTTCCTGCACAGCCTTTTCCACACACTGCACATCAATGGAGAGGGTAGACTACGGTTAAATATATTTTAAGTTCAAAAATTAATTGATGTTGTTATTTTGGAAGACGGTCATCTTTGTATTCAGAAAGGAAAAAAATCTGGAGTAGGAAGAAAAAAAGCAAGAGCCCATTCATAGTGAGGCTGAAAAAAGGCAGCTACCTAAATTATAATAGTTAAAAAAAAAATTATAATAGTTAGCAAAGGCAAAGGGAAGAATTATATGCTGTCTGTAAAAGAAGATCTGGAGGCTGAGGGGGTAGCAAAGGAAAATCATTAAGTTAATTAATATAAATTTTTCTTAGAATTATACCTTTTATTCATGTATTTTTTAAAGAATTATTTCATTTAACTTTATTTATTTTTATTCATTTATTTTAATTTGACCAGAGAGGGACAGAGAGAGAGAGAGAGAGAAAGTGAGAAAGCAAGCCGCCAGGTCCAGGACTTGAACCACAGGCAGTCACAAGGGACTCCAGCGCCCTTAACCACCACACCACCTGCCAGCCCCTATTCATGTATATTTTTATGAGACTTTTAAAGCACTTTTCTAATCAATATAAATAACAGTACAAATTAAAGTTAAAAAGTTCCTCACTGTATCACACTATTTATAAAATGCAATGGTTTCTCTCTACCCTTAGAAGTGTAAAAACAGAGCATTCACACATCCGTATTTCAAGTACACACTCACCAGTTCAAAACTTAGAGGAGTGCCCTGACAAGTTTGATCTTAAGTAGATATAACAAATAAGTGTAAATGTTTCCTTTTATTTTGGCATAAATTCAGAAATTTTTCTAAATCATGTTTCAGTAAATGATAATTTTAGAAATTGAGTATTTTGGTTTGTTTGTCAGTGTATCTAATATTAAGTTTAAATCTTTCATTCTTTTATTTCTCTGATTCTTGGGTGCAAGAATCAGTTATCCCTTGAGCACTATACTGTCAAAAAGAATTTACCAGTTGAGTAGAAGTTTAATTCAATTAGATGTTTAGGTCTCAATAACTCAGAGATAGGTACGTGATGATCTAACGGTTTCTACGGTCTCAACAAATCCATATTCCTCAACGAGAGGGGTACCTGAGACAGTGAAGAACTTTTTTTTTTTCTTCTCCAATTGTCTATCAGAAAGATCACACATCTTCGTCATCAAACAGTGAGTAACTCAACTTGAGGAGCAAACTATACTCAGAACAAATATTTTATACCTTGCCATTTAACTCTGCTATCCAAATGAATTTGGAATTTGTTCATATATTGTATATCAGTTATGTTAGGGAACAGGTACCATCAAAGAGATCCTCACCACATAAATCTAATAGTGCAAGTAATACGTCACTAACTTAAATATCTGCCCTGTCGCTGCCAACTCACCAGACATATTTCCAGGATGAAACCTCACAGCACTTTTCTCTCTCCATCCAACCATTTCAGAGCATCAAGACAGAGTCAGACTAGAATGCGTTCCTTCTTTTACTCAAATAGCCCTGTACTAGAGCCGTTTCAGATCATTGCAAGGTCACTATTTGTCTTACTTATCTCTCCAAATGAAGTTTAGTTGGCTGGCTTCCTTCTAGCTCCAATTCTCCCCAAATGCACATTAATCATACCTTTTTTCTGTCTAATGAGTCTGCAGTTCTGGAACACTATATCAGAGAACATCCCTGTACTTTGTAGGCTTTATGACTTGTGCCTGACCGACAATGTTTCACCTTGACTTTCTACTATACTATTTTAGAAATGGCATTAGCTTTAGCTTCCCTCGGCTCTGTTACTGTTCCAATGGTAGTTTTCACCTTAGGAATTATATTCCTTAAAAGGGCATCCAGTGTCCTGGAAGCCGGTAGCTTGTACCAATTCTTTTCATGATCATCTTAACAAATAACAACTGCTTCACTGAAAACTATAACAAACTGCTACTGTTTCATTGAAAAAGCATTGCTCTGTGGGTGAATGTGATTTGTAAACTTTGGTTTATTTTCCAATAGAACTCTGTTTTTCAATTTTTTATATCTCTTCAATCCCAATCCAACGGTTTTAATGACACATCTCTTCATATCTACTATGTAACTAAGATGGTGATTCTAAAGTAAATTCTGTCACATATTCAGCACTTCCAATAGCCCTAAGGCTGCCATGACATTCTTTATAAAATCTAAATTGATTTGATCACTTGACTTAGAAGAAAAGTGATACTTCTAATCAATTACTACTTAGTAATTTATGATTAGTTGAAGAGCTATTTTTGAACATTACTAACATCTATTGTTACTATTGAATACCTGTCTGTTTAAATGATTCAAGGCCATAATGCCTAATTTATCACTTGAATCAATCTTGCTGCGTTAGTTTTCTTACTTCCAAACTATAGAAAAGATTAATACTCTTAATAATGTTTATTTATACACAGAGATGTGGGGAGTTAAAAAATTATAGCTAATAAAGTACTTTGAATATAGTGGGTGATAATTTCTATTATTTTATTTGGAAGTGTAGTGGTTCCATTAAGGTACCCTGGGATCTTTGTGTTCTGGTAGATAATTATGTAATTAATTCTAAAACAGTGAGTAACACTTGATATTTCTAAAAGTAAGTGTTGCCCTAGTTTTATATGCCACATCTAAACTGTAGCAGAATATTTTATTTTTTATAATTCCTTTTAAAAATAATATAACTTAAAAGCTATATTAATTTTTTCTCTCTAGGTTTTTTTCCTGCCAATGCAACTGCCAAAGCTTGAAGAGATTCATAATGAATGATGAAATTGGCAATTTCTATTTATAGGTTTTAGTGAGGTATGATCACAAGACAATCAGATATACAAAATGCTATGGGTAAGAGTACAGTTTTGTCTAAATTTAATGGATATCTAATCTGTTCTTCTTTAAGATATTTTCAAGTACAAATCATACCCAATTTTATATAACCAGTCAACAATGGGTAGTCGTGCTCAGCATTTCATTGTGCTGTATCAGTGAATGAAACAATTTGTGAAATTCTCCAAGTCAATGAGAATACTGTTTGGCCTAAAAATGGGCATAGGCTATTCCCACTCTTAAACACAACCTGTTGTAACCTTTTCCAGCTTTCACAGGTACCAAGGACACACACAGTGGGAATAATGAAACCTGTCTGTAATTGTCCATCAAACACAGATGATTCTTAAAAGGGGGTGGGGTCAGCTAGATATTAAAGTTTTTCTTTATTTTTTTTTAAAGAGTAATTTTGTTTGATCTAAGTCATATCAACTTTAATAACAAAATAATTATATTGATAGAATCAAATTTATTAATGTCTTATGAAAAGTTAATAACAATAAAATTGTATCATGTGATATCCGAAACCTCATTTTGTAGGAACTCTTTATTAGCTTTGTCTTTCATTAGCTGTGATTTATATTTATCATAAAAAGAAAACAAATACTTTTACATCCAAATTTCACTCTCATCTTCTATCATGGAAAATCTTTATGTAATCCCTACAATACTCTTGAAGTTATGGAAATGTTTCATGGTTTAGGACAATATACAATATTGTTAAGAGACCAGCAGGTGACATAGAGATTAAGACACTGGACTTACTCAGGGCTGACCACGGTTCAAGTTCTGGACTTGGCAGCTTGAAATTCACACTAGGTGCGTGTGCCTACGGGCCCCAAGTTCCCAGAAGAGGATGGAGGAGAATGAATTTTGGTGTGGCCCTTGAGGAGATGATTTCTCACTTTCTGTCTCTTTCTCTCTCTGTCTCTCTGGTGATTATATGTTCCCGATAGAAAAAATTATAAAAAAGAAAAAGAATATTGTTAAATAGATGTTACTGATGTATCAAATCCATGATTTTTAAGCATCTGACTATAAATGATAAGGGAAACATTTTTCTCCCTATAATGGTAAACTAAGAAATTGCAGACCCGTTTTCTCATTAAGGGACAACTAGAAAGTTTAATATCTTTCATCAGTTTTTAAAAACTTTACTTGTTGGGGCCAGCAGATGGTGTAATGACTTTGTCACTGGACTCCCATGTAGTTGACCACAGTTCGAGTCACAGACCTGGGGGTTTCAACTCATGCTAGGCACGTGTGTGTACATGCCCAAGATCCAGAGAGGAGAATAGAAGAGAAGGGATTGTGGCATGGCCATCCACCCTGGGGGGTGATTTCTTGCTTTCTGTCTCTCTGTCTCTCTCTGTCTTTCTGGTGAGCGCACACACCCTATAGCAAAAATCTCTCCAAAAAAAAAAAAAATCAAAAAACTCTACTTGTTATCTCTTCAAATACAGAGACCAAAGAACACGGTTTAATTACTGAAGAGAGTTGCAAAATAGGCTTCTGAGAATGGATCCTGTTAACTACTGGGTTTTTCTTTTACTGATTATGGACTTAAGTGGAACCTGCAAGTTTGTGGGCAGAGTGGAACTGCTCTGTGAACTATGGTAAAAGAGAACATGAACACTGAGTGTTTTGAGGAAGAAGGAAGGAGAGATGTCTGGTAGCCATCTATAGAAATGGGACTACATAGTAGATGAATAACTAAAGCAGAATTTCTGGTGGCTCACTGGGAAGTTTGCACATAAATTCTTCCCCTGTTCCGTCTACAGAAATGTCAGCAAAGTCTACCTTGCTCCTTAAATCTTAGGTAGGAGTAAATTTAGTGATTTTGTATTATGCATAGAGGAGAGCACTTAAAGAGAATAATGAAGAGGTATCTGATAATGGGATTACCTAAGACCCTACATGATAAAGCATGATAAAGCTTTCAAGTCTGTTATATATACAGGCTGTTGATTACTTATTAATGATCAATATCTGCTGATGAATGGGAGATAGTAGTATTAAGGTTTTAAAGAACAGCTTAAAGTATCTCTGGCCGGCACATGTGCCCTACAGCAAAAAAAAAAAAAAAAGTCTTCTTTACTATCTAACCCATTACTCATATATTTATAAAATCACTGGACTCTTCAGAAGTGTCATTTTTTGGTTTGTTTTTTAGAGAGAGAAATTTGCTATAGGGCACATATACTTGCTGGAGAGACAGAGAGAGAGAAAGCAAGAACTCACCCCCCAGGGGATAGCTACACCACAATCCCTTTTCCTCCATTCTCCTCTTGGGATCTTGGGTTTTGGGGCACGCACACACATGCACCCAGCATGAGTTTTATGTCACTGGGCCCAGGACTAAAACTGCAGTCAACCATGTGGGAGTCCAGTGATGTAGCCATTACTCCATCTGCTGGTCCCAAAGTGTCACAATTTGATATACATCACATCATAGTGTACCTAAATAGAAATGCCATTCCTAAGTATTTTTTCAGTGTTCTCTTTAAGGCAACAAGACAAAGACAAAGGGGTACTACTCCCTCCTCTGTGCTCCCAAGGCACTCTGCCTCGCTCTATACCAGCACTTGCTACTTTAGATTCTAACTAGTTGCTTACCCATGTCTCCCTAATAAACTATGAGGTTAGAATGGTTAGCTGCATATTGCAGCTAGCAAGCACAGTACCTGGAATATAGTAGGCACTGTTTACATAATTAGTATACTTATAAATCTATACACTTATAAAATAGATTTTCAATGAGTCCATGCATGGTGAAAATAAATAAGAAAAGAAAAAAATGAAAGGAGAAAAAGAGAAGAAGAAGATAGTGATAAAGAAAGGAAAAAAACAAGAAACAACACTCAGTTCCAGGACTCAATCCCAAATCTTAAGAGGTTTGAAAGCTGAGAAACATAAGGGATAAAATCTCTCTTAGAAACTAAAACACAGATGAATTTGAGGTGTCAAAGGAAGACAATTTTAAAAAACCTGTCAAATCTTTCAAGATAAGTTTTTGGTGCACTTAACAAGTCATCCTCTAAGATTTAAGATTCCACACCTCCCTGGAAACCAATGTAGGGTCATAAGCAGGTTACAGTGACGTCTTCCTTTTGTGAGACTTCTTGCAGCTGCTCTTTGAATGAGCTAAAATCTATAAATAACTGCATCTTCAGACCCATTAAGCAGTGCATTAGTGTAACAAAGGCATATACGTACAGAACTAAAGAAGTGAAATCATTGGAAGAAAGGAGACGTTTCAATTTGGCATGCACTACAGAGGATAAAAAGCAGATCCGACCATTTCTCACACACGAAATTCCATTATGGGTCTGTGATTTCATACTCCATTTTTCTACTTTGTCTAGCAGCCAATTTTAAACTATAAATCATCTTCTATCTTAGGGAGGAAGTGGTTACTGAATGAATAAGGTTTTACTCATGATATGTCTGTCTTCAAAGAACTTCAGAGAGAGAGAGAGAGAAGGGAGAGAAAGGGAGATGACCAAACATCCTCTCTGTAAAATCATGCAATCAAACAAAATGGCCAAATTTGCTATAAACAGCTCACCTAGCATGGGTGGGAGAGTAGATAAAGCCAATTATCTTTTGACACAAAGAAAAATACTATTCAGCATTGCATATATAAACATTAGAGAAATGACAGAAGTAAAATGATTTTTTTAAGGAAACCTTTGCTCTTGAAAAAATTATGCTTCCTCTATTTCTAAATTGAAGAAATAACAAAAGCACAGTCTTAAGATATTAAAGATAAAGTACCTCACAGGGACCAGCAGTTAGCGTAATGCCTTTGTCGCTGGATTCCCATGCAGTCGACCATGGTTCAAGTCCCAGACACGGCGGCTTAAGCTCATGCCAGGTGTGTGTGTGTGTGTGCCCAAGATCCTGAAAAGAGAATGGAGAAGGGATTGCGGTGTGACCATCCCCCCTGGGGGGGTGATTTCTTGCTTTCTATCTCTCTGTCTCTCTCTGTCTTTCTGGCGAGCACATGCGCCCTATAGAAAAAAAAAAATCCTCTCCAAAAAAAGAAAAAAAAAGATAAAGTACCTGTCTTTCTATTAAATATAAAAAAGAGGCCTAGATGGTACTATGATAACACGTTAATTTCGATCTTTGTATAGATAGGTTTTAAAATATGAGACCTACATTTAGGCTATTTCAGATTTTCTGGAAAGGGCAATATTATAGTTGAAGACTATGAAATGTAAAAATGATGCTATTAATTCCCCTTATCAATAGATAGCAACCTAGCAACCAACCACATACAATCTGTTGTTTTCTGCCTTCCAAAATATACCTTTCATTACTTGACTCTGCTAGTGAGTAAATTATAAAAGGAAGCAATGTTATCAGTAAATATAACCTTAGATCCATTTAAATGAAAAAGCTATTTTTTGTTCCTTTTATAAAAAGACTTTTACTATAGGGTAATTGTGGTTGCTGGAAAGACGGAGAGAGATAGAGAGAGAAAAAGTGAGAAATCACCCTGCAATCTATTCTCCTCTATAGATTTTGGGCACACACTAACTTGATATGACTTTCAAGCTGTCCAGTCCAGAACTTGAACGGTCATGTGAGAGTCTAGCACCTTAACCACTATGCCATCTACTGGCCCCAAGAAGGGCCTTGCTTTAAGCAAAATTTTTCTAAACCCCTGAGACTCAAGACAAACCTCCCTGGGTTTGTAGAATATCAAGGTTTGAAGAATTAGATAAATTTTAAGAGTCCATTAATTAATTCCAACTTCTGGATACAGCAGTCTCCCAAATGTTCTTGACATACAATTGTGCAGCCTTAGTTAGCAATGGGTATGGTGATCACTTTTCTGAATAGTCTTAACAGTTCTCAAGTTTTCATTCCACCTGAGTCCTTATCTGAAGAACTGGAGATGTAAACTTGAATTTTGACCCCAAATCCTACTTCTGTAGTGATGTCTGTCCTTGGAAAAGTGGCTTTTCTATCCTTAAATAGGGATATTGAAATTAAACTACCATCTAAGCCACAAATTTGTAAAAGCAAATAAAGATATATCAGATCACTCTTGATTCCCCTCAATTGACAAGTTTTCTCTGTGTGTACACTTTCTCTATCCTCTTCACATTCATGTTCGAAAATTCGACAGAGCAGTAAAGTAAACAGAATGCTGTAGCTAAATGACAGCTTCACCTGAAATGGCAAAGCCATGGACTGCTGAGGAAGAACAAGAGACCACAGAGGAGTCACCTTGGGAAAGGGAGTGAAGCTTCTGGAACAAGACTTTAAGTATATTTCAGGCTTCGGACATGACCATCAGGAAAGGTGAAATCTGTATACCATGGTCACAAATCAAAGAACAATTTCTTATGCATGCACAGGACAGAGAGGCAACATTGCTCACCACTGGTCTTTTCAGCCAAGCTGATAGCAAGAAGCAATTTCTATAAACATTACTATCGTATTACTTAAAGGAAAGCCAGCAATATATAATTCTATAATGTACACTGTTTGGGGTTCAGTTTTCTCCTTGTGTACTCATTTCACACCTTGACCCAACCATGGAAAATATATTAAACTACAAAGTGGAACATTTTAATTGTAGTGAGTAAATAACTGACTCTTAAATGGCTGCAAACTTTGGTAAATGAGTTATCTATTTTCCAAAAAGCCTGGTTAGAGTTCTTTAATTTATGGAAATCTAACTTGCAGTAAAACTCGGGTCAGACCTGGACCAGCTTGAGCTAGCTGCTCATCCTGTTTAACATTTCTCCTAGTAGGGTCACAAAGAACATGTTAGTTACTCTTTAAACTAATGTGCTCTTAATGATGCCATTGCAACACAATGAATAAAGCATTAGCCCTGCTGCCATGAGGGCCCCAGGACTTATAGACCTAACAGGACTCAGGACCTTCTACTGGGAGGCCAGGGCCAGAGACTGCTTTCTATTTCTCTAAAGCACCTCCCACTGCTCTTAAGCATTCATGGCTGTAACCTGTGAGCAAGAACAGCAGGAGCCTTGGGTTCCCTGGGATGGTTTTAACTTCCATTGGCCTCACAAATAATGTGGTTACCTCATCAGGGGAGTGGGGCTTGATG
>NW_006204120.1:1253710-1287805 GCF_000334495.1 Tupaia belangeri chinensis
AGAGGTTTGAAAGCTGAGAAACATAAGGGATAAAATCTCTCTTAGAAACTAAAACACAGATGAATTTGAGGTGTCAAAGGAAGACAATTTTAAAAAACCTGTCAAATCTTTCAAGATAAGTTTTTGGTGCACTTAACAAGTCATCCTCTAAGATTTAAGATTCCACACCTCCCTGGAAACCAATGTAGGGTCATAAGCAGGTTACAGTGACGTCTTCCTTTTGTGAGACTTCTTGCAGCTGCTCTTTGAATGAGCTAAAATCTATAAATAACTGCATCTTCAGACCCATTAAGCAGTGCATTAGTGTAACAAAGGCATATACGTACAGAACTAAAGAAGTGAAATCATTGGAAGAAAGGAGACGTTTCAATTTGGCATGCACTACAGAGGATAAAAAGCAGATCCGACCATTTCTCACACACGAAATTCCATTATGGGTCTGTGATTTCATACTCCATTTTTCTACTTTGTCTAGCAGCCAATTTTAAACTATAAATCATCTTCTATCTTAGGGAGGAAGTGGTTACTGAATGAATAAGGTTTTACTCATGATATGTCTGTCTTCAAAGAACTTCAGAGAGAGAGAGAGAGAAGGGAGAGAAAGGGAGATGACCAAACATCCTCTCTGTAAAATCATGCAATCAAACAAAATGGCCAAATTTGCTATAAACAGCTCACCTAGCATGGGTGGGAGAGTAGATAAAGCCAATTATCTTTTGACACAAAGAAAAATACTATTCAGCATTGCATATATAAACATTAGAGAAATGACAGAAGTAAAATGATTTTTTTAAGGAAACCTTTGCTCTTGAAAAAATTATGCTTCCTCTATTTCTAAATTGAAGAAATAACAAAAGCACAGTCTTAAGATATTAAAGATAAAGTACCTCACAGGGACCAGCAGTTAGCGTAATGCCTTTGTCGCTGGATTCCCATGCAGTCGACCATGGTTCAAGTCCCAGACACGGCGGCTTAAGCTCATGCCAGGTGTGTGTGTGTGTGTGCCCAAGATCCTGAAAAGAGAATGGAGAAGGGATTGCGGTGTGACCATCCCCCCTGGGGGGGTGATTTCTTGCTTTCTATCTCTCTGTCTCTCTCTGTCTTTCTGGCGAGCACATGCGCCCTATAGAAAAAAAAAAATCCTCTCCAAAAAAAGAAAAAAAAAGATAAAGTACCTGTCTTTCTATTAAATATAAAAAAGAGGCCTAGATGGTACTATGATAACACGTTAATTTCGATCTTTGTATAGATAGGTTTTAAAATATGAGACCTACATTTAGGCTATTTCAGATTTTCTGGAAAGGGCAATATTATAGTTGAAGACTATGAAATGTAAAAATGATGCTATTAATTCCCCTTATCAATAGATAGCAACCTAGCAACCAACCACATACAATCTGTTGTTTTCTGCCTTCCAAAATATACCTTTCATTACTTGACTCTGCTAGTGAGTAAATTATAAAAGGAAGCAATGTTATCAGTAAATATAACCTTAGATCCATTTAAATGAAAAAGCTATTTTTTGTTCCTTTTATAAAAAGACTTTTACTATAGGGTAATTGTGGTTGCTGGAAAGACGGAGAGAGATAGAGAGAGAAAAAGTGAGAAATCACCCTGCAATCTATTCTCCTCTATAGATTTTGGGCACACACTAACTTGATATGACTTTCAAGCTGTCCAGTCCAGAACTTGAACGGTCATGTGAGAGTCTAGCACCTTAACCACTATGCCATCTACTGGCCCCAAGAAGGGCCTTGCTTTAAGCAAAATTTTTCTAAACCCCTGAGACTCAAGACAAACCTCCCTGGGTTTGTAGAATATCAAGGTTTGAAGAATTAGATAAATTTTAAGAGTCCATTAATTAATTCCAACTTCTGGATACAGCAGTCTCCCAAATGTTCTTGACATACAATTGTGCAGCCTTAGTTAGCAATGGGTATGGTGATCACTTTTCTGAATAGTCTTAACAGTTCTCAAGTTTTCATTCCACCTGAGTCCTTATCTGAAGAACTGGAGATGTAAACTTGAATTTTGACCCCAAATCCTACTTCTGTAGTGATGTCTGTCCTTGGAAAAGTGGCTTTTCTATCCTTAAATAGGGATATTGAAATTAAACTACCATCTAAGCCACAAATTTGTAAAAGCAAATAAAGATATATCAGATCACTCTTGATTCCCCTCAATTGACAAGTTTTCTCTGTGTGTACACTTTCTCTATCCTCTTCACATTCATGTTCGAAAATTCGACAGAGCAGTAAAGTAAACAGAATGCTGTAGCTAAATGACAGCTTCACCTGAAATGGCAAAGCCATGGACTGCTGAGGAAGAACAAGAGACCACAGAGGAGTCACCTTGGGAAAGGGAGTGAAGCTTCTGGAACAAGACTTTAAGTATATTTCAGGCTTCGGACATGACCATCAGGAAAGGTGAAATCTGTATACCATGGTCACAAATCAAAGAACAATTTCTTATGCATGCACAGGACAGAGAGGCAACATTGCTCACCACTGGTCTTTTCAGCCAAGCTGATAGCAAGAAGCAATTTCTATAAACATTACTATCGTATTACTTAAAGGAAAGCCAGCAATATATAATTCTATAATGTACACTGTTTGGGGTTCAGTTTTCTCCTTGTGTACTCATTTCACACCTTGACCCAACCATGGAAAATATATTAAACTACAAAGTGGAACATTTTAATTGTAGTGAGTAAATAACTGACTCTTAAATGGCTGCAAACTTTGGTAAATGAGTTATCTATTTTCCAAAAAGCCTGGTTAGAGTTCTTTAATTTATGGAAATCTAACTTGCAGTAAAACTCGGGTCAGACCTGGACCAGCTTGAGCTAGCTGCTCATCCTGTTTAACATTTCTCCTAGTAGGGTCACAAAGAACATGTTAGTTACTCTTTAAACTAATGTGCTCTTAATGATGCCATTGCAACACAATGAATAAAGCATTAGCCCTGCTGCCATGAGGGCCCCAGGACTTATAGACCTAACAGGACTCAGGACCTTCTACTGGGAGGCCAGGGCCAGAGACTGCTTTCTATTTCTCTAAAGCACCTCCCACTGCTCTTAAGCATTCATGGCTGTAACCTGTGAGCAAGAACAGCAGGAGCCTTGGGTTCCCTGGGATGGTTTTAACTTCCATTGGCCTCACAAGTAATGTGGTTACCTCATCAGGGGAGTGGGGCTTGATGGGGTAGTTAGAGATGGGAGGTGGTGTAGGAGTCCCATGCAAATGTACCTGCAATAGGACATCCAATCAGAAAGTTCTAGTCTGGCCAGAAATGCTCAGGAAGATTGGATGAGAGGCAGGCAGGGACATTCCAGAGTTATTTAGGTTGTGTACTGAGGCTGGAGGCAGATTGGGGGGCACAGAAAGATGTTCTAGCCTCCAGGGACATATATGATTTAGAGATGGCATAAAACGTGTGGGTTTTGCTAGGAAAAAATCTTTATGTTCTAGTTGTCTTTGAGGTCAGGGGATCATCAAAAGTAACAATTGGCTATACACAGTAATCTCAGTAAGATCATCATATCCCAGAAAACCTCCATAGAGGTTTCTGCCCTGAACTGGGCCAAAAAAGAAAAAAAAAGGGGGGGTGGGAAGGAATAATTGCTCATGGAGAGCTTCAGCACTGAAGACAAGGTTGAAGGTCACTGTAAAATGCTGTTTCTGCAGCTCTAAGTCCTTCTCTCTCTCTCTCTATCTTGGTCACAAATTTCCATAAATAGGAATGCCTTACCCCTCACCCCTACCTTACCCATTAACATTCATTATCCCTGCTGATAGGAGGAGCTATTTCATTCTTAAGAATACCACACATAAGTCCTTCCCTATAGGGGGATGCCATTTGCAGGCCTAAGCTCCACAAAGAGAATCTCCTTCTCTATTAATCTTCTAGATCAAAAGACTCATCTGCCTGTGGGAAATGCAGTCTATTTTTCTCACTATGGCTGCATTATCAACTAGGCACTGGAGGCATAGAAGTCTACAGTCATATTAGAGACCAGAAAATATTTTA
Organism: Tupaia belangeri chinensis; assembly: GCF_000334495.1. Classification (NCBI taxonomy): domain Eukaryota; kingdom Metazoa; phylum Chordata; class Mammalia; order Scandentia; family Tupaiidae; genus Tupaia; species Tupaia belangeri. The sequence goes on from NW_006204120.1 coordinate 1,257,740, forward strand.
TGTCAGTATGCAATGAAAAGCATACTATCTAAAACAAATGAATATTTAATTAAATAGCCATACATTTTGGATTAAGACAACTCTAATCATCAAAAATCCAGTATTCAGATAGAAGTCATTACAGTTGAAAATCACTTGTAAGTGGCTTTCTCATTTCACAGAAATTTCTGAGTCTCCATAATGATAGAGGAATCAGAGCTGGTTTTTAAATTAAAAAGAGTAACTTAAGTAATTCACAAAGCAAAATTGTAAAAATCCCATCTAAAATCCCTACATACAAAATTGTATTGTGGAGCCAGTTGGTAGTGCAGTGGCAACGAGATCCACATGAGTAACACCCTGAGTGTGTTGCAGGACTTCCCTAAGCACTTGGGACACATCAGTGCCTTTGATCCTGGTGACTGGCTGGGAGTAGATGGAGGTGTGAAGACCCGGTTGAGGATTCCTGTCTCTGATTCTCTTTCTCATGGAAGACATAAACTTAAAAAAATTAAACTGAGTATCAGATGTGAATTTATTTCATATGTCTGATGTGATCTGATATGAAGTAAGGACCCAAAGTAAAGCTGCCCCTGACTACAACGTTTCTTTTTAGAATTATTTAATTTTATTTATTATTATTATTTTAAAATTTGTTCTAGGGCATGTGCACTCACTAGAGAGAGGAACAGAGAGACACAGATGATGAAAGTGAGAAAGTAGGCTGCCAGGTCTGGGACTTGAACTATGGTCAGCCATGTGGGAGTCCAGTGCTCCAACCACTGTACCACCTGCTGGCTCCACCTACAAAGGTGTTAAATATTTGTGTTCCGGGGCACTTCCAGGTCTTCTTCTCACCAGCTGTGTGTGAGATGAATGAAACTATGTTTCCCTGCAAATAAATCAAACTCAGTCCAGGATCAAATGTCATCCTCAGTCATTTGTCCACAGATTATTTAAATATATTGGGGGAGAGGCAGAGAGAGGAATAAGCAAAAATCAATGTTAAAGAACACAGATATGAGAGAGAAACATCTGGCCTATGGTACTGAATGTAATTTCATGTTAGCTTGGAGTAATCGTATTTATTTAAGCTTTTATTATTTATAAAAAAGAAATTGTGCTGAATGTGCTTTGTGGGAATTACAGTATACTGCTATTGCTACCATGGTTTATTATTTTCACAACTAGATGGCTTAACCCAACCTAAACAAATATTTTAAAAGAATTTCCACTAGCATTATCACACTGTTTCTTTTCTAGTCTTAATAAAAAAGATTTTCTGCTTTTTAAGTCTGATAGATATTCTAGTTCTTGAACAATGCTAAATTTTACAGTTTATTGTGAGATAATGGTTATTGTAAAATAATGGCTTAAGAAAATAATCAGCAGTTAGTGGTGGTTAAACAGGGCAGAGTGTGAAGTGATGGCATGCGAGAACCACAGTGCTGTCAACTCCAGTCACCAGGCCTTGACTATTAGAGCAATTAGGATAATGATTTTATTACTTACACAATGAAGTAGACATGTATTTGTGTACTTATCCAGCATATCAATTTGACACAGACTGTACAACACAGACTTTAATTAATAAGGTTCAAATAAGGTAGGTATAGTAGTAAGACACATAATCAACATAAAACAAACCGGTATTTCCAGACTTTCCACAGGAGAATCTCCTAAAACTCACCCTTACATTAATTGAGGTTAACCACCTTTAAACATACTCCCCAAGGTCTTGCTACCATTTTCTTTCTTTTTTTTTTTTTAAGAGAGATTTTTGGAATAAGGCATGTGTGCTCACCAAAGAGATAGAGACAGAAAGCAAGAAATCACACCCCAGGGGGGATGGCCATGTCACAATCCCTTCTTCTCTATTTTCCTTTTAGGATTTTGGGCACGCAAGCACAGGTGTCCAGTGTGAATTTCAAGCCGCTGGGTCTGGGACTTGAACCGTGGTTGACTATATGGGAATCCAGCGATGTAACCATTCTACCATCTGCTGGTTCCCTTCTTACCATTCTTAACTACCAGCTGACTAAACTTTTACCTAGCAGTTAAATTTGCATGGAAATGCAATGACACAGTTCTCTTCAATCTAAACAAGAAACATTATTGCATCTTAGGAAGATGGAATACTAATACTTTTATAAGAGAATTTTTATTTTAAAAGTCTTACTAATAATCCTAACACATGCACTGAGTTAAAACAAAGCTAAAATCTATAAAGGAAAAGAAAATGTCATTTTCTTACCCTTTTCCCCCACCAGCCAACCACATTCTCCCAGAGGCACTCGCTAGGAAAACAGCTCACACACAACAGCCCCTCTATGAGATGCTCACTTCCTTGAACTCATGAAGAAAAGAAACCACAACAACCTAGGAGATAGATGTTATTAGCAACTTTCTACTGAAGTAAATAAACTAAGGCTCAGAAGGTTAAGACATTGGATTATTTACCCAAAGTCAGAAATCTAATGAAAGGCAGAGTCCAAGATTCCATTTGCCCTAGTCTGGACTGATCTCTGCTGCAACAAAACAAAGAGCTGGACTAAGAGGGTCTTTAGAGCCTCTGGGTTTGACTGGCTTTGAAATACAGAGAAGTTTGGAAGTAAAGGATTATTTCCATTAGGATACATTCATTCAAGGGATCTCTATTAAATGCTTACTGTACACAAGTTACTGCGCTTGATACCAAGAACATAATGGTGAGCAATAAACATAAACCCTATCCTTAAGAAATTTACAATAATGCAGTGGGAAAAGTAAATTAAAGAGCACTATCAGATGTGAGCTTGCTGTAGTGTGGCAAACGTGATACTCTCAGGAGCCTGCTAGTATAAGAAAACAACTTTATTGTGTATAAACTATTAACATACCGTTAGGCCTTAAGAGAAAACTCTCTAAAGACATCCCACTTCTGGCAAAAAAAAAAAAGAAACAACAAAAAAGAGCAATAAACATAAACCCTATCCTTAAGAAATTTACAATAATGCAGTGGGAAAAGTAAATTAAAGAGCACTATCAGATGTGAGCTTGCTGTAGTGTGGCAAACGTGATACTCTCAGGAGCCTGCTAGTATAAGAAAACAACTTTATTGTGTATAAACTATTAACATACCGTTAGGCCTTAAGAGAAAACTCTCTAAAGACATCCCACTTCTGGCAAAAAAAAAAAAGAAAAAAAAAAAAAAAGGAGGAGAAGGAGAAAAAAAGAAAAAGAAAAAATAAAGAAAAGTAAGATGAAAAGAATCAACTGAATAGTAAGTCAAATGAAGGCTGAGTCGCTTGAGGAGGGGTAGCAATGTGCCAGAAGATAGCCTGCTGGGCAGTCAAGGTCTGAGGTCCCATGGCAATGGAGTCCAGAGGCTTTGCTATATCTTCACCTCAGTCGGCCTTCTCAAAGCCTTTTCTTCAGCCATAGGAGTAGGCAAGGCAAAGAATCCTGGCAAATCAGCAGAAATCACTGCTGAAAAACAACTCAAGGCCCATATTTAATTGAGAAGTACATTTTTCTTAAAAATCAGATTAATAATTATGTACTTAAGAGGAAAAAAAGAAAGGGAACAGACATGTGTGGTGGCCACCTGGGGTTGGTCTAGCCCTAACTGGGTCTAACTGTGTCCAAATACATGTCCTGAGGGTAAATCAGTGGTTTGGCTGAGAGCTTGGTATACAGAAGGCATCAGCGTCATCACCATTAAGAACTGCCTAGAACTCTTCCTCTTGGTGCAAACAATCTCTTGTCCATCCACACTCGCAGCATCTTGATGACATGTAATAGTGAGAGAGGCTGACAAGATGGAAGGCCTGGGAGGGAAAGTCGAGTTACTATTATTTTTCCTTATCTCATTCCCTTTCTCTCCAAGCCCCTGAATACACCAACTTGAAATTCCTATTTCAAAGGATCACTGACGTTTTAGAGGTGCTGGAAGCATGAGGGTCTATGTTAGTCTTTGTGTAACCTACTTAAACCGAAGTCCCACTGACTGCTGATTAGAACCGTTACCCATTGTGGCAGCTACTTTTTCGTTCTTTGTAAAGATAAACTTACATCCTGAGAGCTAAACTGGGGACTTCCCTCTCTTCTAATTCTCCTGTGAAAGGTGCAAAGCTGTTTGTCAGCACGATTTGCAAACCACAGGAAGGCTCCTGTCACAACTTCCCCAGGGCCACTTCCTGAACTTTTCTACTTTATGCTTTCAGTCTTCACGTCAGGAATCACTAGAGGGGTCAGCATACAATGCCTTTAGAAGGAGCTGAAAGAAACAAACTATTACTGGCAAAATTGTTGGGTATGTTAAAATCTAGATCCCTTTAGATAGGCCCTTATAAAATGCACTTTCAGCTACAACAGCAGCAAAAAACTGCGTTAGGAACAGTTTTGTGAGCACATCCTCATGGCAATCAAATCCACTGAAGACTACATTTTCTGGTACTCCTCGCTTTTTCCATCAGTATTTTGGTGTGACTCATTGTTGGTACACATGAGACTGGTCGATAAATTAGATGGTTTGAGACTGCATGGCAAGGGTTTGGCAGTAGTATCAGTTTTGTTCTGTAAACTCCTATAGCTCAGTAGATCAAATAGGGGAAAAGGTTTATAGTGTAACCTTGCACTGAAATCCAGAGTGATGGCCACAGATGGCAAAGGCATTTTGGATATGTAATCTGCTATTAGATCACATACTTGGTAACCAAAGAGATGAACAGGCCACGTTAAGGGGAGCATAAAATTAAAGAAAAAAATGTGAGTTAATACTGAAAATGTGATGCAGAATGAAATGGAGATTATAGATATATCCTCCAATCAGAATAGAATTGAGCTGAAATTGTCGCTGAATTTGCAAGCTTCTTGCTGAGCTAAATTATGAAAATAAGTTTATCGGAGAAGAGGTGATTTCTGAAATATATGAAATGTAATACAATTGCTGTAAAGTTATATATGAGATCCACAAAAGTATATTTCCTCTATGCCATGTGATCTCACTTTTGTTATATACAGTTACATATTCTTCTTGTATGCTAGTCACTAGCTTTCTTATATTTGCACATTCTTCATGCTAATCAACAAAAGCAATAGGGGCTCAACATGGAGTCTAACCAAACTATTTAACAGTAGAGCGTTGCTTGTTCTGTTCATTGCAGCAAATGACGTTAACCATCAGATAGGGAGAAGGGTAAGTGGAAAATCACTTCGGTCTGGCTGATACAGGTGGAGAAGCTTTAGAATCAGAACAGACCTTTCCGACGGTGATGACCTCCCCACTACAACATGGCTCTTGCAAAGGATCTCCTTCATCCCTCTCCGGAAGAGGAGAAGAGGAAACACAAGAAGAAGCGCCTGGTGCAGAGCCCAAATTCCTACTTCGTGGCTGTGAAGTGCCCAGGATGCTATAAAATCACCACAGTCTTTAGCCATGCACAAATGGTAGTTTTGTGCATTGGCTGCTCCCCTGTCCTTGGCCAGCCTACAGGAGGAAAAGCGAGGCTTACAGAAGGATGTTCCTTTAGGAGGAAGCAGCACTAAAAGCATCCTGACTCAAGATGAGTGGGAAACCATCCCCATAAACATGTTTTGGATTAAAAAAAAAAAAAAAAAAAGAATCAGAACAGAGAAGAAGCTAAATCCAACAGCCTACTTTTTTGTTTTGTTTTCCCTTTACCTAAAACAAAACAAAATAAATGACCCATTACTAATTAATAACACATTTAAAACTTGTGTCCAGTCATGCTAGCACATGCTGCTAAGTCACTGTGCTCCTCAGGGTAGGACCACATAAGAGGTCTGGATTTGATTCTCGGCCCAGCCTAAAGGTTGGGCATAATGGCTTGTAACTATAATCTCAGAGACTCAGAGAAACTGAGGTAGGAAGCACTTGAGCACGAGGCTGGCTTGGGCAACAGAGTGAGACTGTCAAAAAGAGGCAGGAGTATGGGGGGCATGCCTGTAGTCCCCACCTGGAAGCTAAGGCAGGAGGATTGCTAGAGTCTATATTTTTCTTTCCTGCTTTAAAGGGAAGAAAAATTTGCTAAGAAGTTGAAGCAATATTAAGATATACTTTTTAAAAATATGGTTTAATTTATTATCATTATTGTTTGCTACAGAGCATGTGCACTCACCAGAGAGTGAGAGAAAGAGAAAGTCAGGAAGCAAGACTCAAACTGTGGGAGTCCAGCACCCTAACCACCACACCATTAACTGGCCTCTTAAGATGTAGATTAACAGACAGTTGTTTGTCCCTGTCCATTTACCCATATATACTGACAATAAATTGAAAAACTGCAACATATGTGGTCAAAAGGTCTTAACATTCACATTTATAGTTTCTTTTTCTTTTCCCTTTTTCTTTTATTTGTTTTTCATCAGAGAACATCTTTCTAGATATGGGTGTTTTAAAATTCTGATCGGAATTGTCAGTGGGAAAAGAGCTGGGGAAATAATAGCGACTCCAGCGCTTATGTGACACATTCGTAACCCCATGAATTTTTAATGAAGGGACAATGTCCACAATTAGATTTGAAATGAGGTTTTCTTTGTGGGCACTCTTGTAGTAAGTGGGTTTTAGTTTATATTCAATAAATGATACACAGTGCAAAAACGACAACTATCTAATAGAAAATAAAAGCAAATTGTTGATTGCTCAAAGCTTCTTTTTCTTCTAGATTTATAGAACTGTGGCAGTTTCAAAATTGTATTTCATTTTATTTGAATACCACATATATGTCAAAGCATTCCATGGTACAGAAAGTCATTTTCAGTTGTGACCTAAAGCTGTCCTTTCACATTGCATGGAGAAGTTTGTATTTGATTTGTTTTAAACTTGAAAAACAACTTGCAAATGGAGGCCTTTGGGAAAATGATATTAAGCTTCCTGTGTTTTAAACTAAGCCATTGCAAGTGAATATGAAAAAAACAGTGTAGAAAACAAGAAAATAGAGTGGGATAATAGCTACTTAAATTGCATTTTGAGATTTCATATGGCTTAAGTTTCCAACATCAAAGAAAATACACAGTTTCCCGGGGTTTTTTAAAATTATTATTTTGTAAGTTTATTTATCCATTTCTTCTATGAGAGAGATACGTAAAGAGGAAGAAACAGGCACCCCTAACAGGGTCTTCATTCCTTGATCCCCACAAGTCTTAGCCACTTAAATCATGAGTACATGCATGTGTAGTATATGCTCAGAGAGGTCCTGGGACACGAACCCAGGACCCTTCTATGTGGGTCCAGTCATATTACTGCTGTGCTACCACTTGGGCCCCCATCATTTTTAGATGGTCTCCAAAGCCCTTTAGAATTTGTCTCTTCACTTCTGCAACCTCATTTCCTATAGGTTCTTCTCCTCATGGAGCTCCCAAAGCACAGGTCTTCCTTGAGACCGCTAAGCCTGGTCTTTTCTTAGGGAGTTTACATTTGTGGTTCCTCCAGATACCTGCATGACCCACCCATGCCCTCACCTAACCTCTTCTCAGCTGAAATGTCATTCCCGCAGAGAAGCCTTCCCTGACAGCTACCTAAAATAGCAGCTTCTATTATCTGTGTCCTTCTGTCAATCTTATTTTTCTGCATAGACTATCTCAGTATTCGAGGTTATGTTAGCTGATTTTTTTTGGATAAGTTAGTCTTCCATCATGACAGTCTTCTTTGTAAACATTAAAATGTTTTTCCTGCTTAATTGCTATCAGCTAAAACAGTACCTAGTACTTAGTAGACACATACCCCCCCCTTCTATAGGCACAAATTCATCAAAGAAATAATAGTATCTGCGTGTGTACACATACATGCCTATGTGTGTGTGTGTGTGTGTGTGTGTATATATATATATATACACACTGCATTAAACATGTCATCTTTCTGTATTCCTGGTACTTTGACATCTGGGGTCTTATTTACACTAAGGGACAGCCCCTCCCAGGGCTGACCAATCCTAGAGATGGCAAACAACCTGCCTGGGAACACATCTGTCAGTATGAACCAACCAGTCCAGAGCTACTATTTTCAACCATCTTCCTTACTGGGCTCTGCTGTGTGGAGCCACCATTCTTCTGTTCTCACGATCCTGGGGCTGATATCAGAGAATTAGAGATGGCTTTTATACCCCAGAGCCCACTTAAACTATTCACACTAGCCAATTCTAAACCTGTTTACCCTGCCTTTCCCTGTTTTTCTCTCAGAAGCTAGAATGAAATCTCATAACCACATCTTCTTTTTTTAAAAAAGAATTATTTTATTTAACTTTATTTATTTATTTAATTTCACCAGAGAGGGACAGAGTGAAACAGGGAGAGAGAGGGAAAGTGCAACAACAAGCTGCTAGGGCTGGGACTCAGACTGCAGCCGGCCACATGGGAGTCCAGCACCTTTAACCACCATGCCTTCTTACTTCTCCTTTCTGTCCAACCTGGTGATTCCCAGGTGCCTCCCCGCCGCCCCCCATCCCTGCCCACTATTCCATGGTGTAGCACATCATGTTCCTCCCCTGGGGAACTGTGAGAAACAAACTCTCTTCTCCAAGCAATCAGCTGCTGGTCTAAGCATACTAAATAATATCAAAAATGGCACTTTAAAATGAAGACATACAAATTGTTCAGGACTCAATTAAACAAATGAAATCCACTGTATTGTCAAAGAAAATTAAATCTAATCATCACCAGGACTTATGGTTTCCTCGGGCTCATAAGAAATAAAATGACTGATATGTTAAGGATTTGTATATAACTTAGTTTCCATCTCAGCTCTCTGATTAATCTATGGATTGTTCTTATGGTTATTGCTGTTGGCATCCACCTTGACTCTCAAGCTTTTCTTTTAGATTCAGAAACCATTAGCTCAAGGAAGCAGGCCTGCCTTATTTTTTTTGCCAGTTACAAATAAATAACCCTATACACAAACATCAATAAAGTGTCCATAAGACACATACACAGTTCAGGACTTCGTACAATGACTCATTAGTGCAGGATCCTCAGCTGTAATAAGTGTACCATTCTAGCTGAGGATGTTGACAATGGGGGAAGCTATGCACGTCTGTGGGCAGGAAGTATATAGGAAACTTCTGTACCTCTGCTCAATATTTCTGTGAACCAAAAATTGCTCTAAAAAATAAGGCTTTTAAACAAAACCAGTATACACAAGTACCTGCTTATTGATTTTCTTTAAATACAAAAAAAAATCCTACCCATAATTTCCTAAACTGTAGTTATTTCTGAAAGTAATAGAACACATTTCAACAACTTGAAGCACTCAGGTAGTTATTTCAGCACATTACAACACAGTTCTCTTTTTATTCCAGATAATATAGTTCACGTTGTTCTATGGCCATGGTCAGATTCCTCAATGTCCTCTGCTGGAACACACCTCAGCAGGGCTGAGCCAGGGCCTGACAGGGCCATGGCAGTCATAGAAATTGATCCTGGGCAACTGACCTTGGATACACTCACATGGTAAGCTCAGAGGAATGTGCTGGGTGGTTCCCATTACTTGCACCTGGTAAGGTTCAAGGCCGAAGCTGGAGTCTTCACGACAGTAGGGAAGGGCCAGAATGATATAGAGATGTCTACAGGGATGGCCGAGGGAGCTTCTGGAATGAATTGGATGGATTCTTGATATAGTCAGTTGCTAACCTTGGCGGTAGAGCCTTCATTGGGGACCAGATAGCCTATGCAGCTGCCTTCCTGCCATCAGATTCATGCCTCCAGACTGACAGGGACCTTGGCAACGTGTTCACTCTGCAGACAACTACTGCTCTCTAATAGAAATAGCTGGCCCTGTTCAAGGCGTTAAAAACAATAAGCAAGCAATTTTTCAGGAGACTTCAGAGAAGCCTTAAAACTGTGCCTTTATGCTTTGAAAACATGCTTTTCAAATAAATGCAAGGGTTGAGAATTTACATCAAAGAAGAGGGGCGCTCCCCCTCCAGTCCTCCAGCTCTCCTCTCTGACCGGTGATGTACACTGCTTCCCACACAGCCTTGCTCACAGCTGCTCCCCTGCGTGCATTGCGCTTCTCCTCTCTACGCACTCCTCCTTTCCAGAATCACATCGAGGCCTACCTATTCCAAGATAACCTCACAGGATCAATTCTTTACGACTGCTTGTTCTTCCAAACTCCAGAGTTTGCTAAGACTGGTATCTCAGGGGGTTTAACAGGAAACCTGAGGCCATCATTTAAATTTTTAATAGGTATGTTTTGAGCTATGTGAAATCGATGTTTCTGTGGATTAAAAGAATAGTCAAATATTGGTACTTCCATATAGTACAACCTAATAAGCTGCAGGAATAAAAAGTAATAAAAGAAAACTGTAGGATTTGGGAACTGGCAGATGGCATAATAGTTACATCACTAGCCTCCCATGTAGTCAACCGCAGTTTGAGTCCTGGACCTGGAGGCTTAAAATCTTGCTGGGTGCATGTGCATGCATGCCCAAGATCCCAAGAGGAGAATGGAAGAGAAGAGCTTGTGACATGGCCAGCCCCCAAGGGCTGATTTCTCACTTTCTGTCTCTGTCTTTCCAGTGAGCACACCTGTCGTATAGCAAAAATTTCTATTAAAACAAAACAACAAAATCCTGTAGGATTTCATTAATATTACTGCTTAGGATGAGGATAAAATGGAGACTTTATTGGACTGTGTTTAAGTACGTATGAAATGTTTTGATGGTAAGATAAGGCAAAAACGGTTGTTAGTATCTATTGTTAAACCTGAACAACTGCGTTCTGAAAACCAATGATCTGTATCCATGTCCTTTAACATGCAGCTCTGCCCCCCTTTTTAAAAAAAAATTTGGTTATTTTCTTTGTATATCTATGTATTGTATTTTCTCTTCAACTAGTTTCCCAGACATTTGGAGGTAAGAGGTAATTAAAATGATCAACTTCTTGGGATCAGCAGTTGGCATATTGGCTATGTCACTGGACTCCCATGTAGTCAACTGCAGTTCAAGTCACAATTTGGTGTCTTAAACTCACTTTGGGCGGGTGTGTGTGCATGCCCAAGATCCCAAGAGGAGAATGGAGGAGAAGGGATTGCTGTGTGGTCATCCCCGCTGGGAAATGATTTCGTGCTTTCTGTCTGTCTCTGTCTTTCTGGTGAGTGCACACATGCTATTAAAAAAACCTCTCCAAAAATAAAAATGCTGATATATATACTTCTTAGCATAATACCCTGTACACAGAAGACAAATTTATGATGAGGAGTTGTCTGGTCACTTACAATGACGATAATATCTTACAAGGAAACACCATTTATTTTCCTTTGTGGTCCTTCTAGAACTGGAAACTGATGGGCTATGAATGGAGTATGCAATTTCAGCCAGGAAGCTTACAGCCTGGAGTGATTAAAAACACAAGACTCAAGCCGGCTCCGTAGCATGGTGATTAAGTGCTGTATGGAGGGAATCAGATCCCATTTGGCTGACCATAGTTCAGATCTTGGCCCTGGATATCTTTACATGTGTGTCCAAGTTCCTGGCGAGATGGAAGAATTGAAGAAAAACGTTTGCATTGTGAGCAAGGTCCCTTGAGGTGTGCTTTCTCTTTCTGGTGTGCATACGTGCCCTCTGGCATTAAAATAAAATAAGATGAAATGCAAGACTCTCATGTAGTATTACATGCTGGGAACTTATCTCATTCTTGCAAAGTATTAAAAGGTATGTGGTCTGTTGGACAGACCATAGGCTGAACATCTGAATTCATTCTATTTAACAGCATAGTATGCAACTACCTTCTCCCCACCATTTTCTGACCCCAACTGACAATGCTACCAACAAGTGAGAAAGAAGAGGTGGCAGGAAGTCTGCATCTCTCATGATACCCAACTAGCATCTGTCTTTTCTGCCCAACTACTGACATTGATACTTCAGGTTTGGTTTAATATCATCCTTTACAAAATGAGGCATGAGCCCTTGGAAATGTATACAAATAATAATGACTCATATACTTAAGAAATAAACTTATGGTACTTATGCAACCTAGACATTTCATTTATTTTTTAAAAATAAACAAAATACCTGCTGCTGGTACTTTGAAAGCATTTGTTATGTGTGTTTTTTTATATGGTGGTTAAGAAACAAAATTCTTCCCACTAGCCAGTCTTTATTTCCACTCAAAGAATGATGTCTCCATAATACCTAGGTGGTCAGGCACTGATGGTGGGGACAAATAATACTTAAGACAAGAATGATTACAGAAGAGTATTGTTACCAGAGAATAAAGATGTTATTTCCATTTGGGTTATCAGGAAAGCACCAGGAACAAAAGAATATGGGCTGAGTCTCAAAGGATAAAAGAACCTCAGTGGGAAAAGAGAGAGGGAACGTGGGCTGGCCATTTAGGCAGGAACTAGGAAGCCCAAATATGTGAATTTGGGAATGCTGGGACTGCTGGAAGGACTGAGCTGACCCTTTCTCTACTATTTTACATTCATGTGATGTTATTCAGATGATATTGGTCTCTGTATATATGGGTGTGCATATAAGAGCAATGTTAGCTTTATTCTCTAAAATGCTGCTTTGAAAAAAATGTCAAGGGATTTGAAATCATGTTTCCTAAGTACAATGTTTTCCTACATAAAGATGCTGGTTTATCAACCAGAAAACTAAAATGAACATCTTTCTAAAAGATAGACTAAAAAGATTAGGAAATTCTCGACAATATAAACATGCATTTACTCCCCAACTCATGAAGCACTATAACTAGGGTTTACTGCTCAAAGCATAAAAGAGATCATTTTAGCAAAAACAAAATAAAGCACACTTTTATACCATAGAAAGTAAGCTCAGAATTCATTAGGCAAGAAACCAAAACAATACACAGAATATTTTATGTTTTAACAGAGTTTTAAATAAAGTCATGGAGAGCAGATTTATAATGTCTTAATTAAACTAAAATAGGAATGAGAAAAGAACTATATAATGGGCTTAATATTGACTATCTGCATTAAAAAGTCAGTAATACCATGAAGGTGACAAAACTCTTAGAAGAAAGTTACTATACGGCCTGGAGTTCACAATAGTGAGGACAGAGAACATTAATTCTACTTAGATATATATATATATATATATAATCATAGATTCACACTACTGACTTATGAAAAACAATTTAAAAGCCCCCAAATAACATTTTGATCATCTATCTGGATAGTAACAATTGTAGTGAAAGAAAAGGGGGTGCCACAACAGAAATCATGGTGTCTTTATAAGAACTTCTGATTTCTAAGGGACAAAATAAAATGGATACAAGGATACAAAAGTAAAGATTGTCACAAATATATGGAAATAGTTCTTAGAAGAACACTAAAGAGGCCTAAATCCAGGATTGGAATTGAACATTTTGAAAAAAATACCAAAGGAAGTATATAGAATATTTTAAAAAGTAAATCTGAAGAAAAGGAACAAAGAAAAAAGCAACACTTTTAGGGAAGACCATTCACAATAAAGAGCAAAAATAATAGAATTGGTCCACTCCCATCTGGTGAGTCTTCTCCCTGCAAGCAAAACAACACATAATTTGGGAAGGACAGAAGAAACACTGTAGAATTTCAGCCTGAGGGGTGGCAGGAGCAGTGAAGGGAAGAAATAGAGCCAAGTATCTGATATTCTTGGAACATGCCAGAGTAAGACCCAGTCCTGAGACCAACAGGACTCATGGCACAAGGCTCAATGTTTCCCACTTCTCCCTCTCAAAAATCTTACTTTGTAGCAAGTTCGTCAGGATTTGGTCATGTGACCTTAAGAATTTAGTGCAACTTTGGACATGGTTTATAAGAACTACTGGAATTCCAAAGAGTTGATGTCAATTTGGGGGATGACAATTTATTAGCTTTGTGAGCTGGGGAAAAAGATAAAAGGGGACAGTGATCTTTATTTAGCAAACGGAAAGCAGATACAGAAGATGGCTAGATGAGTTGAGTAATACTTCAAAGAATGCGATTAAGACCACTGGGAAGTGGTTACGGCAGGCTGGTTTCAGGCTCAGGCATTCTTTTTTCATTTACTTAGTAAGTATTAAATTAACTTCTGTATGCAGTACCATTTTCAGTTCTAAGTGAATAAGAAACTCATTTTGAAGAAGGGAAGTCAAGATGGATAATTTGGTATATAAAGGCAAAATGAAGAAAAATGGATAAATTAATTAAAATACAGGTTAATGGAAACAACACAGAGGGAGAACCAATGAACTCTCCCAGCGAAGGCGATTTAGATTTTTTTTTTTTGGGGGGGGGTAGAGGTTTTCGTTATAGAGTGTGTGTGTTCGCCAGATAGCCAGAGAGACAGAAAGAGAGAAATCACCCCCCAGAGGGGATAGCCACGCCACAATCCCTTCTCCTCCATTCTCCTCTCAGGATCTTGGGCACGCACGCACACGCGCCCGGCGTGAGTTTAAGCCACCGGGTCCTGGACGCGAACCGTGGTCGACTACATGGGAATCCAGAGACATAGCCATTACGCTAACTGCTGGTCCTAAGGCGATTTAGATTTTGTTGAAGGATTAATTAAGGTGAAAGTTGGTGGGGATGGATATTTAAAAATAAAAAATGTTTCAAGTATAGAAAACACCAAGATCCAAAACACTTAGGTGTGGAAAGTGTGTGGTGTTTCAAGCATAGACAACACCATGATCCAAAACACTTAGGTGTGGAAAGTGTGTGGTATGGTACAGAAAGTGAGTTTTTGGTTTGTTTTTTTTTGACTGGAGTTTGTGGGGAAAATGGTGAAATAGTGAGGAATGATGCTGAAAATATAGGCAAGAGGCCATGCTTAGGAGTTTCATTCCCACTGGCAATGAGGACCTAATAGAGTATTTTAAATTGGGAGTGACAGGATCAAATTTGTGACTTAGAACAGTAATTCCTACAGTGCAATAGAGGGTAAACTCCACAGGGAAGAAGCTCAACATGGGTTAACCTATTCAGAGGTAATTACTAAAGATCAGGGGGATAGAGCAGAGGCACTGGAGATAGAGAGAGGGAATAGATTTGAACCATACTTCTGGATATAGAGCACACAGAGCTGGTGAGCAACTGGAATGTGGGGTGAAGGGGGGTTAATGATAAGTGTAATAGTACAAAAAGGTAATATTGCAAAACTATTCCCAGGTTTCTTGCTCGGGGAGCTTGGAAGATAAAAATAGGGATTTCTAAGGCACAAGAATGGTTACATTAGTTCAGGAGAAAAATGTGAGCCTTCCATTGGGCAATCACATGCTTCAATACTAAACTTATATGGGACTATTTCTGCACCCTGGGTGATTATGTGCTTCTCTCAGTAGCCACAAGCTGGCCTGAGGGCTTGGCACAGTAGTTCTCAATCCCTGATAAACCCTGGAATCACCAGAGGAGGTTTCTTTACAATGACATATGCCTGGTCTCCACCTCTAAGAGATGCTGATTTAGTAGATCTGATGTGATAGCTATGAATTTTATTATGTTTTTTGACACAGTAATTATACATATTTATTAAGTACAGTGTGATTTTTTTTTCAGTACATGAATATAATGTATAATGATCAAATCAGGGTTCTTAGCATCTCCATCATCTCAAACATTTGCAACTTTGTGTTGGGAACATCTAAAATCCTTCCTTTGGCTATTCAAAAATATACTATATACTATTGTTGGCTATAATCACTCTCGTGTTAACTATAATTTTGTATTTGTTACCCACCATCTCCCTATTCTTCTAATCCTTCTACCCTTCTCTTCTCTAGTAACCACTAATCTGCTTTTTATTTCTATGATCTAAAAGAGCTCCAAAGGAGATTCTGAGGTGGATCAGACTTTGACAGCTATTCTAGGGGTCCATAAAGGTTTGATTAATTAAGAAGGAAAGAAGGAAAGGAGAAATGGTCTCCTGAAGTTTCTGAAGAAGCACCTGGTTGACCTTCTACTCAACAACATAACATTGGGTGGGAGTTTGCTAGATGGCCTTCTGGATATTTTAATCTTAAGGGTCCCTGCATGCGATGTCATGGTGTTCCTGTCTTCAACTCTTGTAGACAAAGCACTGGCTGAGAGATCACTTGTCTAACTCAATGCATCTTACATTTCTTACATGATTGACCACCATCTTGTGTAATAGCAACTTTGTCTTTATAATTTCTATGTTGTGTAAATACCTATTTTTCTCCATTTATTTTTTTTTTCTGATTGCCTATTTCTCCTATTAGGCTGAAGTTTTATACAGGCAGGTGTTCTGTTTCTTTTACTCACTATGTGTATTCAGTTCTGACATAGCAAAGGCGTTCAGTGAATAAATGAGCAATAAGTCAGATTCTTCTTGTAAAAAGCTGTAGGCCATAATGCATCACTTCTCATATAGGTACAGATTTCCATGAGTGAGTTACAGACCCCATAAATGGTTTCAGAAATAATAAGAAATACAGAGCTTCAAACAAGACATTTTCAGAGATGTTTTTAATCTCAAGGAAACACTTTGTTCCCAGAACTTAGCTGTTAAATAAGAAAGTTCCTGACATTAAAAAATTAATAAAAAATAAGAGATAAATATCTAAAAACATAAAATAGGCCCATGAATTTAAGCTGTGAAATATAATTTAGACTGTTCTTATTACTTGTCTTGATCTAAGAAATCTTGATCTTAAAGTCTGATAAGTCTGGTTCTTTCCTATGATTTATATCTACTTATCAAGTTTAGTAATTACATACAAAACAATAACTGGATAAAAATGTGAAAATATAGATTAAGGGGAAATTCTAAGTGTGTTTTAGCAGGGCAATTAAAGAAATAGAAAGAAGTGGCTAACTTGAAGAGCCTCAAATATTAAAAATCTCTGTATTCATTGTGCTTATCAATATGTTTTTATGTTGGAACAGTTAAATATTTGCTGGTAGTGCTTACTTTTGGGTTGTCAGAAGTCATGATGTATTTTTCTATGTTTCTCTATGCCAAAATGTATCTTGACTTTTCTGAGATGACCCAATACAATATTTAACTAATTCATGACACTTTTTAATATTTTACTGCCCTGGCATTGAGTGTGAGTCTTCTTGACACAAAAAACAATAAAATCAGGGTATTACTTTAGTTAAAATTTGCCAAAGACCTACTATCTGCTACCACTTTCACATGTATCATTTTATCTACTTCTCACCAAAAACTGTATTTTACCAATCAGAAAACAAAAAAGTCAGAGCAATCTTAGAAGTAAACTGAAATACTGTAAAGTGCTAATAATATTAAAAATTATGTAAATAACATTTTACCCCGGGAAAAATACATATTACATTAATAAGAGCATATTTTTATTAAAAAATAAAATATGAGCCTCAGGGGCTGGCAGGTGGTATGATGGTTAAGGATGTTGGACTCCCACAGAACTAACTGCAGTTCGAGTCCTGGACCTAGCGGCTTGCTTTCTCACTTTTTTTCTCTCTCCCTCTCTCTGTCTCTCTTTGGTCAAATTAAAATAAATAAACTTAATTACAATAATTATTAAAAAATAAAATATGTGCCTCAATAATTAGAATAATGGAAGGATATTCTGTTCTGATTAATGAAATAATTTGGCTAACTAGGGAGAAAATATTATTCCCAGTGATGGTACCAAACAGATAATGAAAGTAGGCACATTGATGTGATGTTCCATTTGATATGTAATACTGAGAAGATTCTATCGCCTCTGTGTTAGTCTTGCCAAAATTGTATTGCTTCAATTTAATCATGAGAAAACACTGGACCAAATCCCAAATCAAAGAATATTACAAAATAATCATTACTCTTCAAAAATGTCACAGTTGTCAAAGACTGAGTTATTGTCTTATTGATTTCTGATTTTTCTAATGTATTCAGATCATCTTTCTGAAGATCACTTGTCATTACATAGAGCTGAATACATAAATGAAGGCTTAAGAAATTGGAATGATCCCATATCGCATCCACAGTTCTAATTAAATTCTCTGATACCAACTTCTTTTTATGTTATTTGTAGTTTTCCCTCAACAGTTAGAATCAAAAAAGGACTTCCTAGCAACTAAAGACTCCAGGTAACCAAGAATTACTTTATTCTCAGCTCAATTTACATGTTATTTCTTGCAAAGTTTGTACGCTTTTCTAAATTAGTAAACATGAATTATTAGAACCGTCATGTGTACTTCCAATTGCTAAACAAGAAGAAAGACAGAAGTGAAACAAAGAGAGAGGGTACAATTGAAGCGATGAGGAAGGAAACACAACTGCCCTAAGACATGTTCATTACCCTGGTACTACTACATGCTTCAGACTCAAAGTGACCAGCCTACTTCTAAACAGACTTTAATTTTTAATCCAGTGGAATAGGTCAGATGCCACTCTCCCACATGGAGACTCTGTCACAGAACCTACCGGCCAGGGCAGTACTGCGGGTCTGTTAGTAATGGTTACCTTTGGGAAAAAGCAATCTCTAGTAAGCTACCCAGGTCTGGTAATAAAAGTTAGATGAGATCTCACAATGAGGTGGTGGTTTCTCCTTTAGAATTTTTTGAGGAGGAAAAAATGCAGCCAATAAAAACTTTTTTTTTTTTTTAAGTAGAAGAAGGAGGGGAATACTGATGTTTGAAATAAAATTCTAATAAATAAAGATTAGCTTTACTACTTAATTAAAATTGGGTGGAGGCACATATATCGGTCCAAATGTAATGTTCATGATACAAATGCTCCGACACGAGAAAGATCTCCTGGGAAATTAAAACGCCTATATGTAGGGAGAACTGAACAGAGCAGGGCCCCAGAGCTTCTGCACATGGTGCTAAAACAAGCATCGATGAACCGAGTCTGACTGATTTCCCAAGCTCTTTGCTGGCTTCAGATTAGCTGGGTATTAGTGCAGGCAGGTCTCAGCTGTCCATGAAAATGAGAACACGTTTTAAAAGCTGCATTTGAATTTTAAAGGTACTCAACGTTTCTAGTATTGTTTACTGAAAAAGGTCAACACCAGAGTGGTTTATTTATGCACTACAGAAATCTCTGTCTAAAAGCACTAGGCTTTCCACATGGCATATGCTGAGAATGTGTTAAATACGTAGCTCCAGCACCAAGGATCTTATTTTTCAACTCAGTGCATGCATTATTAAATGACCTCTGCGGTGGCCATCACAGGGAGATAGAAGAGGCAGAGGTGACCCTGCATTCAAATGCAAAAGGACCCTCACCAACTGAGTCACTTACTATAAACTCTTAAGGACAACATCCCCCAACCCATACCACTCCATGTCTCTCTCCTTTTCCCTTTTGAGCAGTTTAGAAAGAAAAGGAAGAAGAAAACAATGAAATAAACTCCCATTAAAACTTCTGTTCCAAGCACAGCATTTGGTTCTTTGCACAATCAATGTTTTGCTGAGATTTATGCCGGGTATCCTTTTCCGTATTCCAAATGCTTAAGCATGCACATCAGCCCTCAGTTTTTCTTGTAAATCAAGAGTATAAGATTCTGATTCCTTTAAATAAGATGTGTGTTAAAGTCATTAAATGCCCACAAAAGTAATTTTTATTAACTGAACCAGAAATAATACATAATATATACCAATTTTATGAGAGTGAGAGGGGTTATTAACTAAATGTCTGTTATATAAATTAAAGATCTTCTTAGACTTAGTCTAGTGTTTTAAATATAGTATGGTAAAGCACAAAATTCAGTCAAGAGAGCTCTGACTGGAATATAGGAGTGGCTTTATCATTTTAAGAAAAAGACATTTATTTATCACTACAAAAGACAAATTTTCTGATAAATTAAGAAATTGCTTTCTATAAATGTTAATCACTTGGAAAAATGTTCTCTTTAAACATCTCACTGTGTTTTAATATGTAATTTGATTTACAGAAATTAAATTTACACACTTTTTCAGTATATATCTTTTGCATAAAGCAAAGAGAATCTGATAAAAACAAAATCTGCCCTATTCAGATATGGGGAGTAAATAAATGACAAGTATCCCCATATACATGATAATAGATGTCTGGTTTTTATAGAACACTTTTATCTTTAAAATAAGTATATAAAACATTTAAGTCTTGGGCCAGCAGGTGGTGTGGTGGCTGTGGTGCTGGACTCCTACACAGTCAATCATGGTTTGAGTCCCAGACCTGGCAGCCTGAAACTCATGCGAGATGCATGTGCATGTTCGAAATCCTGAGAGGAGAATGGAGAAGGGATTGTGACGTGGTCATTTCCCCGGGGAGGTGCTTTCTCGATTTCTCTCTCTCCATCATTTTCTGTGCTTCTAGCAAGTGCACGCATCCTATAGCAAAAATCTCTCTTAAACACATAGACACACACACACATTTAAGTCTTTAGGAACATTTCTTAAAACATTTTAGAAGATTATGACTTTTTTTTAATCAATTGCCAGAGAGCATGTGTGTATATGTGTGTGTGAGAGAGAGACAGAGACATAGATGAGAGAAAGAGAAGGTACCTCCCAGTGGGGCATGGTCACACTGCAATCTTCCACTTCTCCACTCCATCAGGATTTGAGGTACAGCAAGCACACATACCCAGTGTGTTTTTTCCAAGCTGTCCAGGCCAGGATTTGAACCACGATTGACTATGTGGCTTTGTGGAATCTGGCTTTCTATGCGTAGCACTTAATCACTGAGTTAGGGAGGGCCAACCTGAAGACTACGACTTTTAAATTACATGTACTTGATAAACCATTCTAAAACTCAGAACCCTTACAGTGAAAGGACTGGTGCTGATATGATTTGATTCAACCCCATACATATGCCAGACCTCCCCCGGTTCACATCATCTACTTGCTCTGGGAAGGAGAGGTAAGATGAATCAACCACTGTCTACTGTCCCTGTCACTGAGGACTCCACAACTGAGCTGGCAGGACAGACAAATACATATAAAATCATTGTAGGGTCCTGGAGATACGTGCTATACGCTACTGCTGTGAATAAGATGCTCTGGCAGCACGGAATACAGTGAGGGTTCTGGAAGGGGACATGGGTGAGGGCAGGGTAGCAGCTCAGCAGAGGAGATGACATTTGAGTCAAGTCTTAAAAGATAAATAGGATTAGGCCAGGCAAAGGAAAGGCATTCCAATATCTGCCAAGTTTTTCAAATTAGACTTTCCAAGTTGTGCTACTTCTAAAAAGCTTAAGTGTGCAATGTCTTAATGGTCAAAAATGAAGATTGAGGTGGGCTCTTTCTGAGTAGCCTGGCTTTGTCCTGTGAACCCTACGTGTGCAGAAGTATCAATGATAAGAGGAGAGGACTTAACCTCTGAAGACAGAGAAGGGGAGGAAGCTTCAGTAAACTGCAATTAGCACCGTAGGACCATACGAAGTGCTAACAATGAATGGAGGAAAAGGCATATTCAATATCATCTCTTTTTAGTCTGCTTAAACACAAGTTACATTAATCATAAGAAAGAGAATGTCTGCTTTAAAAAGAAAATGTCTGTAAATGGCCATCAAGTACAGAGTCTGTAAGTTTGCTTTGTGCTGAGACCTGTTAGTCAGAAGGAAGGGGAGCGAGGAACGACCTCTCATCTTTTTCTAGGACTTTAACTGCATTGTGAGTAGAGATGAAACCTGCCCTTTGTGCTGTGATCCTCTCTGCCATAGAGGGAAAGGACATGGAGAAAAAGCCAGGGCCCATGGGGTAGGTCTAGAGAAAGAAAGGAGGTCTGGGGAGTCCTTTGTCTTCAGCTACACTCTAGGCAAAGGTCAGAAATGACAATACCTGTAAGCCCCTAGGATTCTCATGCTCAGGGGAAGATGCTGGTCAACAGCTAGAGCCACCAAGACAGCAAGACCTGGACCTAATTCACGGTGCTTGAAGCTAACTAAACTAGGACTAAAGACGAAGGAAAATTTAATCCAGCTGGAAACTAATAGATAATACTTTGCTTACTCACATTTTATAGAATGAAGGAACTCATCTATATTGGTACATTTAATAATGTGTGTTTTGGGAACAGCAGATGGCATAATGGTTATGTTGCTAGACTCCCACATAGTCAACCATGGTTTGAGTCCCAGACCCAGTGGTTTGAAACTCACACCGTGTTTGTGTGTGTGTGTGTGTGTGTGTGTGTATGCATGCCCAAAATCCTAAGAGGAGAATGGAGAAGAAGGCATTGTGGCATGGCCATCCACCCTAGGAGATGATTTCTTACTTTCTGTCTTTCTCTTGGGCAGGCAAGCACACATGCCCTATAGCAAAAATCCTTCTCTTAAAAAAAAAAAAAAAAGTGTGTTTTTGTTTTTGTTTTTATAATTTAAGAGACTATTCTTTTAAAATTATTTATTTAATTTTATTTATTCATTTTTAATTTGACCAGAGAGATACACACAGACAGAGAGAGAGAGAGAGAAGGTGAGAAAGCAATCCACCAGGTCCAGAATTTGAACTGTGGTCAGCCATGTGGGAGCATCCAGCACCTTAACCACCACACCACCTGCTGGTCCCCAAAAGTGTGTGTTTTTTAAGGATGATAAAAAATAGTCTGCATTGTATTGTTTACTTCTCTTTAATTCATCTACTGTACATTAGAGTCAAGTTGTAGGAGGAACATATTTAGGAGGACTTGCTTTGGAAATTTAACCCTTTGGGGACCAGCAGTTAGTGTAATGGCTATGTCACTGGACTCCCATGTAGTCAACTGCAGTTCGAGTCCCGGACCTGGTGGTTTAAAGCTCACACCGGGCACGTGTGCATGCGTGCCCAAGATCCCAAGAGAAGAATGGAGGAGATGGGATTGCGGCGTGGCTGGCCCCCCTTGGGGGGGGGTTTCTTGCTTTCTGTCTCTCTGTCTCTGTCTCTGGCAAGCA
Organism: Tupaia belangeri chinensis; assembly: GCF_000334495.1. Classification (NCBI taxonomy): domain Eukaryota; kingdom Metazoa; phylum Chordata; class Mammalia; order Scandentia; family Tupaiidae; genus Tupaia; species Tupaia belangeri. The sequence continues at coordinate 1,280,492 of NW_006204120.1, forward strand.
CACGCACCCTGTAACAAAAACCTCTCAAAAAAAAAAAATTAACCCTTTTATTATGTCCATATAAAAGAAAGTGGTTCTTTGGATCTGTGTGTCACCTGCACCTCTTCCCTGGGTGTTCTATGAGGTGGGGCAGGTTCTTTCCTGGACTCAGGACACTTAGATTTTAGCTTCCAGTTGTGGGTCATCTACTGATGCACACAATATTTAAACTTCTGGTGACAGTTTTCTCAGTAAGAATGAAAAGCAAGGGTTTGGATTAGACACTTTTCATGGCTGTCTCCTGGTCCAATGTTCTCTAATTCCATTGGATAACTTTTTTTTTTTTTATAAAATGTATGCATTCTTCTGAGTTTTATTTATTCACTTGTTTCTGGAGCACTGTGACAACAACAATGCCCCATCTAGTGTCAGAACAGGGAACATGGTTCAGGAGTGTAGATAAGGGATGTTGCTCAGGCTTCTGGTGCCCTGGGGCTCAGAATAGCAGCCCAGGTGGTCTCTGTTACATACACTGACTTGACTTGGAAAAGTGGGGCATTTTATAAAAGACTGTGTTTTATAACTTTTATGTGTGATGAACAACAACAGCACAATAGGATTTTTATCAAGGTTACATGGAATAATTGTGTTTACTATTTTAACTGGCAGCTATCAACACAAACATAATAGAGCCTCCTCGGGTGGAAGATCAGTGGGCAGAGCTTCCTGATGGAAGATCAAAAGAGATTCTGGGTGTGACGCAAGCAAGGTCTGACATCTTTCTGAGATTCCACAGACATGAACCTGGAAGATCAGCAAGGTTTTAGACACTTTGCCCTTTCCTTTTCATTTCTTTCTTTCCAAATGCTCTTGCAAGGAAAATGTCTCTAATCAGGTTACAGCCAACCGTACACTCTTAGAACCTTCCAGTTTCCGTTGCAGTCTGTCCCTCTTCTTACTTAATGCCATCCCACAGAAAAATAAACCAAGGGAGGAAACAAATGTTAAGAACTGGGACAAACAGACTTTGCTAAATGAATCATCTGCCTCCTGCGTGCTTGTTCTGTGCTTTTTATTTATTTATTTTTCCACTTAGATGTCAGGGCAATTTAATTTTATTACCGTATAAAAATCACCTCATTTTGGAACCTGCCTCCATCTCAGAACCCAGGTCAGTTCAATGGAACATTTGCGGAGTGTTTACAGACACTGTCTTAATGATGTCTAGGTCGAGAGAACAAAATGAGCCCAAACTCAGAAATTCTTCATCATGCTGCCGGTCCTGCTCAGAGTCTTGTGGCCTAGATCATCAGAAAATTTTACTTCATATGACCCAAGTTTTCAGTGGCAGGGATTTTCTGTTACTCATCCTTAAACCTGAGTCTTTTGAGGGCAGGAGCTATCCCAGTAGCTCTTTGTCTTACAGATGGTGAAACAACTCACCTGCTTGTTAACCTGCTTTGATCTCTCCTAACTGGCTGCCTCTGTGACCTCCACTGGTCTGCCTCTAAGTCCCTCATTTGGAATTTAGTCATTTACTAAATCCGTCTGACTTCTGCCCTACCTTCAGCTTTGGTTTGCCAGTTTAATCTGCCTCCACTGTGACCCACATCCCTAAATCAGCTTGGTTCTTGGTTCCTAGGTGTCCCAAATTGTCCTTAATTCTCTCAATCCACAGTCCATATTCCTGCTGTGTGATTTCCATGTTCATCCAGAGGGCAGTGATTGAAGTTTAGAATGATGGTTTCTGTTCAGTCCTACTCATCAGACCCCATTTTCAGCCCAGGTCTAGCAGTGGTGATAATCTTAAGTACAACCATTAAATAGTACCCAGCAACTGAAACAGAAAAACCAGCAAAAAAGATTTGCCAAAGACAGCCATGAGAATATAATTATCTCTGACAAATGCCCAAGGAGGAAAATATCTAGCATATTTATCGAACATCTTAAAATAGTACCTGGTATACAATGGCAGCTCAAAAAATTTTGGAAAATTTATGGAAATATATATTTTTAAATAACAAACTCCAAATGTTCCAAGATATGACTAGAATATGGTCAACTCTTTCAGGATGGAGAAACTGTCTGGTTTGTGTCTATATCCTCAGGACTCAGCACAGAGCCTGACACATACTAGGCTTGATAAATATTTGTTGAATTGAAATGACTTTGTCAAAAAAGGTATGCCAAAATTCCCTTGAAAACTTTATCTAATTTTCCAGGAATATGGATGAAGCAGGATAGCTATCAAACTATCAGACTGGCTGGATCACTAAACCTACATGCTAAGGTATTCTTGAGGCACTAGACTGAGAGTCTATTCTATGAGTATGAACCACACAGGAGAGGAAGGAGATCCCTGCAGGACAGTCTATGCCCTGACCTATATTCCTACCCACCACACCCTCTTTATTCCCCTTCTGCTGGGATCATCTGGATCTCTGATTTTGACCCAGGATGCAGAAGATCCCCGAATCTGGACAAGCATCTCCAATGTCTGAAACATACAAGAGCATGAAACAGCCAACTACAGGCCCTCTGACATGGCCCATCATAGCTGTCCTAACAGCTGGATGGCTAATGGCTAAGAATGTAGTGCTCTTAGTGAATGATAAAAAGCTAGTGTTTTAGACATTTAATTTTGCCTTTTTATAGAAGAAGCTATCAGAAACATAAGGAATGCTATATGAGGGTACTTTGAAAGTTGTGGAAAATGGAATTAAAGTATGAATTTATTCTGGTGCAAAAAAATTTGTAATCCATGTATGATTGTATCCTAATACACATTTTCCATGAACCTCTTGAAGACCCCCCTCATATTTAGGTCAATCAAAGCTGTCTGAGTTTCAAAGGATATAAACATGTGTTTGTGTTCCTCTCACATAAAATATAAGGCATCCACCTTTAAAATGTTCACTGAATCAATGGTTTTAATTGAGCAGAAAAGAATACACAGATATAGAAATGTTTAGTCTTATCTGTACTTTCTGACAGGCATCTTCAAGGATAAATCTCCACAATGGATATTTCAATTAAGACAGTAATATTTATTGAAAAGTAAACCATAAATGTATAGCCACTTGAAACCATTATTGAACAAAGGTAATTTATGCTGCAGTTGGTGCACTGCATTTTAGTACTGCTTTGATTTTATCAGCATTTGTCAATTAATCAACGTGGATCTTGTAAAACATGTTCTCTTATTAGTGGGAACAGGCAATTGCTTGCAGACTTTGAAGGAAAGGTCATTTAATAATTTGCTAATTGTGTAGAGATAGATTTAAATTAAAAAAACAAATGGTAAGTTTTCATTACCCCTGTACCTAAATAGAACTCTATTTAAGCATAACTACAAATTTAAGTATGGTCAATGGTTTCCCTTTTTAAAACAGAACAAAACAAAAACAAAAGCAAACGACTAAATAGCAGGGAAAAATTAAGAGAAAAAAATTAATCTAACTTCAGTTTTAAAATTTATTTTAAGCACCTTTTTGTTGTTACCTTTGCCATTTCAAAGCAACTGGTCTTAGGGCTATAGTTGTAAACAAATTGGCTATATTTTAATGGCAGAAAAGTGAAAAAAGAAAAAGAAACAAAATGGAGCAGCACAAAAGAGCCAAAGCAGTGGCCTGATTCCATTTTTTAAAAAATTTGTCTCTAACTATTCTTCATTCCTCTAGATGAAACATCAGCTCCCTACTTTTGACGGCTGGTTCATTTTCAGTTCAGTGAGAAAGAAGCTGAGTCAAGCCCTGTCTCCGGGTAATCCATGCATCAGCACACTTGCCAACTCTCCTGGCAACCAGGAAAGTGCTTTAACTCCTAAAGGCATCACCACCAACAAGCATTCTGCAGTCATCTCAAAAACACGACTGAGTTTAAAATGGGTAACATACCTTGGAGAGCAATTTCTACACTGGGGTCTGCAGGGCTGAATCGAGAAATCCGTACCATCTTAGAAGTGTAAGTGAAACTTAAGATGAGATAGCATGCCTTAAGGCATTCGTAAAAGTAAGAATTTTGCACAGAGTTTACAGAGACAACGCTTGTTGAATGGAGATGGGTCTTCCTAGATCCAGTCTAGGCAAACTGCTTTGCTACAGAGCTCCTTTTATAAGAGTTAGGAGGCCCACGGTGCTCTCTGCCTGCTCAAACTGGCTTATCAATCCATTCCATTCCATTCTGTTCTCAGCTCCAAAAAGTCATTATTTCAGGCACATTTCCCTAAGCAGATGCAAACACTCTTTTCCAGCAGGAGACTCCCTGGGGCAACTTAAGTTTCTTGGAAAAGGGTCAAGGACCGATCAAACAAAATACTTTCTAGCAACAAACCTGTGACTTCAGGAGATATTGTCACTCATGCAGGCTACAAGTCAAATTTTAGACACTGGCAGTAAGACTGGAGCTGATAGGGTGAGTTATGGGTAGCAAAATCCCAACAACTGCAGCCAAAGGTTCTTTTATGATAATTAAACAAATGGGCTTATTTATGTATTTTTAATGGAAGCAAAATTGATGGTTATAAAAGCTAATAAAAGATGGGAACCAGCAGTTAGCGTAATGGCTATGTCGCTGGACTCCCATGTAGTCGACCGCAGTTCGTGTCCTGGACCCGGTGGCTTAAAACTCACGCCGGGCACGTGTGCGTGCGTGCCCAAGATCCCGACAGGAGAATGGAGGAGAAGGGATTGTGGCGTGACCATCCTCCCTGGGGGGTGATTTCTCGCTTTCTATCTCTCTGTCTCTCTCTGTCTGTCTGGTGAGCGCACGCACCCTATAGTGAAAAAACCTCTCAAAAAAAAAAAGTTAATAAAAGATTTCCTTTTCTAATATTTCTAATCAAAAGATCCTAATAAAATTTTATTAACATTTTAAAGAACTTTTATTAGGAAAACATTACTATAACATTGATTCTGTCTGTGCTCATCACTTTATCTTACAAACATAGACTATTTTTCAAATATACTCTTTTTTTTAATCTTTGAGTCATAGGGAGAAAAGTCCCTTTTATGGTTTTTAAATATTCTCTTTTATTAACCTCAACTTCAGTGAGCCCAGTTCCATATATCAAGATTCTTTCCAAAACAGAACAGACAAGAGGTAAATGCAAATGTGGGAAGGGAAGCTACTTGTAACATAATAGCTGCTCTCTGGCAGGAGTTATTTCTATCTAAAACATATATACCATATTAAGAAGCCATAGGGAAAAATGAATAGATGTGGATGTCAGGTTTTCATTTGTTTCCTTGACATCTTAGAATACTGTAAATAAGTTTGTGTTTCAATTCAAACGCTTCCATTATCTCAGAGGTCTTAATCATTTGTAATAGCAGCTTCTGAAGTGTTCAAAGCTTGTGCTTAAGGAGTATTATTGGCATTCAACACAGTCATACTACATTAAGCAGATTTACAGCCTCGTATGTGGCTATCCTTGATCATCTTTATTTAAAAATAAGTTTAGGCTGATGAGGTGGCTTAGCATCTTCCTATGTTTCAGCCTGTTAGTCCTACCCTATCAGAATATCTGGCTCTGGTGGACTATCTTACATTTAAATGAACCTAAAATTTGCAAGGGGAGGGAGAGGAAAATGGCAGGGAGAGTTCAACTAAGAATCCTAATTAGTTTAATTCTTGGTCCAGTCTAAAGGCTGGGTGTGGTGGCACACACTTGCAATCCTAGTGATTTGGGGAGGCTGAGGCAGGAGGATTAGGAGTGTAAGGCTGGCCTGGGCGACATAGTGGGACCTTGTCTGAAAGAGCTGGATGTTAGAGCACTGTCTGTGGGTCCAGCTACTAAGGACTATCTTAAAAATAGGGAAGAAAGAAAGGAAGGAACGAAGGAAGAAAAAAAGACAGCCAGACAGAGAGGGAAGGAGGGAGGGAGGTAGGGAGGGAGTCAGTTGATGGTGGGGTGATGAGGGCAACCTTGCTATTGAAGGCCTGGAAAAGGCAGCATGAAAAGTGTGCTGGGTGCATGTGCATGCATGCACAAAATTCTAAGGGGAAAATGGAGGCCAAGAGAGTGCCTATCCACCTCCTGCCTCAAACTTGGGGGGGGTGCTGCTGTCTCACTTTCCCTCTCTCTGGTGAGTACACATGCCCTATAGCAAAATTTTTTTAAAAAATGAAGAAAAAGAAAAGAAAGGAATGAAAGAGGAAGGAAGGGGAAAGAAAGGGGAGAGAAGGGAAGGGAAAAAAAGGAAGGAAGGAAAGAAGGAAGGAGGGTGATAGTGTACGGACTCAGGATTGTTGCACTGTGTATCTAAGGTGAGCTCACAGGCAATTTATTTGCTATCTCTAGAATCAACTAACTCTGGGAGGGGCAGTTCCTCTCCAAGTCAGGAAGGCTCTAAGATGCTAAAGCATCACAAAATACAGAAAATAAAAAACATGATTAATATAAACCTGTCTGAAACACTGCTGTAACACAAAACATAACTTCTTAAACATTACTGTGCAGAGAATGCACCTGGGTATTTTGTTAAATATAGATTCTGACTCATTAACATCAGGTGGGGCTAAGACTGCAGTTCTAATAAACTTTCTGGTGCTGTTGGGACTATACTGTGAGTAGCTAGTGATAAAAATATCACCAAAAGCCTTTTCTGGATCACCTTCTGTGGAGAATGGGAAGGGGCTAACATCTATTAAGCCCTTCCTTGAACCAGACACTGACAGGCACTGAAAATACACATTTTATCTTGTTTTGTTTAAGCAACAGTCTTTGCTCATAGGAGAAAACATTCCAGTTTTATAGGTAAGGAAACTGAGGCTCAGGTTGTAAAATAACCCGCCTCAAGTCACTTAGCTAAAAGTCAGAAGTTATAAATGTGTTTGGCTTAAAAAGTCATTTTTTCCCAACACAATATAAGTACAGATGGTACTGCTCTGATAAAACATAAAAAGTCTGTGTTGCTAAAAGATTCATAAAACATTAAGTCTGTGGACTTTAATAGCCCATTACAACTTGACTTCTGGAAGGAAGAAAAGCTCAGAATTGTATTCATTATTTTAGGATCAGAAACAAATGGTGCTAATGAAATAACTGATATTTTATCGTGGTCATTCATGAAACACCTTAAATGGGGCCCCTAATAAATTACTGTTTTTATTTTTAAAAGGGGTACATGTATATGGTAAAATATACACAATAAAAAGTTAGTCTTTCTCCAACATACTCCTAGTTCTACTGTTCGGAGATGACTACTGCTAGGGGTGGGTACTTCGGGGAACTGTCCAAATGCACATAGTAAGTGCCTTCCATATGAGGGCCAACTCTGTGGCCTGGTGGTTAAGACAGCCAGATCCCACAGAGCCAACCACATGGTAGGAATG
>NW_006204120.1:1287956-1333478 GCF_000334495.1 Tupaia belangeri chinensis
CTTCAGTGGGTGCACACACCAACTGGCCAAAAAGAAGTTTCTCATACAAATCACTTATTCCATCATTTTGAGGAGGTATTCGGGGGTGGGGGAAGCAGTAAATAAAGACAGACAAAATCTTTCATGTAGTTCACATTCTAGTAGGGGAGACAGATAAAAAATAAGCAAGCAAATTCTACTATTATGTTAGATAGAAGTAAAAAGTAATGGAGAAAAAAAGAAAGAGCAAAGGCCAGGTGAGAAGTGAGCAAGGCATGCCTAATTTTAAATGCAGGGGTTAAAGAAGGCCTCTACTGAAAGGCAATACTGGAATACAGATCATCCTATTCCACACTGAGTTTTTCCTGTATCTCACCGCACTTACAGATCTGCCTTGTTCCCTTTTATTTCTGTACATTTTTCCCGGGGGTACATGTGCTCACGCAGAGAGAGACATAGAGAGGGAAAATGAGAAAGCACCCCCTCCAGGCAGAATGGTCACACCGCAATCCCTTCTCTGGCTCTCCCTCAAGATTTTGGGCACAAACACACACACTTGGCATACTTCTTAGGCCTCTGAGCCTGGACTCAAACTCAACCATGAAGAATCCAGCTGCCTCATCCACCATGCCACCAGCTTATTCCTTTCAGTGACTCCACAGTACTCCACCATTTGCATATACTATAATATTGCTGGGTATTTTGTTACTTCCCATACATGGAATGTTTTGTACTAATCCTGTTATCATTTGTTAAATGATCACTTGAGTGCTTATTATAAAGAGATCTGCAGCTTGTGGTATAAAGCCTGATTAAACAGAAAGCCATCTAAATTAGGTGTGGAAAGCTATGGATGCAAGTCCTCCTTCTGCCACTCTATCCAGGCAACCTTGCGGTGTCATTGAGCATTCACCACTTCCTTTCTTACGTTAGTATTCTGGCCTCATGACAGGGCTTCCCCTTTCCCACCACATTTTAAGCTGCTCTATTGTCCAACAAGCTAAGAGTGATGTCTGTACCTGGAAGTCGAGGTGATGTCCTGCCTTCCACAGCCTCAGTGCCAAGTGACCTGTAACTCCTATGAACCCAACAACTATAACCTTAAAGCTGACAAGTGTTCCACATTCTCCACAAAGAAAGTTTATGTTAAATATTAGGGAGCAGTTTTCCTCTGAGATTTGTGCACCATCTCCCCTCTAAGGAAGAAAGCACATACATGTCCTTAAACTAAAAGCAAAAAATACCTTGGGGCCAGCAGATGGCATGGAGGTTAAGGCACTGAATCCCACATAGGCACATAGGCAACTGCTTGGTTTGAATAGCTCCAGTAGCTTGAATGAAACTCATGTGGCACATGTATGCTTTGTGCCCAAAATCCTGAGAGAAGAATGGAGGAGAAGGGCTTGCAGTGTGGCCATCATGCCTGGGGGGAGGAGGCAATTTCTCACTTTCTCTTTCACTCACTGTCTCTGTCTGGCAAGGGCATGCTCCCTATGGCAAAAACTAAACTAAAACAAAACAAAACAAAACCTAACTTTCCAGTAATGTTTATTTATGCAGATACAGATGTTCAGAACTGAGGCATATGACTGAACAGATTTCACATTTAATGGAAGATTAATTTATTCATTTAATTAATATCTGAAGCGGTACCTGAAATATGTCAGCACTCTGCCAGGCACCTCAGAAAAACAAATACCAATTCAATATGGCCCTTGCCCTTGTCACCGTCCAGGCTCTTATCAAAGATAGGACAGTAAGAACAACTCTGCCACAGGGTAGTTTGTGGTAAATGGTACCCAAGGCAATACCATAGGAGTTAGAGAAAAGGGAGAACACTATTATTTATAGCCCCGCCAGACGAGACATAAACAAGAAGAGTGTTCAAGGGAAGGAGGTGGCCCAAAGGGACTTTTGAAGAGATGAGTGTGTGAGTTTGAATGGGAGTGTGTTTATGGGAGTGTTGGGAATACATGTGCATAGTAGGTGAGCAATAATTGCACTATAAGCAAAAGCCCAGAGGTACTATAAAGGGAACGTTAACTAGACCCAGGCGTAAATACAGAATGTGGGGAGTGGGTGCTGATGAAAGGGAGTGCTGGGTGGAGTAAGACTAGCAGAGAGTCCTGAGTGTCCTACTTTGTTATCAGACATGAGATGAATGAATTCAGAAAGACACCAACAAAAGCACCAATAATTTCTCTTTATTGCTTTGGCCTTTTTTCAGAGAGGTACTCCTTGGTTTTATATGTTCTACTTCAGATTCCTCCATTTTTAAAAATTGAGTTAATATTTATATTCGTGCCCATAATTTAAAAAGGAAAACAGTATTATAAAGGCCTGTAACTAAAAACAGTAATCCTGGACCCAATATCTCCCTATTGCCTCTTCCCACTTCTCAGAAGAAACTTTATGTTTTTGGTTGATTTTTCTTTTTTGCTGTTGCTATGAAAGATACTCATTTGCCAGAGTGAATAACCTCCTTTATAGGTAAGACTTTGGCACCAAGCGATGGTTCTAGAGATAATCTGTGGTTGTGCCTAGTGTAGAAACTAACTCACCCCACTAAGGAGGCTGACTCCCACCAAAGCAGAGGAAACCACTTTTTACTTTTCTTCTTTTTTTTTTTGAACAGAGATTTTTTGCTATAGGGTACGTGCACTCACTGGACAGATAGAGAAATGGAAAGTGAGAAATTACTCTCCCCAGGGGAATGGCCATGTTGCAATCCCTTCTCATCTTTTCTCTTCCTGGGATTCTGGGAAAACACGCACATGTACTCAGTTTGAGTTTCAAGCTGCCTGTCCAAGACTCAAATGGCGATTGGCCACATGAAAGTCCAGAGGCTTAATCAATCACTATGCTACCTGCTGGCCCCACCACTTCTTTTTTTGTTTAAAGAGACAGATGTTTACTATACAGCAAATGCTCACTGGAGAGACAGAGAGACAAAAAGCCAGAAATTACCACCTGGAGGGATGGCCACACTGCAATCCCTTACCCATTCTTCTCTCGGGATTTTGGGCACACACATTTTAAGCTGCCAGGTCCAGAACTTGAACCTCACTTGACTACGTGGGAGTCCAGTGATGTAACCATTACGCCATCTGCTGGTCCCTGGCCCCACCACTTTTCACTCCAATAATTGCTTCCCAGTATTCAAGTACAGTGTGTATACTGTTTTCTTAAATTTGTCGCTTTCAGTGATTACATAATGTCTTTCCTCATGTCTACAAACATGAGGAAAATTTATATCATCACCGCATCGCAACAAGCATTCTTCCCTCATCTTTCCAGTGGGCTAAATAGCAATTTGGGATTAATTGAATATTATGTTTATATTATTATACAGTGTAACACTGTTATGTGTATGTGTGTGCGGGTATGTATGTGTGTATATATATACATATATATATATATAAAAGTATGTATATAACACTGTTAAAACCAAGGAGCATAAGAGCATACTTTTGCTCTTATTCGATGCCTCATCTCCCTTGGCGGTATCGTGTCTTTCATCTTGTCTTTTTTTCTTTCCTTTTTATTGTTTACTTCTTTTGTGTATCAACTACTAACTTTTCCTGAACCACCCAAAGAAACTATAAAACTTCTATTTAAACTGTATTTCTTACATGATGACCCTAAGCAGTTCACCTGTCCGATCTATCTTTCCCTTGAGGAGCCTCCCATCCAGTCCTTCTGGTCTAGTGCTTTTCCAGGCCGGCTGCCCACCTGTTGTCCTGGGACTTCTTTTTAACACCATCTTGCGAAATCCCCGTGCCTCTCTCCTGTGTTGGATCCCCCGTTTCCTGGAGCCCATGGTTTCCTCTTTCTCGGTTTACACCCTCATTTTTGTAGAGCACATTTTCTAGTAGCTTCCTGAGAAAAAGGACATGTGAAGTAAATTTGCTGAGACTTTCTGTGTCCGAAAATGTCTTCATTCCACTCTCACACTTGCTTGCTAGGTAAGCTTGTGATTGAATTCTAAGTGAAACATAATTTCCCCTCAGCATATGTTGGCTGTACTTCACTGTCTTTTAGCTTCTAGAACTACAGCTGAGAAGCCTCATGCCACTGGTATTCTTGAGCCTTTACCTATGACCTGTACTATTTCTACGGAAAGTTTTGAAATCTTTTTAATCTTGTTCTGAAATCTCATGGTACTGAGCCATAATGAAGATCTTTTCTTATCCATTGTTCTTAGTACATTCTGGTTCCTTTAAATCTGGAAACTCAGGACTAACGGATGGCATAATGGTTACATCTCTGGATTCCCACATGGCTTTCTATGATTCGAATCCCAGACCCAGTGGCTTCAAACTGACCCTGGGCATGTGTGTGCGTGTGCCAAAGATCTTGAAAGGAGAATGGAGGAAGAGGGATTGTGGTGTGGCCATCTCCCCTGGGGGGTGCTTTCTCACTTTTTGGCTCTCTGGCGAGCAAATGTGCCCTAAAGCAAAAATCCCTCTCTTAAAAAAAAAGGAAGTTCTTGTTCCTTTTTTTTTTTTTTAACATAGGACACATATGCTTGTTAGAGAGACAGTGAGAGACAGGAAGAGGAATTTGGGGCATGTACATACATATATCTGGCATGATTTTCAAGTCATCAGGTACAGGACTCAAACCATCGTCAGCTATGTAGGAGTCTGGTGCCTTAGCTACCACACCAGCTGGCCCTCTACTATTTTGTTTAACATTTTTTTTTTCTTATATGATTCTTTAGTACTTGTCTTTCTACCCCTTTTCTTTTGGCTCTTTCTGGAATTGCTATGGTAAAATCCTCAATGAACCTCATCGACTGAGGCATTCCATTTCCTACCTCCACCCACCCTGTCTCTATCTCTGCCTATTATTCTACTTTCTAGAAAGTTTACCTGACTTTATCTTCTATAGCTCTGGGTAATTCTTTTTTTTTTTTTTTTCCTATTAACACCTTTTTATTCAGTTTTTAACAATATCAGCAAGAATCAAACTTGTCAAATTTTCCAATGGCAATTTCTCCACACCAGAGGTAGTCATGACTCTCAGAGCAACAATTTGGGTATTTCCTGCCTTCAAAATGTTTATCAAATCCTGTATTGCTAACAGGCTTTTAGAAACACATAGAAAATAAGAAATATTCCAATGAATGAAACATATCAAATGTCAGTAATAAGCGACACATTCTTTGGGGAAATGGCTGTTAAAAAATCCAGTCTCTATATGCAAAGCAAGGAAATTGTCTTTTTTTTCTTTTCTTTCTTCTTTAAAAATCCATTACTCCTAAAATGTCATTCCTCAAAACTGGAAGTGAAGGACTGAAAAGTCAGCAGAGGAAAGGGAAAAGGATGAGCACACACCAGTTAACACAGAAGTAAAATTGTACAAACTTAAGCAGTTTATAACAGACTAGAGTAATACGCCAAGATACCACAGGCTGGTTGAAGAAATTCACCATTCTGCAGGAACTAGGATTTGTACTGCTGCATGAAGATCAATGAGGAACTATCACTGCCTTGGAGCAATGCCCTTTCCTACTCCAAATCCTGGTTTCTGTATCATGTCTTCATGGGGAGAGCCTCTCATTCCACTACCCAGCCCACCTTGAGGGCCTCCAGGTCCCCGCAGTTGGTTATCTCGATGGTCTCCTTCCCTGGAAGCTCGAGTCTTTTCTTCGACATTCAGATGGACCTCACCTCTGAACATGATGGACCTGTTGCTAAGGACCTTCTGAATAGGCTCAGAATCATCAAATACAACAAATCCATAATTGGGTAATTTCCCACCACTGTTAATGCATAGCTAGCTCTAGCACATTCCCATAATTTTGAAAGAAATCTTTAAGCTCTGACTTTTCCACCTCATGAGGCAGGTTGTCAAGAGTTGGTGACTATCAGGGTGTCTCACAATCCTTTGGGGTTCAATATCACCTTGCTCGCCAGTCTAATGGATTGGTCTGTGTCCCCTTTGTGGAGGAATATTTATTTGTTGTTCTCACACTCTTTGATCCCTCTGAGACCTCTGTGGTAGAATCTGAGATTCAGGCTTGGATTCTGGATGGGGCTGTGAAGTTGGTACTTTAACAACATGAGGTGGTATCCCAGTAACTGGAACAGCTCCACTGGGTAGAAGGTTTTTATTGGTTACAGATGCCCAAGAAAATGTCCTCAAGTCTTCCTGTACTGTCTGAGCTATGTCTGTACTTGCTGGAGAAGAACTCTTCTGAGCATCCTCAGGGGCAGTTTCTTCTAACACTGGCTCAGACTTTTCCTCTTGGATTTCAGATACAGGTTCTTGCTCTGGTTCTGGTTCAGGATCAGGTTCTGGTTCAGCAACAGGCTCCTCTAAATGTTCCTCTAAGTCATTGCTGACACTCTGATCATAAAAAGTTCCAGAATCATCAGGTGCCACCTCAGGTGTCTGTTGTCTTTCTTCAGGTTCCTCTACTTCTTCCTCAGATTCCTCCTGAGGCTCAGTGACAAAACCACCAAAAACCTCATCTTGGTATCTGAATCATTGTGAACATAAAATTTATTTGTAACAGAACCCTCAGGAACAAGGACAAATGTCTGCATGAATCTCTTCAAAGTCTGGTTGTTGTTAAAAAGCAATCCCATCACCTGGACCACCACCCTATCATTTAGAGTGGCATGAGCATCAACATGGCAAATCTTGGTGTGGCAGTTGGTGAAGTTTTGTGACATCACTTTCCTATGAATTTCTTTCTGTCCATAGACAGTATCTGTTAGTTTTCCATTTGAATCCAATCCCCCATGCACATAAGAACTTTTTCCATAAACTCTATGGAGCATGTCTGGGGCTGGTTTAACAGTGTGTAATACTGTCTCACAAATTCCCACCCAACCAGCAGTGGACTAGGCTTCTCCATAACCATCACTTTGGTCAATTCAACCTGTGTGGCTAAGGGGGAGAGGAACAAGCTTTGCTCCACAGCATGTAAGACGACAGAAACCCCTCATGCAACTGCATCAGCACACTCTCTGGGTAATTTTTTTAAACATATTAAAGTTCAATTTCCAAGAACTCTTTCTTATTTTCTGATTATTTCTTTGCTATAAATGCCTTTTTCATTTCATAGATATAATACAGTCTCTCATCTTTCTGAAGATATAGGTTATTAAAAACATCTTTTGCTTCCTAAATTATCTATGTTTTCTCTGAGCCCCCTTAACCTCTTTTCCTTTCTCTCTGTTTTAATCTCTATATTTTATTCTATATTTTATGTTGGAAGTTATCTTCAAGTAGCTAGGGATCCCTCACATTCATTTATATTCAAGACAGTTATATATACAAGTTGGACAACCTTAATCCAAAGATTTGAAACCTGAAATGCTCCAAAACACAAAACTTGTTGAGTACCAAAGTGATGCTCCAAGTGAAAATTTCCACACATGACCTCATTTGATGGGTTGTAGTAAAAAATGCTACAGATATATTGTGTAATTTTCCTTCAAAATACATTTATAAGATACATATGAAAGTGAAATAAATTTTTTTATTTAGTTTTGAGTCTCATATCCCAGAAAGCTTATTGTCATATGCAAATATTCTAAAAGAAGTGCTTTAAGATTTTGGATTTTTCAGATTTTAGAATATTTGCATATGCACAATAGGCTATCTGGGTATGAAACCCGGATCTAAACACCAAGTTTCCCATTGTTGTAAATAGTATTTTTATATGTACTTAATATATTTCACTCTATTTTAATTGATTTATTCAGGAATTCCTCATGTTATCCCAAATCAACTACTAACCACTTCACAAGTACTTTTAGGGAAAGTCTTTTTGTTTTGTGTTTGTTTGTTTCTGTTTTTTTGTTTGTTTTTAGTTTTGCTATGTGGTAATGTGTTTGCTTGTTTCTGTTTTTTTGTTTGTTTATTTGTTTGTTTTTAGTTTTGCTATGTGGTAAACTCACAAGAAAGAAATAGAGAGAGAAAAAATGAGAGAGCACCCCCTGGCAGAATGGCCACACCTTAATCCCTTTTCTTCCATTCTCCTCTCAAGATTTTGGGCAGGCATACACATATACTGAATGTGTTTTTCAAGCTGCCGGGTCCAGGACTTGAACCATGCAGTCAACCGTGTGGAATCCAGCTGCCCTATCCACTGACCAAACCTCAAGCTGGCCCTTACCAAAATCATCTTAATTCTCTGTATTTTCTAGGGAGCATCAAGCAAAGAGAAGTTAGCCTCCTTCCATACATTTATCTTCACAGCATCTCTCTGTTATCTTGGCTCCAGAATTTGGACCAATATCAACTTGAAGTAGATACTACATTAATTTCTTAGTGCATAAGGAGAAATGAAGGAAAGAAGGAAGCAAGGAAAAAAGAAAGACAGGGTAGAAGAAAAGGGGGGGAAAAAAGGCAGACAAAAGATTGCTATAAACAGAACAGCAAGAAGATGGGCCCAAATTCTTAAAAATAAAATAGCAGGAAAATGAGCCTAAATAAATAACTATACTAAGAAAAGCTATGTAAGCTTATTAAATAAGAAAAGAAATTGCAAAAATGCATCTAGCTTTAAGATAACTAAAACATAATTACTGACTTGGAAGACAGGAAGAAATTTATATCAGAATGCTAACTGTTAAACTCAATTCTGTCATTCAATACCATATACTCAAAATTCATATGGAAAGCACTATTTCCATCAAAAATTCTCATAATTATATGTCCAGATTATCTTCCAATTATGTACCGACTTTTCTCCTTTTTTTTTTTTTTTTTTTTTCCCTAGGGTGTGTGCACTAGCCAGAGAGCTAGAGAGAGACAGAGAGAGATAGTGAGAAGGAAAGTGAGAAGTCACTCCCCCCCCAAGGGGGGATAGCCATGTCACACATTCTGTTTTCCTCCATTCTCTTCCTGGGATCCTGGGCACACATGCAAACACACCTGGCATGAGTTTCAAGCCACCATGTATGGGACTTGAACCATAGTTGGCCATGTGGGAGTCCAGCAATGTAACCAGTATGCCATCTGCTAGCCCCTCAACTGACTCTAAAAGCTCTGAAGTGTCTATTTTTTGCTTAAGAAGGCATTCATGTGTGTATTAACAAATGTACATATGCATATATTATTCACCTCACCTCTCAAAGAAATTTAAGGCAGCTTGCTGTTAATCCTTTTAGTTGCATATACTTTTATTTTCCTTTACTTATTTTTATTTTTATACTTCTTAAAAATTTGTCTACCTAATATTATGTAATTATTTCTATCCTCTATCATGCTCAATTGTGGCCAAGAACATATTTTTCAAAAATTTGCCAGATAGCACAGGCACTTGCCAGAGAGAGAGACAGGGAGGGGATGAAGGGAGATGAGTAGTGAGAAAGCACCACCCATGAGGGATAGTCACATCACAATTCCTTTTCTTCTATTTCCCCTTTGGGGATTTTTGGCATGTACATACATGCAAAATTCAGCCAGCATGTTTTTCAAGCCACTGTGTCTGGGACTCAAACAGGGCAGCCCACCATATGGGACCCAGCCCCTTAAACCAACATGCCATGAGCCGGCCCAGTCTAACAGCTTTAAAAACAAAACAAAACAATGCTATCAATAATAAGACTAACATAGCTATGGTCACATCATTGAACTTAAAAAGGTGGCAGATCTTATAGTCAAACAGATGTTGCTTTAAGTCCCAACTCTACCTTTTACTAAATGTATGACCTCAGGGAGCTAATAAAATCCCCCAAAGAAAAATGGGCATAATATTTTCTATTTGCAGATTTTTATGAGGATTAAGTCATATGATGTATATAAAGAAATTGGCATATTATAGGTGCCCAATAAATATAAACTATTAAAATCAGAACATAAGATGCTATTGAAAACTTTATACTATCTAAAAGAACACCTTTTTTCCAAGTGACTAGATTTTCACCTCTATTTCTAAGGTATCACACCCTTCTAAGCTGGTCACTAGAAATCAACTTGTCAGTCAGTTACTGAAGAGTGATGAGAAAATCATCTATAGGCAATTAGGAAAAGAAATATGAATGAAGGAAATATTAGGGGACAAAAAGGAGACCAGAACAACAACAACAAAAAAAACCACTAAGGAAAACATTTGTCTTTGGATCAGTTTTTTAACCTGTAAGGAATCCAGTTTATAAAATTAGGAGGTTGTCTATTCAGCCATAAAAAAGGAAAGGCCCTGGAATTAGAAAGTGAACAAATATGGAAGATTGCTGCTGAGTGAAGCAAGTCAGGCTATGAAAGAGAGACATTGTAAGTCTCCACTTAACATATACTGACTGTCCCCACTCTATGGTAGAGACTGAAAGACTGGAGGACATAAAAGCATTAAAAATTGTTATGGACACTAGAGACAAAGTGAAAAGACTGTAGGAAGGGAAGAGCATAGGATAGGAAATTAGGGAGAAAAAAATAGAGAGGTAAGACGTG
Organism: Tupaia belangeri chinensis; assembly: GCF_000334495.1. Classification (NCBI taxonomy): domain Eukaryota; kingdom Metazoa; phylum Chordata; class Mammalia; order Scandentia; family Tupaiidae; genus Tupaia; species Tupaia belangeri. Next base: position 1,298,349 of record NW_006204120.1, read on the forward strand.
TGGGACACAGATACAGTTTATTATCTGTTGATGAGGATGTGTGTTGTATTCTCAACTGTGCTGAACTGAGGTGTATATCACGTTGGGTAAAGTCTCTTTACAATCTAAAAGATGTATAGTGATTAAATGTATAAATAATAAAAAATGTAAAAAAAGTGTAAGGACTTAAAAAAATAAAGGGGCAAACTTTCCTTCTGTGTGTGTAGGGGTGAGAATTAGGAGGTTGTATGAAGCCCTTCAAAAATGCTCATGATGAAGAGTTCTGTAGTTAGATAGTTCTGAGACATGCCTTCCTTATCTCAAGCCCACCCCCTTCCCAATTCTTAAAGTTTCACAATACATATTAGTACACTCAAGGTACCTGCTTGGTTTTGTATTACTTGGAATTATGCAAACTTATATAACTACAGACTCTTCCTCACTATTTTCTTACAGATGATACTGTTTTCTTTTTTTTTTTTTTTTTTTTAACTAGCCAGAGGGCTCATGTACCCAATGGAGAGAGAGACAGAGAGAGAAAGCAAGAAAGTAACCCTTATAAGGGGTGGCCATGCCTCCATAATCTCTTCTATTCCATCTCTCTCTCCTTTCAGAATTTTAGGTGTGCATGCACATATGCCCAGCATAATTTTGTTTTTTGTTTTTTGGTTTTTTTTTTGGAGAAGTTTTTTTGCCATAGGGTGTGTGTGCTCGCCAGACAGACAGAGACACAGAGAGACAGAAAGCAAGAAATCACCCCCCAGGGGGGATGGCCACGCCGCAATCCCTTCTCTTCCATTCTCCTCTCGGGATCTTGGGCACACACGCACATGTGCCCGGCGTGAGTTTTAAGCCACCGGGTCCAGGACACAAACCGTGGTCGACTACGTGGGAGTCCAGTGACATAGCCATTACGCTAACTGCTGGTCCCATGCCCAGCATAATTTTCAAGTCACTGAATCTAAGACTTGAACCACAGGGTTGGCCATGCTGGATTCATCTGCCTTAACCACACCACTGGCTGGCCTGGTAGTACTTACATACATAGTTTGAGAAAAAAATAAATGAGTTGATCTGTAACTTCTCATTCTAACAAATGTTCTTCTGAGTTTAACAACTTCGGCTAAATGTCTTGATTAAGGAAGAAAGGAAAAATAGGTTTAATATTTTTTATTTGTGAATGCCTTCTTCCATAATAGCATATAAATTTTAGAATGGGGGAAAATCTATTATGATTTCAATTAAACCGAATAATTCTAAGTATAGCTTAATATTTCATCTTTTTGGTATTATCAGTATCATGGACAGCTGAACCATTGGCTGAACTGCTGCAGCGTTCATTTGATTTGGTTATGAAGACATTCAGATTACTGGGACACATCTGGCAATTTTGGCAGTCAATGAATGAAATGAATCAACCATGTAGTGATCAGACTGCTCAATGATCAAGGTGACCGAAACAGAAAATAACTCTGAGGTAAGTGAATCCTTAGGTTGCAAGACTATATCACATAAGAATACAGTTCAAAAGGGCATTTATGAAGAATCAATTTCAATGCTTTCTCTATACATTAAACTGTTAAAATGATTAATAAAATACTTTCACTCTTTTCTGCCAATATACCAGCATTTCCTTTTATCAGGAAAGAAGGGACTGTGCTAAATATTGCTGGGAATAATGGGTATGTAGCAGGAAAAGGTCTAAGATCCTACCAGAAAAATATCCAGACACTAGCTCTATCAATAACTTTCCACGTAGCCATCCCTAAGCCTTTTTTTTCTCACTTGTAAAAATATCTATCTTCAAGGAGCTTATAGATTATACTAAAATAACTTCTTACATTACAACATCATTCTTATCTACACAGCAGAAATAAAAGTGAATATTTTGGTGTAATGAATGTAAAAAATCTCCATTTTTTTTTTTTTTGGAGAGGTTTTTGCGATAGGGCGCGTGTGCTCGCCAGATAGAGAGAGACAGAGAGACAGAAAGTGAGAAATCACCCCCCAAGGGGGATGGCCACAGAGCAATCCCTTCTCCTCCATTCTTCTCCTGGGATCTTGGGCACGCATGCACACGTGCCCGGCGTCAGTTTCAAGCCACAGGGTCCGGGACGCAAACTGTGATCGACTACATGGGAGTCCAGCGACATAGCCATTACACTAACTGCAGGTCTCTAAATCTCCCATCTTAACTACAGGAATTTTATGAGAAACTATTGTAATGTTTTCCCTTCTCTTGATATAACTCTTTTCCTCAAGTTTGCTAAGGTTTTAAAGTGTTTGAATTATTTATAAATTTTCATTAAGAAGTCTATTTAAAAAAACCCTAAACACTTTTTCTACTTATCTAAAATAAATTTGTTAAAAAAACAACTCTAATATTAAAAAAAAAAATGAATGTGTAAGTAATATGATGACCAACCATGTAGGTTTGTCCATTACCGAGGACATTCCTACTGTGTGGCATCTTCTCCTGCAAACTGAGGTACTGGGACATCTTGGGTGATACCCTGAGAGAAAAATTGTATGTGGCATGGATACTGTATCAGAGAACTATAATTTTAAACTCCCAATAGAAATACTCTTCTTTCTTTTGCTAAACAGCTGTGGGAAGTAATCAAATACCAGATGGATGAATGAATTTAAGTGACCTTTAAATTTCTTTTACACCAATGGTTCTCAATTCTGGTTTCTTAGTAGAATCATCTAGTTAGCTATTTTAAAATGATATTTACTCCATGATTTAACTCATCTAAAGGTAAATTCTTGTCATGGGCATATATGTTGGAAGCTCCTCAGCTGATTTTCATGTAGCTAGCACTAGAAAACATTACTTATTATTATTATTTTTTTTTTGGAGAGGTTTTTGCTATAGGGCGTGTGCACTCACCAGACAGAGAGAGATAGAGAGATAGAAAGCGAGAAATCACCCCCTAGGGGGATGGCCACACTGCAATCCCTTCTCCTCCATTCTCCTCTCAGGATCTTGGGCACGCATACACACATGCCTGGTGTGAGTTTGAGCCACCAGGTCCGGGACTTGAACCACAGTCGACTACGTGGGAGTCCAGTGACATAGCCATTACGCTAACTGCTGGTCCCAAGAAAACATTACTTTTCAGACATTTTGAGACTCAAACTATAGGTCTAACAAGAAGTTTCAAAGCAAAGAGAAATCCACTATGATATCTGGCTTCTAAACTATATTATGTGCATTTCATCTTTCTCCAGATTAGTTTTTTCCTTGTATATCTTTCATTGTATATCTACTGTATACTACGGGGTACAGTACGGTTTTTCAAAGTGATGAGTAATAAACCAAGAGTATAGATACTCATCTTATTCAATATTGAATATTACATTTTGCACATTTGATAATAGTTCTACTAGTTTTTTTTAATTTTTGGAAGTATATATAGAACTATCAAAGACATTTTCCATTTTGCTGTGGCATACTATTCCACAACCTATTCTATTTTTTGTGTATATGTACACACATATTTTTGTATGTACACACACTGTTTTTAAGAATTATTTTTATTTAATTTTACTTATTTTAATTTGACCAGAGAGGAGCACAGAAGAAAGCAAGCCATCAGGTCCAGGACTTGAACTGCGGTTGGCCATGTGGAAGTCCAATGCCCTTAACCACAATGCTACCTGCTGGCCTATATGTGTGTATATGTATATATATATATACATTTATCTTTTTTTTTAAGAAGTTTTTTGCCTAGGACACATGTTCTTGCCAGAGACAGTGAGAAGGAAAGTGAGAAATCACCCCCTAGGGGGGATGGTCATGCTGCAATCTCTTCTCCTCCATTCTCCCAGGATCTTGGGTTTGCACATACATGCACCTGGTATGAGTTTCAAACCACTGGGTCTGGGACACGAACCATGGTTGGTCATGTGGGAGTTCAGCGATGTAACTGATATGCCATCTTCTATGCCCAACCTATTCTAATTTTTAATATGTACTTTTGCCTCTGTTACTACACTATTTTAAAAAAATGAGAACCCCCAAATTGACTTTATTTTTACTTATTCACCTATATTTATTTATTCACCTATTGTTCATGTTTGCATTCTGACTACCAATTACCAGCATCTGTTGATATTCTTTTTTTTTTCGGTAAACTGTATTAGGCACTGTGGATCCAAAAAGATTTAAAATGAAAGGTTCTGCCTTCAGGAGGCCTATGGTAGAATATATTCAAGATGATTAAATGACTGAATATATTAAAGGTGACTACATCAAAGCAGATGACCAGAGCAGCTCAAAGAGGAGCTCAAGCAGAGGAGCTCAAAGAGGAAATGGCAATGGCCTGAAATGGCTTAGAACATTGTACACAGTAGTAGAATTTCAAGGGGGCTTTGAGGATGGATAGAATTTCAATTAGAGCCCCAGAAAAGGCATTCCATACAGGAGGAAAAGTAGTGGGGGGATGGGTTACAAAAATCAGATTACTAAAGCTAAACGTATGTACAAATAGTAAAGTTCACACTCTGAGCAATACAAACTATAACTAAAGATGTCCATAGCTTCATACGAGGTCAACTGCTGAGCAAAGGAACATAATTAGCCCCATCACTTTTTTTTTTTTAAGAGAGATTTTTGTTATAGAGTGTGTGTGCTCAACAGAGAGACAGAGAGAGACAGAGAGACAGAAAGCAAGACATCACTCCTCAGGGGGGATGGCCATGCCACAATACTATCTCCTCCAGTCTCCTCTTGGGCACACATGCGTGCATGCCCGATGTGAGTTTCACGCTGCTGGGTCCAGGACTCGAACCACAGTGAACTACATAGGAGTTCAGGGACAACTATTACACCAACTGCTCATACGGCCCAATCACTTTTTGAGTATTATTTATGATTTTGAAAAGAATTAGACTGGCTAATTCTGACTGAACACTTGGTTCAGCACAAGCATACAGACAACCTTGGTCTCTAAGGCAGAGAAAGTCACTGAACAGCAACAGGGCAAGTTCTCTCTCGTGCTGGGCCCACTGAGATGTGACCACCCCGGTACTGAGGCAGAGGCTGCTTACTTCGATCACTGTCAAACCCCTGAGGTGCCTACTCTCTCTGATCCAATGATGACTGAATGTTGAAAGAATAGATTTAGAATGTACATCGTGTAAAAGTTTTGTACTTATAGGTATGTTATGTGATTTACCAATCACTGATTTTCAATTACTTTCATAATTTAGAGGCTTTGCCTTGAATTTTGGAATTAAAGCACCTCTGTTCTATTTGCTGTTGCCCTAAAATAGCCTATTTTCATACCTACTCCAATAGCTGATCTTCACACAAGGTATTAACTAAATGCCAATGAATGATCTGGGTATTCATCGACTCAGGAAGTTGGTTGGCAAAATTAACATTTAGAAGTAGGCACCACTGGTTATTTCACACATTATTAACTTATATTACAATTCAAATAAGCTTACAGCTGGCAAAAAAATCTCTTCTGTAAAGTGATCTCAAACATAATAGGCTTAATCAGAGATAAATTAAATTAGGCAGCCATGCATAGTACAGCATATTAATTCTGAGTACTTATTAAATACATTTTCTGTTATCACTGGTGTGAACAACATTATACACAAACAAATTCTTCAAGAGGGTAGCAAATAAAGTTTATGTTTGAGATGCTATGTGCCTGGCATTTTCCCATGCCTTCTTAAAATGTGAAATAATCTTTTCTGCTAATAATGGCACTAGGTTAAGTCTTCATAAATGAGTCAAATTTACTTCCAGGCAATTAAGTAAAAGAAAAGGAGACAAAATTGTTGAGTGTTGTTTTGGGTTTTTCCAAAGGGAACTTTCTGGCGTTCTTTGGCAAATTAAAAAAAAAATAAAATAAAAAAGGCATTGATGAATCACAACTGGAACGTAATTGTCCAAAATATGAAGAAGGGACTATTCATTATGTTAAAAATCAATGCATTTTATTCTCTATTTTGGGTGACTTATGTCACCTTTGAAAAACTTGCAGAAGGAAATTAAGGTTGAGTGTTATTTTGTAAGCAAGAGCCTACCATTCTCTTTCTTTCCTTAAATGGAGTAGTCTAAACTAGCAAGATAGCATTCAGATTCCACATGCTAGCAAATGATGCTTTTGTGTGTGAAAGAAAACTAAGAGATAAATCTAAGCCTGTACACACAGATAGATACAGACACAATCCTATTACCTTCCTTGATGTGCTTTGCCAAGCTATTTAAATTTTTTAAAAGTTCATTTATTTCTGGGACCAGCAGGTGGCCTGGTAGTTAAGGTGTTGAACTCCCACATGATCAACCATGGTTTGGGTCTTGGACCAGGTGACTTACTTTCTCAATTTCCCTTTCTCTCTCTCTCTCTGGTCAAATTAAAATAATAATAATTAAAATAAAATAAAAATAATTATATTTTAAAAGTTGATTTATTTCTTCTGTGAGAAAGAGAGAAACAGAGAGAGAGAGACAGGCACCCCAACAGGGTCCTCACACTGCAGTCTCCCTCCAGGCTCTCAGTCCACTTGGGTCATAGGCAGGAACAAATGTGAGCCTGGCATGCACAGAGAGACAACAGATGTTAACTTAGACCCATCCCATGTGGACCAGCAACACGGAGCACTGCATCACCACTGCTGGTCCTTTACATTTTCAGTAATCTTCCCAGCTTTTCAATTTCTTTACCTAGAAGCAATTCAACTTAGGCATGAACCCCCCCGCCCCCGCTTCCAAGTCTGAGACACGTTTGACATTTTTTGCACTCTGCACATTTAAAACTCAATGTAAGGTGACAAGAACATTAAGCTGCCCAGTGAACAAAAAGTGAAACTAATCACTATCCTACAGATAGTGAGTAAAAAAAATAATTGGCAAATTAAAGTACCTGAGAATAGCTGGGCCACCTGCATCTAAAAGTATCACCTTGGAATGGCTAATAAAGATAAATGTATGCAACTAGCTTTACTGACAACTCCTCCAAACACCAGCAGACTGAAAAAGCAACATTACAGTATAAGTTTCATTTACAATAAAGTACACACCATGTAGCATGTTTGTTATTTAAAGGAAAAAAACTCAGCCACCCTCATCATCTTGTATATATTAGGGTCGTCAGAAAAGTCATGGCAAATTGTTTTATGCAAAAATGTGTTATGACTATCCCGATGACCCAATACATGCTGGTTGAATTAAGATTAGTGCTTCTGGGGGCCAGCGGGTGGCATGGTGGTTAAGCTGCAGGACTCCACATGGCTAATGCAGTTTGAGTCTTGGTCCTGGAAGCTTGCTTTCTTACTTTTCCTCTCTCTCTCTGTGTCTGTCTCTGATGAGCACACGTACCCTGTAAAAAATTGAAAAAAATAATAAAAAAAATTAAATAATTATTCTTTTAAAAAAGACTAGTACTTCTGAAAAGCCAATGCTTTTATTTTTAAGATGGCAAACTGGGATCAACTTGCTTGTTAAAATGTTGAATTCATAGCTTTACCACAACCAGATTCAAATAAATCTAAAAGGCACAAAAGAGGAAACAGTCTTAATCAACTTGAAACCATTCATTCAATGATCCATCATTTATTCAACAGTTACTGACCACCTACTACGTGCAGTGCCTGCACTATGCTTGATATTTATCTTTAAGAGTTGAATGAAATCTCCTTCAGGAGCTTGTAAACTATTTCTGGAAAGAAGCATGCACACCGGCAACTGAGAAGGACTATGTGTTGTAGAAATGTTTTCAGGATGTGACTTCCCGCTTAGAACCTTTCAAGAGAAGACTCTCTTGAGTGAAATTCTTATGCGATTCCTGAATACTTTTTGAGGATGAATAAGCCTGAGAATGGTTTTCCAGCACCAACAGTTAGCATAATGGCTATGTCGCTGGACTCCCACGTAGTCGACCGCGGTTCGAGTCCCGGACCCGGTGGCTTAAACTCACGCTGGGCGCGTGTGTGTGCATGCTCAGGATCCCAAGAGGAGAATGGAGGAGAAGGGATTGTGGTGTGGCCATCCCCCCGGGGGGGTGATTTCTTGCTTTCTATCTCTCTGTCTCTGTCTGTCTGGCAAGCACACACGCCCTATAGCAAAAACCTCTCCAAAAAAAAAAAAAAGAGAATGGTTTTCCAATCTGGAAAGCTGAAAACTCAGCAAAAGGTCATGAAGTACTTGAGGAAAAAAGAAAAATTGGCTTCAGAATATATGAAAGAAATAAATACGGGAGGCAAGAGGTGAACAGATGATGAAAAGAAAGGCTAGACAAGGGTGAAAACATGAAGGGTAGAGAGGACATATTAAAGAGTTGGATTTAATCCTGCAGGGAATTAGTTTTAAAACATATGCTAGAGAACCACAGGGTGTTAAAAAAGGAGGGAGGCAGACTGGGAGAGAGTAAAAAGGGGAGTGAAGGGAGATGGGGCAGTGAGGACTTAGGCTCTGCAACTCTACTTCAACCACAGCAACTTTCCTAATATCTGACTTATATATTGAGTCGTCTTATTAATACTAATTTTTCCCCAGTTGCTAGAGAGTATGTATGCTTGCCAGAGAGAGAGAGAGAGAACCCCCCAATAGGGTTTGGTCATGCCACTATCCTTTCTCCATGTCTCAATGTCGGGATTTTGAACAGGATTATGCATGCTCCTGGTATGTTTCTCAAGCCCTTGGGGTCATAATTTAAATTGTAGTCAGCTATGTAGTATCCAGCTCCCTTACCTAGGAAGTTACAGGACTAGATCTATTATTACTATTTTTTAAATAGTTTTTTTCTTTTTGGAGTAATTTTAGATTTACAGAAAAGTTGCAAAGATAAAAATAATTCATATCTACCCGTCCTCCAACTTCCCCTAATGCTGACATCTCACATTATCATGGCACATCAGTCACAACTAAGAAAGCAGAGATCGTGCATTCCGACGAACTAACTCTAGTCTTCGTTTGGATTTGATGTTTTGTCACTACCATCCTTTCTCTGCTCTAGGATCCAGTCCAGGATGCATGGAGTCATTATGCATCTTTAGTCTCTTTTGCTTTGTGAGAGTTTCTCAGTCTTTCCTTGTTTCTCAGGACACTGATGGTCTTGGGGATGGCTAGCCAAGTAGTTTTCAGAATACCTCTCACTGTGGAATGTTTTGCTTGCAACTGACTAGTTACTGGGAAGAATACCACAGAGACAAGGTACACTTCTCATCACATTCTATCAGGGGGCAGGCAGGCAGGCAAATGATCTGGCAATACTTATCACAGTGATGATTACCTTTATCGCTTGGTTACAGAAGTGTTTAGGAGGTGTTTTCCCCTGTAAAATTACTATTTTTCCTCTTCAGAAGTCAGTTAATGTTGGGACCAGCATGTAGTCAACCGTGGTTCACATTCTGGACCTGGTGGCTTAAAACTCATGCCGGGCGTTTGTGCGTGCGTGCCCAAGATCCTGAGAGGAGAACGGAGGAGAAGGGATTGCAGTGTGGCCACCCCCCCTGGGGAGTGATTTCTCACTTTCTGTCTCTCTGTCTCTCTCTGTCTGTCCAGTGAGCGCACGCACCCTATAACAAAAGGCTCTTCAAAAAAAGAAAAAAAAAAAAGAAGTCAGTTAATGCCCAATAGCATTAAAGGAGAGGTTAAGCTTTACTTTCTGGAGTATGATTTATGTATCTCTATTATTTGTAATTCTTTGACAAGAAAGATTTGCCCTTTGTGCTCCATTTATTTCTTTGTTCAATTATTTATTTTTATCTGGATGAACTTAGGTATATTTATATAATTTAAAAATCAGTAAAGGATGTGATAGACATATACCCCATGAAGGTATACACATGACTAAATAGGAATGTTCTTTCTGTGTGCTTGCTTGTCATTTGTACATCTTTTAAGTTGTTTATATATTCTTGATACTAATTTTTTACCAGATACACAATTTGCACATATTTCCCCCCATCCTTAGGAATTCTTTTTTTTTTTTCACAAATAATTATTTAATTTCATTTTATTCATTGTCATTGTTTTATTTTACTTTATTGAAGTTGACCAGAGAGAGAAAAGGAAAGTGAGAAAGCAAGCTGCCAAGTCCAGGACTCGAACCATGGTCCGCCATGTGGGAGTCCAGCTACCTTAACCACCACACCACCTTCTGCCCCCCGCTCATCCTGTGGTATTCTTTTCAGTTTTGTGATAACATCTGCTGAAGCACAAAAGTTTTAAGTTGTGGTGAAGTTCAATTTTTTTTGTTGTTGTTGCTCTACCTTTCGGTGTTTCAGCTAAGAAACCATTGCCTAATCTAAGATTTTTACCTATTTACCTATTTTTACCTATTTCCTTATAAGAACTTCATAGTTTTCAGTTTTACATTAAAATCTTTGATCCTTTTAAAATTAACTTTATCTATTTATTCCATGAGAGAGAGGGATAGCAGGAACAGGAACCCCCAATAGGGTTCTTCAGGCCATAATCTATACCCCAGTTTCAATCAGCCTGAGTCATGGGCATAGATGGTACATGTGCCTGGCATGCTCAGGAAGGTCCTGGGATACAAGCCAGGGCCCTTCTCATGTGAGTCTAGTTGTATTACTACTGCCCTAGTCCCCAAATCTTTATCCATTTTGAATTAACTTTTGTAAACTGGGTGAAATAAATATCCAACTTTATTCTTTTGCATTTGAAAATCAAGTTGACCTGGTACCATTTATTGAAAAGACTATTCTTTCCTCCATTAAATTGGCCTGGGACCCCTCTTGAATATGAATTAACCATAGACATATGAATTTATTTATGGACTTTCTATTTAATTGTGTTGTTCTACCTTTCTATCATTACACCAGTATCAAAGTCTTCATTACTGCAGCTTTGGAGTAAGTTTTGAAAATGGAAAGTATGAGTCCTCTAACATTGTTGTTTTCTATGATGGCTTTGACTCTTCAATATATTTCTGCATGAAATTTAGGCTTATCTTGCAACTTCTTTTAAAAAGCTGGCCAAGATTTTTATTGAGATTGCAGTGACCTGTAGGTAAATCTGGGGAGTAGTAACATTTTGCAATGGTCTTAACGGTCTTCAGTGATCATGGCAAGGGTTTCTCCATTAATTTAGTTCATCTTTAATTCCTTTCAACATTACTTTGCAGTTTTCAGTATACATGACTTGCACTTCTTTAGTTCAATTTATTCCTAACGATTTTATTATTTATTATGGTATTATCAATAGAATTTTCTTATTTTGTTTTTAGATTGCTTACTGCTAGTGTATAGAAATATAACTGATTTTGCACATAGATATTATATCCTGAAGCTTTGCTGATCTCATTTATTAGCTATAACAGGTTTTTTTGCATATGTGAATTCAAGATTTTCTATACATACAAATTTGACATCTACAAACAGAGTTTGTTTTCTTTCTTTCCAATACAGATGCCTTTTATTTCTTTTTCCTTGCTTAACTACCTTAACGACAACATTCAATATATTATTGACTAGAAGTGGCTGAAGCAGATGTATCTTCATTCCTGATCTTAGATGAGAAAAATTCAGACTTTCACCAGTAACTATCATGTTAGGGTGGGGTTTTCATAACTGTACTCTGTCGGATAAAGAAAGTTTCCTTACATTTGTAATTTTTTGAGTGTTTTTACCATGAAAAAAATTTTGTCAAATTTTTTTTTCTGCTGAGATGATTATATGGCTTTTGTCTTTTATTCTATTAATCTGAGATTGACTAATTTTTTATGTTGAAGTAATCTTACATCCCTGGGCTAAATTTCACTGGTCATACTATATAACCCTACTGTATGTTGCTATATTAAATTTGCAATTATTTTGTTGAGGATTTTTATATCTATACTCATAAGGAATATTGGTCTGTAGTTTCTTTTCTTATAATATCTTTGTCAGGTTTTGATATCGGGGTAACAACTAAAATTACAGTTTCACACATTAACAGAAAACACTGAAAAATGAAATTTAAGTTCTGACAACATTTAAATAACAAAAGTTTCAATAATAAAAATAATAGATATGTAATACTTTTACACTGAAAATGATAAAATACTACTGAGAGATATTAAAGAGAACATATAGTAGTGGAGAGGTTATATATATTTATGGCTTAATATTGATAAGATACCAGTTCTTCCCAAGTTGAACTGTGGAATCTGTGTATTCCCATAATCATAATCCCAACTGGCTTTTTTTTTTAACTAGCATACTAATACCAAAATCTATATAATATTTCACAGGGACTAGGATATCGAACCCAATTTTGAAAAGAAAGAAAAAATATGGAGGGCTTATATTCTCTGAACTGAAGACTTACTACAAAGCTTCAGTAATCGATACTGTGTGATACTGGAATGAAGAGCAAAAAAAAAAGAAAAATCAATTGAACAAGAGTAGAAAGCTCAGAAATAGATGCACATTTATATGGTCATTTGATTTTAAGAATAGCACTAAGGGATTCCAACAGAGAGAAGACTGTCTTTTGTCTACTGAACAAATAATGCTAGAATAAATAAATTTCCACATAGGATATCTTAAAAAAAAAAAGAAAAACTAAGATAATAAAAATTAATTCAATATGAATCATAAATATAAACATAAAAGCTAAAACTATAAAACTTCTCAAAGAAATTATAGATTTTTTTATTAAGGAATACAGGTGCTTTTTAAAGAGACTTTATAAAGACAGGATACAGAAAAAAATAACTATAAAAAAATCCTAACAAATTAGACCTCACTAGCTCATCAGAAGATTAAGAAAACAAAGAATTAAACTACAGATCGAAAGAAAATACTTGCAAAACACTTACCTGATAAAATACTGGCATATACTGACATATTTATTTATATAACACATATACACAGATACATTTATACTTGAATATATTTAAGTATAATATATATCTTCATACATATAAAGAAATCCTACACCTCAACAATAAAGATACAAACAACCCAACCAAAGAAGTTAAAGACCTCCACAAGGAAAACTATGAGAAGCTAAAAAAAGAAATTGAAAATGACACAAAAAAGTGGAAGGACATCCCATGTTCCTGGATTCGAAGAATTAATATAACCAAAATGGCATTTCTACCCAAATTAATCTACCTATTTAATGCAATGCCAATCAAAGTACCAGACACATTCTTCACAGATCTAGAAAAGACAATCATAAAATTCGTCTGGAATAAAAAAAGACCTCACATTGCCAAAGCAATTCTACAAAAGAAGAGTGGAGTATGTGGCATCTCATACCCTGAACTAAAAATATACTACAAAGCTGTGGTAATCAAAACAGCATGGTATTGGCATAGGAACAGACATGTGGACCAATGGAACAGAATTGAGTCCACAGGAATAAATCCCCAATCATTCAGTTAACTAATTTTTGACAAGGGGTACCAGTCAATCCAGTGGGAAAAGGAAAACCTCTTCAAAATGGTGCTGGAAAAACTGGATTTCCACCTGTAGAAAGATGAATCTGAACCTCTACCTCTCACCTTTGACAAAAATCAATTCAAGGTGGATCAAGGATCTAAATCTAAGACCCCAAACTATTAAACTGCTTCTAGAAAACACTGAGGAAACTCTGGGAGACATTGGGGTAGGGAAGGACTTCTTACATAAGACACCAACGCACAGTCGATAATCCCCAAAATAGACAAGTGGGATTACACACAAGACTAAGAAGTTTCTTCATGGCAAAAGACACAGTAATTGGTGTGAATCGAAAGCCTTCAGAATGGGAAAATATTTTTGTAAACTATGCAGCAGATAAGGGATTGATAACCAGAATACATAAGGAACTAAAGAAGCTGTTTGGAAAAAAGATGATGAACCCTATTAAAAGATGGGAGAAGGAGTTGAAAAGAACACTCACTAAAGATGACATACGAATAGTCAGAAGGCATATGAAAAAATGCTCCACATCCCTCATTGTAAGGGAAATGCAGATCAAAACAACAGTGAGATACCACCTAACCCCAGTCAGAATGGCTAAGATTAAAAAAACAAACAATGGTAAGTGTTGGCAGGGGTGTGGAGAAAGGGGAACTCTCTTACACTGCTGTTGGGAATGTAAATTAATCCAACCACTGTGGAGAACAATTTGGAGATTCCTCAAAAATTTACAAATAGAACTGCCATATGATCCAGCAATCCCATTTCTTGGCATCTACCCAAAGGACAGAAGAATTCCTCATTGGAAAAGTGCTTGCACATTGATGTTTATTGCAGCACTTTTCACAATTGCTAAGACATGGAACCAACCTAAATGCCCCCTTACGGCTGAATGGATTGAAAAACTGTGGCACATATACTCTATGGAATACTATTGAGCCATTAAGAACAACAAAACCTTGGCTTTTGAGAGAAAGTGGAGGAATATGGAAGATTTACTGCTGAGTGAAGCAAGCCAGGCTATGAAGGAGAGACACTCTATGTCCCCACTTAATATATACTGAATGTCCACACTCTATAACTGAAACAGACAGGCTAAAGGATGTACAAACACAAGAGGTGGTTGTGAACGCCAGATGTGGTGTGTGTGGAGGAGTGGGGCCTGGGGAAAAACATTTGAAGGAAGACAGCATTGTTGAGACAGGGAAGTAGTGTTATTATATTTTGATGAACTCGACTGGGGAGAAATGTTCACATATTGAAATGATCACCTTGTAAGCTAAATAATATAATTGAATGTATTAAAAATGAAAATAAAAATAAATAAATTTAAAAAGAAAAAAATATATATATTTGTTAAAAAGAAATGTTCACTTTGTAAGCTAAACAATGTGATTAAATGTATATAAAAATTAAGAAAATAAATAAATAAATAAAATAGTAAGAAAAAAATAAGATACAAACAACCCAATATAAAGATGTAGAAAATATTTTAATGGACACTTTGTAAAGGAAATTACATGAGTAGAGAGTAAGTATATAAAAATAGTTTTAACACATTATTCATCAAAGAAAATGTATATTAGGTCATAATAAAATATCACTACAAACCAACTAATAAAGCTAAACTTAAAAAGATGGAGTACCAAATATGGTTAAGGGTATTGAACAACAAATATTATTGGTGGGGATGTAAACAACTAATTTGGAAAAGATATGGCAATGTCTTCTAAAACTAAACATATAGCTACCTATGACCACAATTCTGCTTTTAGATTGACCTGACAGAATGAAAACGTATGCCCACAAAAACACTTATACAAGAATGTTTATTGGAAGCTCATTCATGCTAGTCAAAACATGGAAAAAGCCCAGTTGCCTATTAATAGAAGAGTAATAAACTGGGATGAATGGAATACTACTCAACAATAAATAGAAAGAAACTACCAATAAACTCAAGAACAAATTAATTTAATAAATGTAGGTTACATTTAAAACCCCTGATACAAAAAGAGCTTATGTACTATAGTACATGGTTCTGTTTATATAAGGTCCTAGAATAAGAACTGATTCATTCTGAGAAGGATAGGTGGGGCAGGAGGGAACTTTCTGTGGTAGTACAGATTTGGGTGACCCAGGTGCATACATTCATAGGAACTCATGGGAATTCGCTCAAAGAAACTAGGTATCATATGTAAATTTTACTTAAAAATTAAAAAGGAATTGGGACCAGCAGTTGGCATAATAGCTATGTCACTGGACTCACATGTAGTTGACCATGGTTCAAGTCCTGGACCCGTGGCTTAAACTCATGCCATACATGTGTGTGTGCGTGCCCAAGATCCTGAGAGAAGAATGGAGGAGAAGGGATTGTGGTGTGGCCATCCCCCTGGGGGGATGATTTCTCACTTTCCGTCTGTCTCAGTCTCCCTCTCTCTCTCTCTGTCTTTCTGGCGCATGTGCCCTATAGCAAAAAAAAAAACTTTCCAAAAAAAAAAAATTTAAAAAGAATCATAAAGAGGGAACCAGCAGTTAGCGTAATGGCTATGTCGCTGGACTCCCACGTAGTCGACCGCGGTTCACGTCCCGGACCCGGTGGCTTAAAACTCACGCCGGGGGCGGGTGGCTGGGTGCCCAAGATCCCGAGAGGAGAATGGAGGAGAAGGGATTGCGGTGTGACCATCCCCCCTGGAGAGTGATTTCTCGCTTTCTGTCTCTATGTCTGTCTGGCGACCGCACGCGCCCTACAGAGAAAATCTCTCTAAAAAAAAAAGAATCATAAAGGAAGTTTGAATTGTAGTAATAAAACATATGTCCATGTATTTAGGGGAAAATGGTATCTATAACTTTCTGAAATGTGTCCAAAATAAGATGGCTTCATGAATGAATAGAGGGATGGAATGAGGTATAGTGGTGAGTATATGACTTTTCACAACAGATTTCTTTCAACTTTGCTGTGTGGTTATACATTTTAATATAAAATGTTGGAAAAATTCTGTGAAACTGAGTCTTACACAATAAAAAAAGTAAAAGCAAAACAATTGAAAGAAAAAATAAAAGAATCTCAGCTTCATAAATTATAGTCATGTTTCTTAGACAGTTTAAGCCTTAATTTTCTCACTTCTAAAATGTAAATAATAACTCATATCTGCTATACAGGATTGCTAAAGGACTATGCCTGCTAATATACATAAAGAACATTTCTTAGTATAGTAAGTACTGAGTAAATGTTTTAGCTACTATTTTTAGTACGTAGGGAGTGCCTGTGGCCATATATCCACAAAAATAAAATTTCTTGGAATCAAAAGAGGACAGTGTTTGTACACTTTGTTAAAACAATTGCAATGTTCACTGCACAGATAAAATCAGACTCACTGTAATTTTTTTCTACATGTGAAAATCATTTATTAGGATCCCTAAGTGAATGAACTAGTAGGAAGGAAATATGTTTTTAAAACCCACAAGTCATATTTTTGGAAACAGTATTTCCTTGAGTTTCATTCCAGGAAAATGTTAACATGCAGCATGGAGCATGTGGGGCCCAGAAAAGAAAGCCTGCCAGATGCCACAGCAATAAATAGAGTGGGGCCTTGGAGACAAAACATAAAAAGAGAATGTGGAGCATTATATCTCCAATACACTTTTCCATCTGGTATTTAGCCCATGGAAGCTATGGGATTTTTAGAAATTCACCTTTGTAGGCCACCTTTAATTAATTTTCTTATTTATTTATTCAGTAAACATTTAAATCACAGTCTACTAGGAGCCAAGTTCAACGTATCCCTTTCAGTATCTCAGCAAAATGAAGCTGGATAATAAAATTTTAGAAAAAAATAATGTTCTAAGTATAGCATAATTAAAGGTTAATACTATTTATATCCTTTCACCTCCTTTCGAAGTAGTCATTTCAAAAATATAATTTTAGCATTTTCAATCAATAGATTAAACAACAGATTTTCACAAATGGTAGGAAATCTCAAACAGAAAAAGAAGGTAGGATAATTTCTTACGTGGGTCATATCTCACTTTGCTAAAAAGAGCATGAGTGGAAATAAGTTTTTAGAAATGACATCTTCTATGGGGATTGTATTATAAAAATAAATATGCTCAAAACAAGTGAACTTTTTAAATGTGTTATCTATTACCTTCAACTTAGTAATGTTTCTGATGAAAATCTGAGTTCCAGAATGTTGAAAATTAATTGTTCCATCTTATTATGATTCCTATCCTTTGGGTTGTCAAATATATGAACTTGATGATCATTCTAAGAAACTGGGACTAATAAATTTTTACTCAGAAGTTTAAAACAATAACAACAAAAATTCTTTTAAATTAAATAAAAAGTACATTCCATTCCCTTAACTCATGGTTTTGTGAGAAAATTATACAGTCTGTGCAAAAATTAGAATGGAATTTCTAATAGTGATGGCATGGTTTGGTAAACAACAGTCCTTGTGTGAGGGATAAACTTCAAATGAACGAAAATGATCTCAGAAAATTTATCCGAAAAATTTCTGTCTATAGCATTTGTTGAAGTGTTATCCATGTTTGTGGAAAGAACTTAGAAAAATGTCTTCTTCATAAAAATATGTCGTTTCCATATGTCTATTTAAAAAGAAGCTCCCTCTCCTTCCTCTAGCACACACATGCGAACTCTGCGCTATCAATAGAAGCTCCAGATAAAATTGAAGAAACCGCTGGCTGCATGCCAAATCCTGTGGTAACAGGGAAGAGAAGGCTGGTTGGCAATCACCCCTCCCAGTCCTTATCTTTTTCCTCCCCTTATCTCTCCTGGGTGCTTGGATGTCTGTACTCTGTGACCTCTTTCTCTGAGTGGAGACAGAAGCAGTAAGTCAGATGTCCTACACTTTAATGTCTTATTATTCTTCCTTTTGAGTGGAACCTTACTGTTAAGAGGAAATAAAATGCTATACATGAATAAAATAGTCATTGGAAATCATCTTTCTGAGTTATACCACTAATACAACTCTTCGTCTTACAACATCCTTTCAATTTAAATAGTAATGAATTTGTCAAATAAGTATATTACAAGTCCTATATTCAAATTAAGTTTATCACTGACTTCACATAGATCCATTGTTTTCTCAATTAATACAAATTGTTAGGCTGGTAAAAAGCCAAACTTCGCTAATTTTTACAGTATGCATCATCTTAGAGTAAAATAATTAGGCGGGGAATTAGAGATTCATAAAGCAAGATAGAGAGGATTTCTGTTGTTAGCATTGAGGTTTTTAATAGCCAGAAACTTACAGTATTGTATTTGCTTGAGAGTATACAACTGCCCTTGAAATTAAACATCACATAATTCCAACAAGTATGATCTCCCTAGCTCATTCAAATTAGGGAGGCTTCCCTATGTTAATTTCTCCTCTTACACAAGTATCCTTGAGACCCTTTGTCCTTAATTATTTATGTCTATGTCTCAAGTATTAAGAGCACACTTGAAATTTAAGATTTTTCTAAATTCCTGATACTTACCAGCTTTGTTTTCTGCCTAGCCCTGTTAATCTAATTTTATCTTTTCAACACTTTTGGGAATAATGCATTGCTTAGATTTAAATTTTGCACAGCTGCTTCTCTAATAAAGAATCCAAATTCAGGAGGCATGTACAACGGCTCAGTGGTGAAGTGCAACACTCTGCAAAGCTGACCCACATGGGAAGCTTTCAAGTTCAAGTATAGAGACCTCTTTGAGTAAGCTGGGTAGGCACTTGCCCATGAATTGGGTCTGGCTGAAGACCGGGAATAGATCATGGTGTCAAGACCCTGTCGAGACTGCCGTCTCTCTTCTTCTTCTTCTCTCTCTTACTCATGAAAGAAATTAATGGAGAAACTTTTTTTAAAATTTCCAAATTCAGGTTTCAGTTGATTCAAAATGAAGTTCTGATCTTTCAATCTAAATTAAGACCACTCATTTTAGACTCTTTTCCATTCCACTTCAAATTTTAATGGATATTTTATTAAATTTTATTTGAAACATTTATAATCTGACATCCTGACCAGTTTTCCTTCTGCCAAGTCATCAGTGGTATAATTATTCATTAAAAAATATAATGTGAACCCTGATATAAAAAAAACCAAAACTATAGATGAATGACAGCAGGCCTATTACTAGACACATTTCCTCATGCTTTTCTGCACCTTGGTCTCTTGGTTGTCATGAAAACCCAGAGGATTCACTCAAGCTCTTGAGAAAAGGGGCCTACAGAGATAGGGAGAGGAAGGCAAGGAAAGCTGCCAATCTGCTGGTCAAAGGAGCTGAGTCACCATTACCAACTTGAAGACAGATAGATGGACAGAGCAATTATTTGATTTTCTAAAGTAAAATCCACGAGAAATATGTTTATAATTGTTGCCATTATGCCACATCTATTAATAAAAATGCCAAAGAAGAATTCAAGGGCATCAAGAGATCTAACCTTATAATAGATACTGATAAATATCATCAATTTGCTGTTAAGAAAATAACACTAGGGCCTAGACTCTGGCTCAGGCAGTAACTTCCTCTCTGAAGTGCTGGAAGCTACATGTCTGATAGCAGGTTTGGATCTTGAGTGGACCTTGAAAGTGCCAGGCATGTGTGCTATACTGCTTAGCTAGAGGCTTGAGGGAAGGGGATCGAGGTGTGACCAGACCTGGTCAGGGGTAGTACTCCCACACGAGAACATGTGCTCTCTCCCATAAAAGAAAAAAAAAAAAACTTAAAAAAACAAAAAACAAAAAACAAACTATCTCAAATAGGAATATCATTACTACCCCAGAAAAAATTCTATTTAAGAAGTATGTGAGCTGGGGCCACAGGTGGGGTGATATTTAAGTGCTGGACTGCTGCATAACCAACCACAGTATGAGTCCAGACCTGATTAGGTTGAAAATCACTGGGCATTCCCTTTCTCTGTCCCTCTCTCTGGTGAACACAAGCACCACCGTATGTCCCCTTCCACCAAAAAATGTGAGCTAAGGCCGGAAAGCATTTCCATGGTGATTCCATATACCTACAAAACCCCAAGAAATGTGGTGATGAACAGAGAAACAGCAATGGGGACATGTATCAGAATTTCTTATAGGAACTCTATTTTCTGAAGACTTACAGTAAGTTACAGAAGTTGCTGAAAACTAACTTGGCACAAAGCTTAGCTTAGTGGAATTCTATTACATTCACTGAAAGTAAAGATTAAGGGGTAGAATCTAAAACCTTGACTTTCAGAAAATACCATGCTGTTGCTAAAGGAGACCAAAGGAAGTTCTCAATACCTATTAATCATTTTATATTGAATATTATATTTGGAAACTGCTAAGATCATTTACAGTCTAATAATTTCCAGTATCTTGAAGGGAATGAATAATTTATAAGAGCAGTAATTGAACTCAGAAAGGATTGTCAGTTTTACAAATAATCCATTTTACTTTTGAATTTTTAAGGTTTTTTTTTTTTTTTAAGAGATGGCAACCAAGCCCACAATTGTATACAAAAATGTAACTGTCAAAAAGAAGTGCCTCAATTTCACAGAATAGCAAAACAAAAGCAGAACTTAAGGACAGTTTCAACCTTAAGATGCATAGCTCTTAAAATTTTAACAGAGAGGACACTTTATCTTTTAGAGTCCTACATGAGCTTTGGGAAACCCTGAATACAGACTTTGATTTCAGTAACTCTTGAGAGTTATTTTCTCAATTAACTCTGATCTATTTGTGTTTAGACACTAGTTTTCAATAATAGGAGGTCTAAGTGTTGAAGTTAAATGTTCCAGCAGATGAAAGATTATTGATAGGAATTCTAAAATATTTCCAAGTCAAATAACCATGTAATCTCTATAATATTATTTATTACTGTAACTTCTACAAATATTTATACAAATATTTGTAACTACTACAAATATTTATTACTTCATTTATTCATTCAGTCATTCAAAACATTTATTTAGCATGTTCTAAGCAGCATACTCGCTAAGCAATCCTAAAATCTACCCAAAACATACATATTCATTTGAGAATTTTTGATAGCTCCCATATTGTGAAAGAACCAGATGCTACACAAATGATTAAGTTAAAATATATTTGAAAATTTTTTTTAGAGAGAGATTTTTGCTATACGGTGTGTGTGTGCTTGCCAGAAAGACAGAGAGAGAGAGATAGAGAGACAGAGAGCAAGAAATCATCCTCCAAGGGGAATGACCAATGCTGCAATTCCTTCTCCTCATTCTCCTCTCGGGACCTTGGGCATGCATGCATGCACATGTGTCTAGCATGAGTTTAAGTCACTAGATCTAGGACTTGAATCATGGTTGACTATGTGGGAGTCCAGTGATGTAACCATTATGCCTTCTGCTGGTCCTAAAATATATTTGAAATTTTGAAGAGAAAAGAGAATTTTTTTCTTGGTCGGTTAGAAGAGAAAAGGCCTTTAAAATGAGCTGACATCTAAGATAATGGAGTGTAAAAAAATGTGCAAATATATTTCAGAAAGAATTTCTTGTGGACACCATGTAGGAGGTGGCTAAAAATTGGAAATAACCCCTTCTTTCACTCTTTTTAGTTTGCTTTTGCCCCATTTCCTTTGTCATTTCTCCTTTTTGGACACAATTATACTTGATTGAGATGAAACTAGTATTAAAGGCAATAGGAGCTGTTCATGAGGGAAAAAAATTGATAGAAACCTTAAGGTAGAGGCTTATCTAGCAAACAAAACAACAAATTAAAACTTTTGTTGACAAGAAGGAAATAAGAGGTTGAGTATCGGAAAGTACAGAACAGATATTTCCCAAGTGCCTATGCTACGGCAGGTGGGCCAGGTCAGTGTCACAGAGTACACTCATATGTCTGTTGTAAAAGATGAGATGAGAACAGGCAGATGAATGTCCAGGAAAAGCAAACAAGTGGTAAATATTCTGTTATAAGAAGATGGACCAACCTCATGTGTGAAAAATTATGTAACAACCTACTATTAACTAGATATTTAAATATTAACAGTGATAATTCTAAAACAAGTAGTGTTAAAAAAGCATGTTGTAGCTATTGTAAATAAAATTTCTTTCTCAATTTTTTTACATGTTTGTTATTGGCATTTAGATATATTATGGATTTGTGTAGGTGGATTTTGTACCCTGACACTTTATTGAATTTATTTATAAATTCTAACAGTATTTTTGGTGGAGGTTTTACGGTTTTCTATATATATGATAATGCTTTCTACAAACAGAAACAATATGAATTCTTTCTTTCCACTATGGATGCCCTTTATTTTTTTTTTTATTTTTATTTTTTTTTTTTGAGAGGTTTTTGCTATAGTGGCGCGTGCACTCGCCAGACAGACAGAGAGGAGAGACAGAGAGACAGAAAGCGAGAAATCAACCCCCAGGGGGGATGGCCATGCCGCAATCCCTTCTCCTCCATTCTCCTCTCAGGATCTTGGGCACGCACGCACATGTGCCCAGCGTGAGTTTTAAGCCACCGGGTCCGGGACTCGAACTGTGGTCGACTACATGGGAGTCCAGCAACATAGCCATTATACTAACTGCTGGTCCCATGATGCCCTTTATTTCTTTCTCATGCCTAACTGCTCTGTACTAGATTGAATACAAGTGATAAAAGTATACATCCTTGTCTTGTTCCAGAACTTAGAAAGTTTTCAACTTTTCTACATTTAGTGTTATGCTTCCTATAGGTTTATTATCTATGCCCTTCACTGAGTTGAAGTTTATTCCTTCTATAACTGATTTGATGAGAGGTTTTATCAGGAAAGGATATTGAAATGTATTGAATATTTCTTTCCACATTTACTGAAATAATCATGTTTATGTGTGGTTTTACTTTGTCTCTCTTCATGTTATATATCATGCTAATTGATTTGTATAGGTTGAACCACCCTTGCATCCTAGGATAAAGCCCACTCGATCATTGTGAATCATCTTTTTAATGTTTTGCTGAATTCGATTTGCTAGTATTCATTGAATTTTTCCATCTATGCCCATCAGGAGTATGGCCTGTAATTTTATTTTTTTGTTGTGTCCTTGTTTGATTTTGGTATCAGAATAAAAACTAAATGCCTAGAAATAAATTTAAACAAGGAAGTGAAATAAACATTAGTGAAAGAAACTAGTGAGGACACAAATAAATGGAAAAACATCATGTGTTTATAAATTAGAATAATTAATATTTTAAAGAGGGGTTTGCCTTAGGATAGTGCACTTGCTGGAGAGAGAAAGAGACAGAGAGAGGGGAAGTGAAAAATCACTCCCTGGGAGGATGACCAGGCCACAGTCCCCTCTCCTCTAATCTCTTCCAAGGAATTAACTAGAATATAGAACAATTCAAGGTAAAATAACAACTACATCAAAAATTCGACTAAAAAAAAGATCTAAATAGATATTTAACAAAAGAAGACATGCAAATGGCCCACAGGTATATAAAGAAATGCTCAACATGACCAATCAATAGCAATATTAAAATCTAAACCACAGAAGACCAGCAGTTAGTGTCATGTCTATGTCACTGGAATCCCATGTAGTTGACCGCAGTTCATGTCCCAGACCAGGTGGCTTAAACTCATGCCGGGTGTGTGTGCATGTGTGCCCAAGATCTCGAGAGAATGAAGAAGAAGGAACTGCAGTATGGCCATCTCCCATGGGTATGTTCTCTCTCTTTCTGTCTTTCTCTTTCTGGTAGCACACACGCCCTATAGCAAAAAAGAAAAAAATAAATAAACCTCTCAAAAAAACAAAAAAAGAAAGAGAGAAAGAAATCTAAACCACAATGAGATATAGCCTCAAACTAATTAAAATGGCTATTACCAAAAAGACAAAAAATAACAAATGAAGGTGAAGACATAGAAAAAGGGGAATTCATATATTATTAGTAGGAATATAAATTAGTTCAGCCACTATGGGGACAATTATTTAAAACATAACTACAGGGCCAGCAAGTGGTATGGTGTTTAAGGTGCTGGATTTTCACAAGGCCAACTACAGTTCAAGTCCTGGACCTGGTGGCATAAAAATCACACTGGGTGCATGTGAATGTGTGCCCAAAATCCAGAGAAAAGAATGGAGAAAAAGGGATTATGGTGTGGGTATGGCCCCTGGGGGACTGATTTCTCAATTTCTCTTTCTCTGTCTCTCTCCTGCAAGCATACACACCCTAAGGCAAAAACCTGAAAAAACAGACAAAACAAAAACAGAGCTACCTAAGAATCCAGCAATTCCACTACTGGAATTCCACTATTTTATATAACCAAAATAAATGAAATCAGTATACTGAAGAAATATATGTACTCCCATGTTTATTGCAGCACTGTTCACAATAATAATAACATGCAATCAATCTGAGTGTCTATTGGTGGATGAATGGATATATACACAATGGAATACTATTCAGGCATAAAAGAAACTAAAATCTTGCTTTTTGCAGCAACAAAGATGAATCTGGAGGACATTCTGTAAAGTGAAGTGAATCAGATGCATTAAGACAAACACTGCTTTATGTTATTCAAATATAGAACCTAAAAAAACAAAACAAAACAAAACAAAAAAAACTGAACTCATGGGGTCAGCAGGTGGCATGATGGTTAAGGTGCTGGGCTTCCACATAGCCAACTGTGATTCAAGTCCCAGACTTGGTGGCTTGAAAATCATGCCAAGTGCTTGTACATGCATGCCTACAATCCCAGAAGAAGAATGGAGGATAAGCAATTGTGGCATGGCCATCTTCCTTGGGGTATAATTTCTAACTTTCCCTCTCACTGTCTCTTTCTGCTGAGAGCACATGCCCTATGGCAAAAACCTAAAAAAACAACCACAAAAAACAACTGAACTCATTAGCGAGTAGAAGAGTAGTTACTGGAAGCCGGGGAGGGAGAGGGGTAGGGGACTGGTCATAGAGAGGATGAGTAAGTTCTGGTGTGCTACTGTACAGAAGGATAATTACTGTTAACAATATTGTACCATGTATGTCAAAATAGTTAGAAGAAAGGATTTGGAATGATTTCGTAAAAGAAAAATGATGACTGTTTATGATGATAGGTGTGATACATACCCTGATTTGCTCATTACATAATGTATGTATGGCTCAAAACATCACACTGCACCCTATAAATATAAGTAACTATTACATGTCAAATAAATAAACAAAAAGGAAAAGTAATTTACAAAGGTATGAATTAAGATCTATGTTAATTTTAAAGCAATATTATATATATATATAGATACATACAAATTAATTAGGGATAAATATATGCATGTGTGTATGTAACACACAAATATGCATGTGTGTAAACATGTATACACACATAAACACTATATATACACACATTAAGCACATGCATATATACATTACATGCACGTCCATATATATATATATATACATATATATATATATACATATACACACATATATACATATGTACATATATACATATGGGTGTGTATATGTGCATTAAATGCATATACATACATGCATGCACATGTATGCATAGCATACATATCTGGGTATGTTTACACATACATAAACACACATATACACATACATACACATGTAAACTAAATGGAATAATATACAATGTCTTTATTATATTAGTATTATCTCTGGAGAAAGAGAAGTAGGTAGGATTTTTTTTTCTTTTTTTTTTTTTTTTTTTGTTTTTTTTGCCATAGGGATCATGCACTTGCCAGAGAGAGACAGAAAGAAACAGAGAAAGGGAAAATGAGAAATCACTTTCTAGGGCAGATGATCATGCCACAATCCATTCTCTTCTCAAGATTTTAGGCACACACACACATGGCATGATTTTTAAGCTGCCAGGTCCAGGACTTGAACAGTAGTCAGCCATGTGGAACTCCAGCACCTTAACTTCCATGCCACCTGTTGGCCCTAGGTTGACTTTTTTTTTTTTTTTTTGAGAGGTTTTTCCCTTTAGGTTACGTGTACTTGCCAGGGAAAGAAAGAGACAGAGGCAGTCAGAGGGAAAGTGAGAAATTATC
Source organism: Tupaia belangeri chinensis (assembly GCF_000334495.1). NCBI lineage: Eukaryota > Metazoa > Chordata > Mammalia > Scandentia > Tupaiidae > Tupaia > Tupaia belangeri. The sequence goes on from NW_006204120.1 coordinate 1,324,703, forward strand.
CCCCAGAGGGGATGGCCACACTGTACTCCCTCTCCTCCATTATCCTCCCAGGATCTTGGGCAGGCACGCACACATACCTGGTGTGATTTTTAAGCCACTGGGTCCAGGACTCCAACCATTGTCAGCTACATGGGAGTCCAGTGACGAAACCACTATGCCATTTTCTGGTCCCAACAGTTTCTTTTTAACTTTAAAAAACAGAGTTCTGGGACCTGACAGATGGCATAGAGGTTAAGACACTGGATTCCTACATGTCCAACCACAGTTCTAATCCTGGTCAGGTGACTTAAAAAAAATCACAACAGGCACATGTGCATGCATGCCCAAAAATCCCAAAAAGAGAATGGAGAAGGGATTGTGATATGGCCATCCCCCCCAGGAGGTAATCCCTCATTTTCCCTCCCTCTTTCTCTTTCCAGTGAACACACATGCCATATGGCAAAAATCTTAAAAAAAAAAAAAAAAAAAAAAGAATTCTGAAGCAAGTAAGGTCATGTCAGCATTTTAAAATATGGGGCTGGTTTGTTTATATAGGTTTAACTATTTCATAATAAAAAAAATATTTTGGAGGCCAAATCATGGCCTAATGGTTAAGACAGCTGGATCCTACATGGCCACCTGCACAGTTCAAGTCTGGACTTGCTTGAAAAACACATTGGGTGCATGAGTGTGTGAGCACAAAATCCCAAAAGAAGGGAGAACTGGAAGAGAAGGGACTGCATGGCGACCATGCCCCAGGGAGTTGCTTTCTATTAATACTTTCTCCTTCTCACATGTACACTCTCTTACTCTCTTCAGTGTCTCCAGTGAGTATACAAGCCCTTTGGCAAATTAAAATATTCATAAATATGAGATTTTTTGGGGGGGATTTTTTGTTTAAAGTAGAAAACTAGAAATTTAGACAATTAGAAGGGGCTATTATTCTAGTAAGTCTAATTTTCTAACTTCTAAGCTGGGGCTAGACAAAGGCTCATCATTTTCTATTTTCAGAAAGAACAATGGAGAGTTAATATAAGAACATTGTCCTTGATATGAGAAGTCAGTGGCACTTTTAGCAAATGGATGGTCATTTCCAGATGGAAGTGAATTATCTGAACATAATTATACTTAGTCCTCTAGCTTTAAAAGAGTGTTTCAACTCATACACTATTCATAAGGGTTACTCTTTTTCTTCCTTATGGATATGACTGTAATGTTTAAGAGACACGGTTAATGTATGCCACATTTTCATTGCTTCCACAAATGTATAAACATATAATTAGAATCTGCATTTGGAAATAACAATTTATAAACTTACAAGTGCTGATTAGCTGTATAAGACCATGAGTGACTTTTTTTAGCTCCTCACAAATACTTCCTTTTCTTTCAAAGTTTCTAATAAATATTTTCTGATATGATTCATAGGACCTCATTTGGTGGATACTGGAGAATTCTAGCAGGAAGAAAATGTGCATTAAATTGTGATCATATGTAATTCTTAGAATTAATAGTAAGGAGTTTTGTTGTTCTTTTTGTTTTGTATTTGTTGTTGTTGTTAAATCCTAGTGGAATATAAGTCTGAAACATTTCACTAGTGAGGCAAGAGTCACTTCAGATATCTTGTTAAATATGAGGGGTGGAAATATATCAGAGACACAAGTGGTATTATACAGCGTGTATTTTCTAAAAAAGCAGACACCGTACATGAGGATTAGATATACACCCACAATAAGAGGGCATATTGATCTATAATTTTCAATATTACATTCTTGTTTTTTTATTAGATGCTATTTTTCAACTAGCAGAGGAACGTGTTCTCATAAAGCTAATATTTATTCTTCTATGTTTATAGAGTTAGTAGTATATTTCAGGAAATGAAAAACTCAGAGAAATCAAATATAACATCATGTTCTATGCACCAAAGAAGACAGGACAGGAAAATCACCATGTGTTAAAAACTTAACTCAAGAACCCAGTCATAAAGCTTTAAATAATTAAACAACACAAGAGAACAGAAATCCTTTGATATTATTTTTTCTCTCTCCATAAATGTAGCCTTTTTACAGATGATAAATCTTAGATGTAGGATTCCTTACTTTACTAGAAAGTGAAGTTTCCTTTAGTCCTGATCTAATTTTTCACCCTGTATTCACTGTGTTTATTTGGTGGAAGTTAAGGCAGATAATCATCTGCCTTAGTACACTGTAATCCCACTATAAAACCTGAAACAACTCTATTTAGAATTATATCCTTAAATCACTAAGTAACCTCTATACTAGGGAATCCAGTGATTTTTCTTTTCTTTCTTTCTTCCTTCCTTCCTTCCTTCCTTCCTTCCTTCCTTCCTTCCTTCCTTCCTTCCTTCCTTCCTTCCTTCCTTCCTCTTTCTTTCTTTCTTCCTTTCTTCCTTTCTTCCTTTCTTCCTTTCTTCCTTTCTTCCTTTCTTCCTTTCTTTCTTTCTTTCTTTCTTTCTTTCTTTCTTTCTTTCTTTCTTTCTTAAAGGTTTTTGCCATAGGGTACGTGCACTCACTGGAGAGATACAAAGACAGTGAGAGGGAAAGTGAGAAATTACACCCCCAGGGGGGATGGTAAAGCTGCAATCCCTTCTCTTCCATTCTTCTCCTGGGATTTTGGGCATGTACACACACGTGCCTGGTGTAACTTTCAAGCTGCCGGGTCCAGGACTTGAATTGCTGTTGGCCATGTGGGAGTCCAACACCTTAACTGCTATGCCACCTGCTGGTCCTTCAATGATTTCTTACATTAACCTCAAAGAAAATAGTAGTGAAGGGATCAGCAGTTAGCGTAGTGGCTATGTCGCTGAACTCCCATGTAGCCAACCATGGTTCAAGTCCCAGACCTGGCAGCTTAAACTCATGCCAGGCGCGTGTGCATGTGTGCACAAGATGTCAAGAGGGGAAGGGATTGTGGTGTGGCCATCCCCCCTGCGGGGGTCGGGGGGGTGTTGTGATTTCTCGCATCTGTCTCTCTGTTTCTGCCTGTCTTTCTGGTAAGCGCATGTGCCCTATAGCAAAATCCTCTCAAAAAAAAAAAAAAAAAAAGAAAGAAAGAAAAAGAAAAAGAAAAGAAAAAGAAAAGAAAAAGAAAAGAAAAAGAAAATAGTAGTGAGTAAGAATTTGTTTTTCCATGGAGAGGTTGTACCCATATTATGGTTAAAAACTTCAAGAGATAAGAGCCTCATAAAGCTTTTTGGGGAGAAATTCTGTAACAGTCAATTGTTTAATAAATAACTTTTCATTTGTAACTGTACTTGAGCCCTTAGAAGAATCAGGAGAAAGAGAAGTTATCAAGACACTACACTCCACATACATTGAGAATACATGGGGGCGGGCAACAAGTGAGTGAGTAGAAGATATGAATGCTGACAGAGGATGGCAAAGTTGGGCAAGGCAAAGGGTTTCCAGATTGAAGGGAAAGAAAGAGAGGTTTAACTAGAATCATGGGCTCCTTGAGCTCTTACAAACAGATCATTAAGTTTCTTAGGTAGCCTGAGACCTGGAGTAAAGTTAAAATTAGAATGATGGGTGAGAAACAAATTAAAAAATAAAAACAAAAAAACTCACTATTTTGAACCTAACCTTTTTCTTTTCTTTTTTTTTTTCTTTTTTTGAGAGGTTTATGCTATAGGGCCCGTGCGCTTGCCAGACAGACAGAGACATAGAGACAGAAAGCGAGAAATCACCCCCCAGGGATGATGGCCACACTGCAATCCCTTCTCCTCCATTCTCCTCTCGAGCTCTTGGGCGGGCACGCACATCCGCCCGACGTGAGTTTTAAGCCACCAAGTCCGGGACGCAAACCGCGGTTGACTACATGGGAGTCCAGCGACATAGCCATTACGCTAACTGCTGGTCCCTGAACCTAACCTTTTTCATAGTCCTTCCTCAGACTTCAGATTTTCTATCCATTTTGCTCTTAGTAACTGATCTGTATATATTTATGGCATCAGCCTCAGCATTTATCCTGAGGTCTAGACCTTCTATCAGCAGAGATCTCTTTTCTCTGCCATTTTCCTATACTGAGTTCTGATATTACTTTTCCCATATTACTAAATCAAACAAAAATGATCTCTTTTCATAGAAAATAATAATTTTTGATTCTCCAAAAGAGTATCCACTTATAAATGTTAAAGTATTTCTAGATAGCTGAAAAATAAATGTAAGCTCAGAGTAGAAGTGTTAACAGTGGAAACAGAGGAAAGAGAATGATACTCGGAGTTAAAGACAGGGGTCTAGACCCAGGTCCTCCCTTTACTGGACCCTGTCAATTTCAGCCTTGTCAACTCTATATGAGAAGTTTTACTTCGGGGAGTTGTAGACCTCTGCAGGGACAGGGGAAGGGAGGTTTGAATCTAGTTAACATGACGACTAGAGGATGGTGAATATGTTAGTCTTTAGTTCTTGGGAACTAGGGTTGTTAAATTATAAAATGCATGAAACAATCTTGTATTACAAAGAACTGTCTCATTTAAAATGCCATTGTTGCCCCGGTTGATAAACATCAGTAGGTGATTTTTAATGCTCCTTCTGCCTGTCTGGACTTTGAAATGTAAGCAAAATATAAAAAACAGGATCAGAACCATGAGGACAAGCAAAATTTGAATTATATAATTTTATCAGAAAAGTTATAAAAATGAACTTTTCTCCCACAGTGAGAAAAATGATAATTAGAGAACTGAGTCTACGATGATACAGGAGGGCGCTAACCAATAAACTTTCTCTCTCCATGGAACAAGAAATACACTAACATGAAATGAGGTCAGCAATTACACAGGCTTTCTTTGGAGATGTTCAAATCAAATCTGGAATGAAAGAGGAGAAAACTGATACCACAGATGATAAGAGAAAACAATGAATAATTAGAGTTGTCGGAAAAGTCATGACATATTTTTCTATGTAAAACTGCATTATGCCTTTTCTGATGATCCAATATATTACAACTAATTGGATAGCTTAGGTGAAAAGGATAAATGCCTAGGCACATAACTGACCAAAATGGAATTAAGAAGAAATAGAAAACCAGAACAGAAGAAATATATCCGCAGTCATGTGGTGCATCACAACAATTCTGTCAATGACAGACCACATACACTAAAGTGGAGCAATAAGACGTACCAGGCAGCACAGGGATGTGGTCTACATTTGTGTAAGTATGCTATGATGTTCTACACAACAATGAAATCACCTGATGACATATTTCTCACAATGTATCCCTGATACTAAGTGATGCATGACTCTGATAAGGAAAATGAACTGTTATCCAAAAAAACTTCCAACAAAGAAAAGTCTTAGATCAGATAGCTTCATTAAGTAATTATATATGTTTTTTAAGATTAAAGTCAATTTTTGTCAAACTCTTACAAAAATAAAAGAAGAAGAGACACTTCTAAACTATTTCCATGAGACCAATAACCCCAATATAAACTATAAGGCAACATCTCTCCAAAAAAAGGACACAATAGGCAATATCCCTGTTGTTGAACATAGATACAAAACTTTTCAACAAATTAATAGCAAACAAAATTCAACAACATATTAAAATGATTATATGTCATGACAAAGTAGGATTTATCCTTGGGACATAAGAGTGGTTCAATACACAACAACCATTCAATGTGATACGCCATATTAACAGAACAAAGAATGAAAATGACATGATCATCTCAATAAATGCAGAAAAATTACTTGACAAAATTCAGTATCTTTTCATAATAAAATAGCCAGCAAATTAGGTATAGAAGTAAATTACCATGGGACCAGCAGTTAGCGTAATGGCTATGTTGCTGGACTCCCATGTAGTCGACCGCAGTTTGATTCTCAGATCCGGTGGCTTAAACTCATGCTAGGCACGTGTGCATGTGTGCCCAAGATCCCGAGAGGAGAATGGAGGAGAAGGGACTGCGGCATGGCCATCCCCCCTGGGGGGTGATTTTCTGCTTTCTGTCTCTCTGTCTCTCTCTGTCTGTCTGGCGAGCGCACACACCTTATAGCAAAAACCTCTATCAAAAAAAAAAACCAGAAGTAAATTACCTTAACATTGTAGAAGCCATATACATAAAGTCCATAGAAAATATGATACTATGATGAATAACTGCAAGATTTCCCTCTAAGTTCATAAAGAAGGCAAAGATGGCTATTCTAGCCATTTTTACCCAGCATTATATAGGAAGTCATAGAGCAATTAAGCAAGAAAAATAAATACAAGGCATCCAATTGAGAAAGGCAGAGGCAAATAATCTGTTTGTTGATGACATACTCTTGTATGTAGAGACCTTAAAAGAGTTGATAACAATAATAGCAACTATAAGAAGAAATAAATTCAGCAAAGTTACAAGATAGAAAACTAACACCAGGGGCCAGCTCCATGGCCTGGTGTTTAAGGGAGTCAGTTGAACATGGCCAGCTACAGTTCAACTCAGTGCCTTGAAAAATATGCTGAGTACATGTGTATGTACATCCCAAATCCAACAGAATGTAAAATTGGAAGAGAAGGGATTATAACATGACCACACTCCACTATGGGTACTCTTTTCCTCTGAATCTCTCTCTCTCTTTCTCTCATTGTCTCTTTGTCTCTCTCTGGCAACTGCATGTGACCTCTGGATATGAACAAAAACTAAAATAAATGAATAAACAAAACCAAAAATCAATACTCAAAAAAGGTTGTATTTCTATATACTCACAATGAATATTCCAGAAAGAAAACGAAGAAAACAGTATCATTCACAATAGCATCAAAAACAATTAAATACTTAGGAATAAACACAGCCAAAGAGAAAAAACATTTGCACACTAAAAACTGCAAAACGTTATTGGGAAAAAGTGAAAGAAAACACAATTTTGAAAAAACATCCTGTGATCATGGATTGCTAAAACGTTCATTCTACCCTATGTGAATCTACAGAGTCAATGCAATCTCTATCAAAATCTCAACAGGACTTTTCACAGAAGTAGGAAAAATAAACTTAAAATGCACATAGAGCTACAAAGGATCCAGAATAGCCAAAACACCTTGAGAAGAAAATACTGGAGGCCTCACACTTCCTGACCTCAAAATATATTACAGAGCCACAGTAATCAAAACAATATGATACTGAAAAATATAAAGGTAGAAATTTAGATCAATAAGAGAGAATAAATAGCTTGAAAGTAAACCCATGCATACATTATTAAATGATCTTTGACAAGTGTGCCAAGACTACACAATGGGAGTAAGAATAATTTAACAAAAATTGTGTTGAGAAAATTGAATATCTATTAATACATGTGACAGAATGAAATTGGATGCTTATTTTACACAATACACCAAAATTAACCTGAAATGGATTAAAGACGCAAATATACGACCTAAAATAAAACTACTTAAATAAAACAGAAGAAAACCTCCAAAACATTGATTTTGGCTATGATTTCTTAGGTATGACACCAAAACCACAGACAACAAAAGCAAAAACAGACAAATGGGATCACATCAAACTAAAAAGTTCCTGTTTAGCAAAGGACATAATCAATGGAGTGAAATGGCAAGCTATAGAAGGGGGAGAAATATTTGTGAACCATATGCCTGATAAAGGGTTAATAGTTATAATATATCACAAACTCCTACAACTTAATAACAAAAAAGCAAATAATGTAATTTTAAAAGGTATAAAGAAGTTGAATAGACATTTCTCTCAAGAAAAGAAACAAATGGGCAATAAAGGCATGAACTGATACTGAACATCACCAATCACCAGAGAAATGCAAATCAAAACTCCAATGAGATGTCACTTCACTCCTGTTAGATTGTCTATTAGCAAAAAAACAAAAGAGAACAAGTATTGGCAAGGACATAAGAAAATTAGAATTCTTGTATACTGTCAGTGCAAATGCAAAATGGTGTAGTAATTATGGAAAAGAGTAGAGATTCTTCCAAAAATTAAAAATAGATTCACATGTAATCCAGCAGTCCCACTCCTGGGTATGTATACAAAACACTAAATATAGGATCTCATAAAGTTATGGCATACTCGTGTTCATTGCAGCATTATTCATAGTAGGCAAGAGAAGAAACAACTAAATGTCAATCAACATATGAACTGGATAAATAAAATACATAAGTTTATCCAGAAACTGGATGGATAAATAAAAGAGGGTCAGCAGAGGGCAAACTGGTTACATCACTGAACTCATAGCCGACCGCGGTCTGAGTCCCAGAATTGGTGGCTTGAAAATCACACTTGGCACATGTGCATGTGTGCCCAAGATCTCAGGAGAAGAACGGAGGAGAAGGGATTATGGTGTAGCTACCTCCTGGAGGGGGGTGATTTCTCACTTTCCCTCTCACTCTGTGTGTGTGTGTGTGTGTGTGTGTGTGTGTATGTGTGTGTGTGTGTGTGTGTGTGTGTGTGTGTGTGTGTGTGTGTGTCCGATGAGCGTATGCCGAAGGCAAAAACCTCTAAAAATAAATAAATAAATAGAATATTTTTCATTGTTACAAAGAAGGAAATACTATCACATGTGATAACACTGAGAAAGTGAAGTCATTATGTTAAGTGGAAAAAAAAAAAAAAGCCAGTCAAAGAAGAACTGCATAATTTCACTCCTATGAATTAACTAAAGTAGTTAAACCCAGAATAAGAAAGCAGAAGCAGCTGGAGATAGGGGAAACAAACAGTTGCTGTTCAGCAGCTATAGTTTCAGTCACACAAGATGAAAAATTTGTAAGGATTTGCTGTATAATATTTTGCATATAGTAAACAATTCTGCACAATACAACTAAAAGTTTGTTAAAGGGC
>NW_006204120.1:1333496-1411300 GCF_000334495.1 Tupaia belangeri chinensis
TTTTTTTTTTAAGAAACCACTATAGAAATAATGGTTAAGAAAAACAACTCTAAAAATATGGAACTTGAATAGCTGGGTCGAAGGTTGGAAAACAAATAGCTTCGCATTGGTTTAAGAAATTTCACTGGAATTTTTGTTTATAGGCTAGGGACCAGCATTAGGTAAGTTCTCTAGCCCTTTTCAGCACTTCTGTTTCCATGAATACAGTTATTAGGTTCCAATACACTGTGATATTCTACCAAATTAATGGACTGGAGAGCTAAAGATAGAGGTACAACTTACCATCCACTCCGTTCCCCCAGTAAATACCCCTGCCTCATTCTTCAATGTGAGTTAATCAAGAGGCCCAAGAATGAAAGGTACAGTGGGAAAACTGGAATCTAGCCCAGCACTGCAGTAACATCTACTTTGATTTCTCAGTAGAAATAAAAGAAATAAAAAAGTCAAACCACAGTAAAGGGCTATTAAGGGAAAAAACATTTGTCACCATGGACAGAATAAAAATCCCACAAAATGAAATAAATGCCTGTGGGAAAAGACGTGTCATGCTAAAAAGTAGTGTTCCTTCTTACTTGTTCTTTATTTAGTTTTCTTCCATCTAATCCACCATGCCTTACCCCATACGCTGTTTCTTTTTCCAGCTATGGAAGACCCATGGACTGAATTTAGCCTTTGCTTAGGTCTTTGCCAGAAAGTATCTTCAAAATAAAAGTGTTTCACTTGGCACTATCTCAATGAAAAAATGTTCTTCTAAGATGAAATGCTTGCTCTCCTAATAAACTTTTTCCTTGAATAAACAACAATAGTACCTTTTCAAACTGCTAACATATAAATTCATATATATGTATATCTAGACGCATATTTATGGACATGTGTGTATACACACATGACACATACACACACACATACACACAAAAAAAACTCCAAACAAACCCTAGTCTATTTTTTATAAAACATAGAATAAATATCCTCTGAGATGTTATAATTTTTAAAATGTCATTATGATAATATTAGTTGATATTGACAAATGCAATTTTGAGTTTCAAAATATAACTTAACTCACAAAGTCTTAACTAATTTAAAGTACCTAACAAAATCCAATGTATGTAGACAGTATAAATCAACTTAATCTATTCAGGTAGAATTTATGAAACAGAAATGAAATTTGTTCTAAGCCAGTGTGGAGAATATTTTATTTCTACTATCCTTGTAACACCCCAAAGAGTATACAATAACATGTACAAGAAGTAGCATATTGGGACCAGCAGTTGGCATAATGGCTACATTGCTGGACTCCCATGTAGTCAACCGCGGTTGTAGTCAACTGGACCCAGTGGCTTAAAACTCATGCCAGGTGCATGTGCGTGCGTACCCAAGATCCTGAGAGGAGAATGGAGGAGAAGGGATTGCAGCGTGGCCATTCCCCCTGGGCGGTGGTTTCTCGCTTTCTGTCTCTCTGTCTCTGTCTGGTGAGCGCACGTGCCGTATAGTGAAAACCTCTCCAAAAAAAAAAAAAAAAGAAGTAGCATATCAAATTTGTTACCACTTATAGCTATTTCCCAATGAAATCAAAGGATTACAATCTCTGCATAATCTATTGTACTTCCAGAGTTCTTATTGAAATAGAGAATGACTATTATCCTCTAAAATTAATACTATCACAGTAAGAAAAATGGAAAAATTAATACAAACCGTAAATCTGCCAGTAGTTCAGAAGATGAATGTCTTCTTTGGGGACTTGGTTGAAACAGCGTGTTCATACAAGTCTTTTAAATGGAAGCTGTACACAAAGGAAGTCCCATGGAAGACAGTGTGGCTCTAGCATGTCAGAAGCTTCTGGAAGGAAACAACAGTACACCATTAGGAAATCTCCAAAGAACCATTATTGCAGTGCCTGCCACTGTGATCAAAATGTACTATATTAGCACCTGAAGATATTAGCACCGTGTTATTCAAGTCTATTAATTTTGGTGTTTATTTTAAATTCTCTTCATTCGTGATAGAGCATGCACACACACACACACCCCTAAGAGAGAGAGGAGAGCCCTTCCACAGAGGCTAGTCATCCCATGATTCCCTTCTTTCAGTCCCTCAGCCCATCAGATCCTTGGCACTCACACATACATACAGGGTATTTCAGGCTGATCAGGCCTGGAATTCAAACTGTGCTCACCATGCAGGCTCTGTTTCCTCTTTGTATCATCATTGTGACATAGAGCTGGTCCACTATTAATTTCATACCCCAAGTAATTTTATTTATAAATGTCAGGTTAGGATATTATCCTTTTAGCATCGTATTTTGAAATTTCTAAAACTCAGGGCTATTTGATAATTAGGCAGACTTCTACATTTCCCCTTATCTGACCAAGCCAGTATTGAAGGACTGTGGACGGTTGAGCACAAAGGCAGCAGCACTATGTAGTGAGCACCTACGTGGTACAAGACACTGTAAGTTTATATGATCTGTTTTATTGGAACAATGGTCCTACAAGTAGAGAGTAATGGCTCCATTTTGAAGAAAATTAGTGCAGATTGCTGAGTTTAGGCTTAGAACCTGTGTCCATTAAAGCCCAATGACTACATGGTTAGCTCTGTATTTCATTCTGTGGCCCATGTGATTTAGAAAAACATTTCTCAAGTGGATTGCCAGATAACATTGCAATTTACTAAGGTAACCCAAAGATTGCTAAATGAATTATGAAACTATATTTCTTAATTTGTTTCATTTTTTATATCAAATATTATCTTATTCAGGCAGGTTCACTGAAATACAGATACCCTGGCCCAGGTGCAGTGGTACCACAATACTGTAATTCTGGAAGTCATATGGAAGATCTAGGCTCAGTTCCTGGTTTGACCTGTGTATGCACTTTTGATTCTGGATGGCTGGGAAAGGATGGAGGTTAGGGGAATCATGGCATGAGACCCTACTTGGGGTACTGGTCTTTCTCTCTCTAAAACAAATACATGAATAAACTTGGAAAAAAAGAATTACAGACATCAAGCTTTAAGCAATGTCCATGTTTTCCCACCTTTCTTCCTTATGTAGACAGAGAGAACACATTAGTGGAATAACTCCATTACATTATGGTGCAGGTTTGTGTGCTCTGCTACATCATGGGTGGCAATCACGCTTGTCAACTTCCTCTGGCCTCTTCATGTGACCCACAATTTCTTTGTTGTCTCAGTGAAAGAGAACACTTAGTTTTCCTGATGCAGTTAGGAACTGAGCCCATTTCCTCTGTGACTGTCACTGTGGGTTAATACTGTATCTCCTTGTGATTACACCCATCATAATAGCTGAGGGAGAGTGAGCAAGGCTTGGCATAGCTCTACCTGGATTTCTGTTCTCATGTTTAGCTAATTATCTACATGATTCTGATGGTTCTGGTACCAACACAGCTTATTCTCCACCAGCTGCCCAAGTGTATGTGATTACAGTACTTCAGGGTCAGTGCCCACCAACTGAACACTTCAAAATTTCTCTCATGGTACTGGCTTTTAAGGTTAAAGTCTTGTCTGAGTCTTGAAACTTTTAGTTGACATCTACACTGCATTTGTAAAGTACCTCAGAAAGGCTAGAAAATGATGGAGATAGAAAGGTCATGCATAATTTTTAAAATTTTTTGTTTATTATATTTTTGGCAAGAGAAGCTTAAGTCATGAATAAAGAAAACAGCTGGTCAGACCAGGAGGGGGTGTAGTGGTTAACTCGCTGGATTCTACATGCCTATCTTCATGGTTCAAGTCTTACACCTGGTAGCTTGAAAAATATGCCAGGTGCATGTTCGTGCATACCCAAAATCCCAAGAAAAGAATGGAGGAGAAGGGATTGTGGCATGGCCATCCCCTTCCTGGGGTGATTCTCACTTTTCCTCTCTCAGTCTCTTTCCAGTGAGCACATGTGCACTATGGCAAAAATCTAAAACAAACGACAAGACAGAGCTGGTATATCTTTGTACTAAAGAAGGAAAAAGGGCTTGACAATGGATGAGGGGAAAGTGACTGGACTGTAGAGTCTAACCTAAGAGATAGGAACAGAAAATAACAAAAAATAAACATTAAAAAAATACATACTAGTATTCTTTTTTTCTTCATGCCAATCATCAAAACAAAGTTTCAGACTCTATATCTAAACTGTCAAGCCTGTTTGCCCTAAAATTCCAATGGGAATTTTTTTTTTGAGAGAGATTTTTGCTGAAAGGTGCACATGTTCGCTGGAGAGACAAAGACAGTGACAAAAGCAAGAAATCACCCCACAGGGGATAGCCCCACCACAATCTTTTCTTCTCCATTCTCCTCTCAGGATTTTGGGTACACATGCACACGCACTTGGCATGAGTTTCACGTAATAGGGTCTAGGATTTAAATGGTCGGCCACGTGGGAGTTCAGTGCCTTAACCACTGCACCACCTACTGCCCACCCCCATGTCAATTTTCAAGTATTCACCAGCCACTATTCATTAAATATTTATAAGTTCATTGGAAAATTCAAGAAACACTAAAATAAGCAAGATAGGTTTTTTTTTTTTTCCTAAGCATCTCACTGTGCTGCAGAGGAATATAACTAGAATGTAAAAAATAATTTAAAATGGTGCCAGTTGTGTGTGAAAAAAAGGAGTTGGGGAGGGGGTGGAACTAGACTGCCTGGGGACATTCCTATTTCATCACTCACCAGCTGTATGACCTTGTACTCAAACCCTCTAACCTCAGCTGCACCATAACTTTCCTTGAATTTTTTTTGATAATTAAGAATATCTATATAATGTGTTTGGTATACTGAGAAGCACTTGGTAAGAACTTATCACATGCTAGGAAGAAATAGTAGCACCGTTGTGTAAAAGATCATGGGTGACGACCAGCAGGTGGCATAGTAGTTGAGGTGCTGGACTTCCACATGGCTGACTACAATTTTGAGTCTCAGAATTGGAGGCTTGAAACATGCTGGGTGCGTGTGCATGCATGTCCAAAATCCTGAGAGGAGAATAGGGCAGAAGGGATTGTGGCATGCCTTTTCCCCTGGGGAGTGATATTTTGCTTTCTCCCTTTGTCTCTTTAGCAAGCACATATGCCCATAACAAAAATCTCTCTCTCAAAGGAAAAAATATTATGGGTGATGTTAATAAGGGAAAAAGTGCTCCAAAGCTGCAGAGGAGTTTGATCTTCTCTGTTGGAGATGAGTAGAATCAAACCTTGGGTGAGGAAAGTAGTATTTAAGATCAACTAAAACCAAACATATAATTAGTTTCTACAGAAATCTTTCAATGATCATTGAAAATCTTGACAATGAGGTAATTTGGGGGAGAGGGGAGGTCCACAAATTAGACACAATCTTCCAGGATTTGGTGTGAAAGCAAATATCTACCATAATAACACCACCAGGGAATGATACAAAGAAAAAGAAATCTATGTTTTGCTGCTAAGAGAGGTACAATATCCCACAGGATCCTGCTCTATTCAATTGTAATCCAAAATGACACCATGGCTTTGAATGGAACTTGGCAAGCTCTAGACATACCATTTTTAAACTCAGTCTCAAATTTAAATCACAGGGCTTGTGACTCAAATCTCCAATGTGACCTTTACTGGGTATTGTTCAAGAAAACATGTCTGTCACTGTGGAGAGAAACCATACACCCTTTCACTTTGGAAAGTATAATGAAAAGATGTACTGTATTGTTAGAAGCACAGAGCCACAAAATGATTGTGACTGTGAGGCTCCAAAAGCAATGAAAACAAAATTCTATTTGACTTTGTATCATTCATTTAGAAATGTTGTCTTATCACATTAATGAACATTCCTATTTCACCCATATTCTAGACTTTATTTAATCAGAAGCAGCTTAGCAGGCATCTTATCATTGAGGGATTTAAAATATAGTCTCTCTGAATGCATCTCTATTTCAAGGGCTCCTTGAGCCAGACTATTTTGTCCTTGCCAGACCCATACAATGCAGAACTGAACAGAAGAGCTAAAAGCACACAGTGGTTTGAATTCTCTCACACACTCCCCGCTCCCATCCCTGGAACTTCTACATAAGGACAGTACTCTGGTTTGAATGCCCCAAATTGCAGATGTTGCCAATGTGACAGTAATAAGGGGTAGAGCCTTTAAGAGGTGATTAGGCCACAGGGGCTCCTCCCTTGTGAGTGGGGTTAAGACCCTTATAAAAATGGGCTTTCTACAGACTTCAGGTAACTTGCCCTTCTGCCTCCTGCTATGTGAGGACAATGATCCTCTCCTCTGGAGATGGAACCATCTTGGAAGCACAATACAGACTGTCAGTGGCTTGATCTTGAACTTCCCTGCCTCCAGAACTATGAGATGAAAAGGGTTATTCTTTATAAATTACCCAGTCTATTTTACTACAGAAGCACAAAAGAACTAAGAGAGTAAACTTACAAAAGAGATGATGTCACTGTTCCCTTTTCACCCTTTTTGCCTTTCACTGAATTATGAAATCCTATTGATTCTTCTTTTCACTCATTCCAACTCATGATACCACATTTTATATTACATATAAACTTCTAGATGGTTTTCCTTCTTGTAGTTCATTCTGGAAAAAAAAAAAGGTCAAAATGTCTGTCATCTTCTCAGAGTAATATGTAATGCTGACAAATATTTGAAATAAAAACTATTCAAGATCCAACAATGGTTTCTATTTTCTCAAGGATCAGATCTAGTTCCTCACTAAAAATATCTGCCCCTACAGTCCTCTTTAATCTCAAAACAGAATGTTTCTGATCTAAACTCATGAATCAACTAGAAATACTCTGCTCATTAAAGGAAATCTAAAAGAGGGGTGCATGATAATCACCCACATCCACTGAATTATCTCCAGAGAAGGCTCACCATGTGCACTTTTTAAAATGCTCCACAGGTGATTCGGGTACATAATTTGCTAAGAACATCTGTTTCTGGGCCCCACTGCAGTGGCACAGGCTGCTAAGACACTGTACTCCATAGGCTGGGACCACATGGGAGGCCAGGATTTGACTCTTGATCTAGCATAAAGGCCAGGGATAGCTGTGCATGCCTGTAATCCCAGCAATTAGGAAAAGTTGGTGCAGGAGGATTATGAGTTTGAGGCTGACCCGGGCAACATTAAAACAACAACAACAACAAAAAAAACCCAGCCAGGTGTGCTACAGCACCTGTCGTCCCAGCTGGGAGGATGAGGCAGGAGGATTATGACAGTGAGACCCTGTATTAAAAAAATAATAATAATAAATAAAAGGAAATAAACTGAACTACAAAAAAAAGAGAACTGCTATGTCTCTTTTTCCTCTTGGTATATCTAGTCAACCTTGCATGACATACCAGAAGCCTCATCTCCTTAATTGAATCTTCCTATATCTCAATGACATTTCTCTCATTCTCTAGTTTCTCACCATAGAGTTAAATTGGAGGTACATAACATAATGTAATATTCTTTATTGAAAGTGACGAATATAGAAATATTCTTGATTTGATTATCACACACTGCATATAAGCTTTGAAAAACCATATTTTATCCCCCAAAAGAGGTACAATTAAATGTAAATAAGAAATTATTTTTAAAAAAGGAAAAAAAATGTAAACTAGAAGAGAACCTCTAGTGATTCTCACAGGGTCTAGAACACACAGCCACCAGATTCTGTTTGAACTGTGCAGTTATGAAAATACTTCAATTAGGGCCAGCAGGTGGTGTGGTGGCTAAGGCAATGGATCCCACGTGGCTGACTGTATAATTCAAGTCTCAGGCCCCGGCAGCTTGAAAAACACAATGGACGTGTATGTATGTGTGTGTGTGTGTGTGTGTGTGTGTGTGTGTGCATGTGTCCAAATCCCTAGGAGGGAATGGAGGAGAATGGATTGTGGCATGGCCATCCTCCTAGGGGATGATTTCCTACTTTCCTTCTCTCTCTGTCTCTCTCCAGTGAGTGTACATGTCCTGTGGCAAAAATCTGAAAAAACAAAAACAAAAAACCTTGAATCATTTGAAAGCATTTTAAAATGGGAAGCAATGGAAAAATCTGAAACCAAATTCTCTCATGGTAATAATTGACCAGAGCTGAGATGCTGGCATGTAAGTTTAGGACGGACTTGTTCTCTTTGACTACTAATTCCCCTCCTCATCACTCCCAACTTCTTTTTAAGCAAGACATGGCCTAACCCCTGTACACATTCACAATATATTATAGAGTCTGACCATTATGGAAACCAGCAGCAAAATTTTAAAGCTAAATGATCTCTTATTACTCTCTTACTTTACAGACAGGGCTAGAATTATTGTTTGAGTTTCCAAAGTTAGAAACAGGGCTTCTGACTCATAAGTGAGCTTTGATTATCTTCTCTCTTACCTTTTTCTTCTAAATGTTTAATGCTGCAGCAAAATTAAGTACAACTGGACCAGTAAGAAGCCTGACCTCTACTTTGTCTTTACTTTGTAGATCCCAGTAAAAATGGTATCTAGTTCCCACTACCTATCCTTAAATATACGATACATACACCCTTGCTCTTTTTCACTTCTTTCCTTTATTGAATACCAACCCATCATCGAATTATATAGAAACCAACAGAACTTTGAGCTATCTTTACCCTCAGGGGTAAGGAATTATAGTTTTTCAACTAGCCATTCCCTTTCTGAACCTCAAATACTTAAACATGTTGCTCTTTGTGTTTGAAAAGACTTTTCTCTTTTTTGCTATTTACCTGACAACCTAAAACAATGTCGTCCAAAGTACTTAAGTTGTATATTACTTGTCTCCATGATTCTAGATTAGTATTCACACATTGTATACCTTCCCTTTCCTCCCTATAACTGAACTCATACCTAATGACTCGTAATCAATTAATTATGAAAAAAAGTGATAGGAAGTGACACCCATCTTGTTCTCTTGCACTGTTGACCATCAGCTACCATATTGTGAACTGCCCTATGGAGAAGCCCACTTGAAAAGGAATTAGGAAGTTCCCAGGCTAACATCCAGCAAGGGACTGAGGCCCTTAGTGTATCAGTGGGAAATCGAACCCTGCTAACAACCAATGAGCAAACACAGAAATACATTCTGTCCCAGTTGAGCAGAGTGACTGCCAACCCTGTTCTAGTTAGCAAGACTGTGGACCTAGACAATGCTCTAACTGAAACTTTATAGGAGACCTGGGGTTTGTGGGCCCAAATAAACCATGCCCAGATCCCTATCTGGGATGGTTAATTTTATGTCAACTTAGCTAGGCCACAGAACTTGGGTATCTGGTCAAACACAAGTCTGCAGGTTGCTATGAAGGCACTTCTTCCTTCATTTCTTCTTTTTTATTCTTTTAGATAAAATTAACATTTAAGTGGCTGGCAGGTGGCGTGATGGTTAAGGTGCTGGACTCCCACATGACCAACGGTGGTTTGAGTCCTGGACCTGGCAACTTGCTTTCTCATTTTCTCTCCCTTTCTTTGTCTCTCTCTGGTCAAATTAAAAGATGGTGATGATAAATAAAGTTAAATAATTCTAAACAATTAACATTTAAATCAGTATACATTAAATAAAGTACTACTTCTCCTAATGTCAGTGGGCTAGTTCTTAAGAGAAAACAGACTGATGTCCCCCAAGAAAGAGGGATTCCTACCTTCATACTACCTTCAGACTTGAGTTGCAGTATCAGCTCTTCTCAGAATTTCAAGCCTGCTGGCTTTCTCTGCAGATTTTAGACTGCTAGTCTCAATAATCACATGAGTTAATTTCTTAATATAAGTCTTTGTTACACTCTTGATCTTCTCTCTCCCCCCCCCCTCACACACACACACACACACACACACACACACTTACTATCTTAGTCAGGGTTCTCCAGCAAGACAGAATCAACAGGATACATACATATAAAGAAAGATTTATGAGAGAGGGTTATTAGGGGAATTGGCCCAGTCAATTATGGAGGATGAGAATTCCCATCCATAGGCTGTCTGCGAGCTGGAGAACCAGGGAAGCTGACAGCGTAGCTTAGTTCAAATCTGAAGGCCTGAAAAACAAGAAAGAGCTGATAGTATAACTCTGAATCCAAGGTCGAAGACACGAAAGCCCAGGAAGATGTTGGGGCAAGACCCAGAACCAAAGGTCAGAGAATCTAAACTTCTGACAGCCATGGAAAGAAGAAAAAGGGAGCTCCTTCCTCAGGAGCAAGAGTTAAGAATTTCACCTTCCTCACCTTCTTGTTTTGTCCAGGTGCCAGCTAATTAGATGGTGATTGCCAATAATGAGGGGAGATTTTCCCCACTTAGTTCATTGATTCAAACACCTGGAAACACCTTAGAGACACGAGGGGCAACACAATCATTCTAATCCAATACCAAACCATCTGGGTTTTCCTGCGAGCAAGACAAGGATGGGGTCCATGCCTAGTGTAGCACTGAGAATAAATACTGATTTACCAACTGAGTATGGCTTAATTCACTCATTCCATACCCCAAATCAACAATCACAATAATCATAATTGACTAATACACTGACCTATAGATGCTGTGCAACTAACATAAGACACCATCATTCATCACACTGAATTATAATTGCTGTATACATTCCTCTTTAATATGATAAGCTTTGAGTTCTGGCAAGGCAATAAGCCATATAAACCTACATTTCCTAATACTGCACCTGGCATATGACAGGTGCTCAATACATATTTGCTAAATAAAAAAAAAAGAAAATAATAAAGTGTCAGCAATAACATCTTCATAAAATAATGGAATAATTACTCAACTAACTTCTTGTCTACAGTTATAATTAACTTAAAAAAACATACAGATAAACATGAAAATGATAGATTGGCACAAGTATTCTTCCACAATTGTGATCCAAGTAGAGCTAAGACAAATAATGACAGATTTGGAGACTGAAGTGGTGATTTTATGGAGCTGGAGCATAAGACTAGAGTATAAATTCCAGAATAACAAATCTGAAATTTTGTAGATTAGCTTAGAGCTATTAGAAGTAATTTTATATTACATGGATTTTGATTAGCAATTTTTTTTGAGGATGAATGTGGTACTAATGTTTAGCATAAGAAAAACAAGTGAGGGGCTATTGCTAAGAGAGTGAATTACATAGTAGTGATAATAAAAATGGTTTGGTAAAATAAAAATGCTGAGAACAAAGAAAATTCCATCAATTAGATGAAACTAATAATGAAAGAAAAAAAAATAGCCAAAGTTTATAAGGATATGTAGGGCCTGAGTCTGGGGAATATTGAGAATGCTGATAGAATGTAGATGTGAGTTGGTATGTGCAAAAGACTGCGAAGTGATAGTGACTTTGCTTTAAGATATGCCGAGTTTGAGAAATGTTACATTTCTTCCTATGTTTATTAATAATGAAAACTCAAGATTTGATCAGCTATTTCCCCAAAGATCAATACAGAATATCTAAGGCTACATCTTTGCTATTTTTCAACTACTGTTTCTTTTCTTTCTTTCTTTCTTCTTTTTTTTTTTTTAAGAGACTTTTGTTTGTTTGTTTTTTCTATATGGTGTGTGCGCTCACCAGAGACAGAAAGCAAGAAATCACTGCCGAGCAGGGTTGACTATGCCACAATCCCTTCCCTTACATTCTCCTCTTGGGATTTTTGGACACATATGCATGTGCCTTCGTATCTGGGACTTGAACTGCAGTTAACTACGTGGGAGTCCAGCAATCTAACCATTGTGCCATCGGCTGGTTCCTAAGTATGGTTTAATTTATATACAGTAAAATACATTGATGTCACATGCATAGTTTTCTGGGATTTGTCAAATGTATAATGCCATGTAACCTACACACCAGTCAACATAACTCCATGTACTTGAACTTCATATATGTAGAATCATGTCATACAGTGTATTTTATTTCATATCTGGCTTTTTTGCCCAACATGATTATTCATTCTTGTTGTTAAATCTGTCGTTAATTCATGAGTATTCTCCTACTATCTAAATGAATAGTAGTCTATTACATAAATAATATTCCATTATATGAACACACCATAATTAATCATTCTTTTACTGATGAACATTTGGGTTGATTCAGTATTTGGCTATTATAAAGAAAGCTATTATGAACATTCTTATACATGGTTTTCCATTCTTACACAAGCCTGTATATGCCTTCATTGTTCTTTAGCAAATCACAGGTATGAAATTGCTGACATATAGAGCAGGTACATGTTTAAGTTTATAAGGAACCACTAGTTTTTCAAAAAGGCTGTACTATTTTACACTCTGAGCAGCACCGTATGAGACTTTTAGTTTTAGCATATCCTCACCAATATTTAGTGTGCTGGGTTCTTTTACTTTTAGCTATTATAGTGGATGTGAAGTAGTACTTAAGTTTGAATTTCCCTCATGACTAATGATGGGAATGATTACATCTTCATATGTTTACTCTATATTCTTACTTCTCTTGTGAAAATTCCATTTACATAATTGACCCATGGGGAGAGAGGTTTCCATTGTATTCTTAGATTTTTAGATTAGATTTTTTTTTTTTTTATGGTTTGGAGAGATTTTTGCTAAAGGGCACATGTGCTCACCAGAGAGACAGAGAGATAGAGAGACAGGAAGTGAGAAATCATCCCCAAGAGGGGATGGCCTCACCACAATCCCTTCTCCTCCATTCTCCTCTTGGGATTCTTGGGAACAAATGCACACATGCCCACTGTGAGTTTCAAGCCTCCAAGTTTGGGACTTGAACCACTGTGAGCCCTGTGGGAGCCCAGCGACATAAACATTACAGTATTTGCTGGTCCTGTATTTTAAATTTAATTTGTAATGGTTCTTTATTCTGGATTCAATTCTTTTGTCATATATTTTATTGCAAATGAGCTTCCCATGCTTTGGCTTACCTATTCACAATGTATACTTTTGAATTGCCAGAGGGTACATGCATGCACCAGAGGAGGGGAAGCAACTCCCCAGTGGTTTATGGTCATACTACAATCCTTTCTTCTCCATGTTTCCAACCTGTCAGAATTTTACGCATAAACTCACATGTACCTGGAATGTATATCAAGCCATCAGGGCCAGGATTCAAACCATGGTTAGTTAGGCAGGATTCCTCACAACTAAACTATGGGGCTGGCCCTTATCAATGCCTTTTAATGAGGAGTTTTACCCTTTTTAAAATCTATCAGTGTTTTTTAATAATGCTAGTGTTTTTGGCATGCTAAGAAACATGCTCTTTCTAAGACATTCTGTTGTACTTTTTATTCTTTTTTTTCAAAATGCTAGAAGACAATAACTTTCCCAAGAGGGAAAGATAGTGAATGAGTGAGAGGATGAAAGAGAGAGAGAGAGAGAGAGAAAGCGCACGAGCATTCTCAGTGGGACATGGTCATGCTGATGGTCATGCCACAATTCATTTCTCCAGTCAGGATTTTTGGCATGCGCACACATATACCCAGTGTTTTTCAAGCCATAGGACTGTAGGGTCTGGCTTCCTATGCACAGTATTTAACTACTACGTAACAGGACTAGCACCATTCTATTACACTTTTTACAGGAATTTTGTAATTTTTGCTTTCACATAAAAGTCTATGATACCCGTTAAATTTATTTTGTGTGTATAAGATAGGTATTACAGTTCATTTTTTTCCCAATACAGTTACTAATAAATTTCAGCAATTTGTTCTATTTCTTTTTAAAAACATATTTTATTTAACTTTATTATTATTTTAATATTTCCAGAGAGAGAGAGAGAGAGAGCAAGCTCCAGGTCCAGGACTGGAACTACAGTCAGCCATGTGGCAGTCCAGCACCCATAGCCACCCTGTCAACTGCTGGTCCCTGTTCGGTTTCTTAAGAAGTCATCCTTTATCCCACAAAATTGTTTTGGCATCTTTTTGAAAACCAATTAAATGTTAAATGTGTATCTATTTCCTGATAATCTACACTATTCCATTGATCTATTTATCTACCCTGTCTAATATCGTAACTTCTTAGGTTGAAAAAGTCATGAAGTATTTTATCTATGTTCTTCTATGCAAAAATTTGTCTTGACTTTCTGACAACCCAATAATTATTGATGTTTTTGTAGTAGTCTTGAAATCAGTGAAAGTTAGTCCCCCAACACTGTCATTTTTTCCAAAATGCAGTTTCATTTCTATGTTCTTGTATTTCCACACAAATTTTTGAACCAATTTATCAATTCTTATCCCCCCAAAATTAAATAAATAAATAACCATATGCACACACTTCTGGGACTGTTTTAAATATATACATTATTTCAGGAAAAACAATTATACAGTCTTTCATCATAAAATGTTGTTTATTAGTCGATTGTTGCATTGCTAACAAAAATAAGAGGTACTGGGTGATTTATAGAGAATAGAGGTTTTTTGACTCATGATACTGGTAGATAGAAAGTCAAGCCCATCACACATACACAGCTGGCATCATGCGGGACTTCCATATCATATCTCACAGAAGTAGAAAGAATGGTGGGTATATAAACAAGAAAGAGCTAAAGGCAGCTCTCTCTTTTATAATAATCCAGTCCCATGAGAATGAACCATTTTTTCACAAGACATAGAACTAATTCAGTCACTCGCAAGACAGCACTAATTCATTCGCAAAGCGTAAATTATCTAATCACTATCATCTAATCATTGCCCACTAGGCCTTACCATCTTTTAACACCATTACATGGGGAACCAATTTTTAAAACAAATCAAAACATAACATAAGGTATATTGCTCCACTTATTAATCAATAGGTTTTCTTCAGTTCAGCATATAAATGTTTTATAATTTCCAGCATACAGGTTTTGTTCTTCTTTATAAAAGCTTATTATTATTTTATGGTTTTAATACTATTTAAAATGATATTATTTGTAATTACATTTTTCAATTATTTCTTAGTTTATAAGAACAAAATTGATATTTTATATTGATCTTGTATTTTGACACAGTTAAATTTAATAGATTTTGTTAGAACAGACCTTTACTGATTTCTTATACAAATTTATTTTTATGTGATTTTGTTATTTGTTGTTTGAAAAAAGAGACAGTTTTATTCATTTTCCTTTCCGATTTATATGTTTTCATTTCTTTTACAGGCTCTAGTGCACTGGCTTGGACTTCTAGTACAATGTTGAGTGTAATTTTTAGAGAGGAAATCCCCATCTTTGTCCTAGCTTAGAAGGAAAAATATCCATGATTTTAACATTATATTAGTTGTAGATTTTTCATGGATTCTTTTTGATAGATTAAGGAAGATCCATTTTATTCCTATTTTGCTAGTAGCTTTAATTATGATTTGGTGCTTAATATTTTCAAATGTTGTTTCTATGTCTATTGAGGTTACCATATAATTTTTATCTTTTATTTTACTAGTATAGATTGATTTTGAATACTAAAGCATAGTAACATAACCAGGATAAATTCAACTTGATATGATGTATTTTTTATACATTCTGCATTGATATCAAGGTCTTTTTTAATAGTGTGTTAAATATTTTTGTGTTTGTGATCATGAGAGATAGTGATACATAATTTTTTTATAGTTTCCTTATCAGGACTTGGTATCAGAGTTATGAAGATCTCAGACAATGACCTGGGAAGTACTCTCTTTAGCTCTGTAAGATAATATTATTTCTTCCTAAAATATTTCAAAAATTCATTAGTGAAGTCATCAAGATCTCTAGTTTTTTGTGTGGGAAGGCTTTTAATACTAAATTACATATATTTAACATTAAAGAACTATTTTTATTTTCTACTTCTTCTTATACAAGTTTTAGTAAATTTTATTTTACCAAAAAATAAGTCTGTCCATTTCATCTAAGATGATTTCTTTATTTCTTATGGCTTATCACACTCTATAAAAACAATCCCACATTTATGTCTTTTCTTTTGAACTTCATTAACTAAACCATATTTATTTTTATATGCCTCCTTTCTTGATAGATTAAGCTCAATGTTACACATTTCCTCTTCTGAGAGTTTCTCCAGAATTTACTGATTTAATTTTGTATTTTTCATTATCTTTATCTTATTTTAATTAGTTTATTTTATCTCTGAAAAGTAGATGATAGGATTCTTGAAGGCAGAAATATCTTGAATTTTATTATTCTTCATAGCATCTAGCATGGTCTTTTAACATTCAATAAATATTTATGGAAGTATTGATTTGCCCACTCTGTGCATTAGAGTTTAACATCTATTATGAATGAGCTTGAAGTATCTTACAGTGATAGGAAGTATGGAAGTGTTAAATATCATAATACATAATTAGAGTTGAACATCCCTAACAGAGTAGGATGATATATTCAAAGTGCTTAAAGGAAAAATTTTTCCATTTAGGAACACTATACCCAGAATAATTGACCCTTATAAATGAATAAGAGATAAAGATGGGGATCAGCAGATGGTGTAATAGTTACTTTGCTGGACAATCCATATGAATGACCATAATTAGAGTCCTGGACCTGGCAACTAGAACTCACACCGGGTGTGTGTGCATGCATGCCCAATAAAGGAGAAAGGACTGTGGCATTTGCATCCCTCCAGGGATTGATTTCTCCCTTTTGGTCTCTCCAGCAAGCATGTGTGCCCGATAACAAAAATATTTCTCAGAAAAGAAAAAAAGAAAAAGAAAAGACAGAGAGAGAGAGAGATGTAAGTAAAGATGTTCCAAGACAAAAACTAAGAGAGCTTATCACCATTAGACCTATCTTTTTTTTTTTTTTTTTTTTGGAGAGATTTTCACTGTAGGGCGCGTGCGCTCGCCAGACAGACAGAGAGAGACATAGAGACAGAAAGCGAGAAATCACCCCCCAGGGGGGATGGTCACACTGCAATCCCTTCTCCTCCATTCTCCTCTTGGGATCTTGGGCACGCATGCACACGTGCCTGGCGTGAGTCTTAAGCCACCGGGTCCGGGACACGAACCGCGGTCGACTACGTGGGAGTCCAGCGACATAGCCATTACGCTAACTGCTGGTTCCCTAGACCTATCTTTTAAGACATGCTAAAGGGAATTCTTCAAGTTGAAATGAAGACACTAAATAGCAAAATAAAAGAATATGAAAGTCTAACTCTTACTAGTAAAGGTGAACATATAGACAAATAGAAAATAAAGTACATTGTTATGGTAATACATGAATCACTTTTAGCATAAAAGTGAAAAGACAAAGGTATTAAGAATAACTATCACCACCAAAATTTGTTAATGATAACACAATATAAAAATAAATAAATTCTTTGGCCAGTCAGGGGAAGTAGTGGTGAAGGCAACTGGATCACACATGGCTGATAGCACAGTTCAAGTTCCACTTGGAGGGACTTGAAAAATTCACTGGGCAGGTGTGCATGCATACCCAAAATAACAAGAGAAGAGAAGAGAGGAAAGGACTGTAGTGTGGTCACCTCCCCCCGAGGGGTGCTTTCTCACTTTCTCAGTATTTCTCCTTCTCTATCTCTCCAGCAAGTGTACACCCCCTTTGGTAAATTAAAATAAAAAAGTAAATTCTGACATTAATAAAAGTGTGCTTTTATAAATATGTGATTATATGTGTGGAATAGAAGGAGTAGAGGCTGAGGAAGGACATTTAGAAGAAAAATAGAGAGGTAAAGAATTAATGGGACAAAGAAATGAGATATTATGTGTTGAAGGTAACTTTATAGTATTATCAACTGGACTGGGGAGAAATGTACACATGTTGGAATATTCACTTTGCAAGCTAAATAATGTGACTGAATAAATAAAAGAACTTGAAATTTAAGAAAAAGAATCAAATAGAACTGGAGAAGGATATAATACAAGAAATCAAAATCTCTCTCAAAAGTAATAATAGACTATACAAAAAATTTCAAACTATAAAATAGTGTATTTTTTATATGTGATTAAAGATGGTTATTACCATTTTTTTTTGAGAGGTTTTTGCTACAGGGTGCGTGCACTCACCAGAGAGACAGAGAGAGACAGAAAGCGAGCAATCACCCCCCAGGGGGGATGGCCACACCGCAATCCCTTCTCCTCCGTTCTCTCAGGATCATGGGCACACACGCACACGCACCTGGTGTGAGTTTAAGCCACTGGGTCTGGTACTCAAACCATAGTCGACTACATGGGAGTCCAGCGACATAGCCATTACGCTGTTGATCCCAGTTATTATCATTTTAAAAAGGGTAATATTATAGGTAATCCAAAGAAAAATAACCACTGTAGATACAAACAAAAGAGATGAAAATTAAAGCGATGAGAACTACTGTAAAAAAAAATAATCAAATCACAAAGGAAAACAGCAAGAGAAGAAATAAGAAACTATAATACAGACAGACAAAAAGCAACTAACAAGATAGCCATATTAAGTCCTTACTATCAATAATAACTTTAGATACAATTAAACTCTGCAATAAAAAGATATAAAGTAGCTGAATATATAAGAACAAAATCAATGGGACCAACAGTTGGCGCAATGGCTATGTTGCTGAACTCCCATGTAGTTGACTGCGGTTTGAGTTCTAGAGCCAGTGACTTAAACTCACGCAGCTATGTGTGTGTGTGAGTGCCCAAGATCCCAAGAAGAGAGTGGGACTGTGGCTTGTTCATCACCGCTCGGGGATGATTTCAAACTAGATGCTGTTTACAAAAGGAACAGTTTAAATGTAAGGACACACAGACTAAAAATAAAAGGATGAAAAAAAATATTCCATGTAAATAGTTACCAAAAGAGAGCAAAGATGGCTATACCTATAATAGACAAAATTACTTTAAGTCAAAACTGTAACAAGAGACAAAAATTATTACATAAAGAAAAAAAGAATCAATTCAACAGGAAGGCACAACAATTATAAATAAATATGCACTCAACATCAGAGCACCTAAATATATAAAATAAACATGAACAGATTTGAAGGGAGAAACAGACAATAGTACAATAATGGAGACTTCAATATCCCACTTACAGTAATGAATAGATCACAAAGACAGAAAATCAATAAAGAAATAGCAAACTTGTGCAACATTATGTACCAAATGAACCTAATAGATATACAGAACATTTTATCCAACTATAGTAGAATACAAATCTCAAATACACAGAGAACATTCTTGAGGATAGATCACTCGCTGGGTCACTCTTACAATTTAGTAATAGTCTGTCTGTTAAGCCTTATGTTTTGGAATTTTGTTCCTAATGTGATGATGTCGTAAGGTGGTAAGGCTTAGTAGGTGGTCATAAAAAAAAGAAAACCACAAGGGACCTTAGGAACAATTATATCCCAACTAATTGGATAACTTACAAGAAATAAAGAAAATTCCTGGAAACACTATCATGAAGAAAAAAACCTAAGCAGATGAACAAATATGAGGTCAAATCAATAATCAAACACCTCTCAACAAAAAAAGTTCAGGGTCAGATGGCTTCTAAGTAGATTCTATCATATGTTTAAAAAATTAATAATCATATTATTAAGCTGTTTCCCAAAATAGAAGAGTAAACACTTTTGAACTTATTTTATGAGGCCAGTAACTCTGTTACAAACCCAAAGACACCACATAAAAATAATATAATAGGCAAACATGTCTTTTGAACCTGGATGAAAAATCCTCAGCAAAATAATAGTAACCAAAATTCAACAGCACATTAAAAGAGCCATCCACTATAAATAATTCAGATTTATCCCTAGGTTGCAAGGATTCTTCAACATACAAAATTAATCAATTTGATATGCCACATGAACCAAATGAAGAATAAAAATTGTGTGATCATCTCAACAGATGCACAAAAATCAGATAAACTCCAACACCTTTTCATGATAAAAACACTCAAAATATAAGATATAGAAATGACTTACCTCAACACAATGTGAGCTTTTATGTGAAAAGCTCACAGAAAATATTAAGCTTAATAGAGAAAAACTGAAAGATTGTCCCCCTAATCAGGAATAGATGAGAGTACTCACTCTCACTATTTCTATTCAGCAGAGTACTGAAATTTTAGCCAGAGAAATTATACAAGGGGAAAAAATAATAAAAGGTATCCAAATTGGAAAAAAAAGAAATAAAATTGTGTTTTTTGTCAATATGATTTTATATGTTGAAAACTCTTAAAGAGTCCTGCATACACACACACACACACACACACACACACACACACACACATTCGCACACACACAAAAAATCTGTTAGCATTAATAAATAAATTCATGGAAGTTGCAGGATTAAAAACCAACATAAAAAAATCAGTTCCAGTAGGTGGCACGGTGGTTAAGGTGACATAGCCAACAGTGGTTGGAATCCTGACCCTGGCAGCCTGAAACTCATGAAAGACTATGTGTGTGTGCCTCAAATCCCATAAAGTAAGTGGAGAAGAGATTGTGGGGCATGGCTGCAATCACCCCTTAGGGGTGATTTCTCACTTTCCATCTCAGTCTCTCTCTCTCTCTCTGTCTCTATCAGATGAACACACATGCCCTATGGCAAAACCTAAAACCAAAAGAAAATCAGTTCCATTTCTATGCACTAACAATAGATTCTTTTGAAAGAAAATTAAGAAAAATATCTATTTATGCTATGGAAAAAGCATGGCTCCTTCAACAAATGATTCTGGAAAAACTGGACATCCATATGGTGACAGAAGGAAACTGGATCCTCATCTTACACCATGTACAAAAACTACTCAAAACAGATTAAAGTAGAAAATTTAAATCCTTAAAAGTCCCATTAGAAAACATAGTGGGAAAGCTGTGTTACATTGACTTTGCTAACAATTTCTTAAATATGACACCAAATGTGTAAGTGGCAAAAGCAAAAATAACTGAGTGGGTTTACAGTGATCTAAAAGGATTCTGTGCAGTAAAGGAAACAACAGAATGAAAAAGCAATTTACAAAATGGAAGAAAATATTTGCAAAACATTTTTTCTGATAAAGGGTTAATATCCAAATGACATAAATGTCTATTAACAGATGAATGCATGAAGAAAATATCATATATGCATATAATGAAATGTTATTAAGCCTTAAAAAACAAAATCCTGCCATTTGTGACATAAATGAAACTAGAAGACATTATGCTAAGCAAAATAAGCTAAACACAGGACAAATGCTACATAATATCACTTATCTGAGGAATCTGAAGTAGTCAAACTCATAAAAACAAATAGTATATTAGTGGGAGGTATTAGGCAAAGAGTAGAAAGTTGAATAAGAACTATAGTACAGTGCCAATAGCAACAATATTTTATTATATCTTTAAAATTTTCTATGGGGGTGGGACCAGCAGTTAGCATAACAGCTATGTTGCTGGCCTCCCACGTAGTTGACTGCGATTCGAGTCCCAGACCCGGTGGCTTAAACTCACGTTGGGCACATGTGCATGCGTGCCCAAGATCCCAAGAGCAGAAAGGAGGAGAAGAGATTGTGGCATGGCCACCCCCCCAGGGGTGTGACTTCTCGTTTCCTTTCTCTATGTCTCTCTCTGTCTTTCTGGTGAGTGCACACGCCCTATAGAAAAAAAAAACCTCTCCAAAAAAGAAAGAAAAATAAATTTTCTATGGGGATAGTCCATCTCCACTTGCAGCCTCCTGCCCAGTCAGGGAACCTGAAGCAGGGCTGAACCTTAGCCCCAGCCCCAGCCCCAGCTTCCAACCTCAAAGCACCCACTCTCCTCTCAGCCAGAAAAGCCAGGGCAGTTCTCAGCTCTCAAGCAGAATCCACATCCACCTGCAGCCTGCCCAGTTAGGGAACCTCAGGCAGGCCTGATCCTCAGCCCCAGCTCTCAAACTGAGTTCCCCTCTCCTTTCAGCCAGAAAGTCTGGTCCTTCTTTTCCTTCTTTCTTGGGCTAATTCCTTACTTCTCTTCCCCCATAGGTCAGGGCAGCTCTCAGTTCTCAAACAGAGTCAATCTCCATTTGTAGCACCCTGCCCAGTCAGTCTTTTTTCCTTTCATTTTCTTTTCTTCTTCCCTCTAACATTCTCATTTTCTGCCCATTTTCCACTCCCCAGAAGAACTAGACAGGCCTAGAATTATTATTCTCAAACATCTTAGCATCATGAGACTATCAGGAATCCTCACGCAACATTGAACCACCAGCAAAAAGGAGAAACTGCTATTCAGAAACCTGAGTAGCAAACTCCTCCCAAGGGGAACACATTACTAACCACAGTAGAAGAAAGACTTTGGCACAGAAGTGATTCACAGCAAAAGGGAAGTAAACTAGTTCCCAGTTGCAGAAACATTCTCGAAAGAGTTATCAAAAAGTGAATACACCATCAAATGACGGAAAGTCACAGAAAATCCTCAAGTGTTAAATATATATATATATATTTATATTATAAATATAAATATATATATAGATATATAGATATCTCCATCAAAAGAACACAATAATTCTCTTCCATCTCTTAGAAAAAAACAGACGAAGTTATTGAAATGTAACAGAAAAAATTCAGAACATTTATGGTGACAAAACTCTTTGAGAAAGAAGAGAAAAGAAACAATGAACTCCAGGAGATGAGAAAGTCCTTCCATGATTTGAAAGAAGAAATGGACATCATAAAACATAATCAAACAGAAACATTAGAGATGATGACTGTGATACAGGAAATCAAAACGACTGTTGAAAGTATTAAAAGCTGATTAGACAATGCTGAAGATCAAATCTTGGACATGAAAGACAAATCTTGGACATGAAAGACAAATCCTCTAACCTAAGAAAAAAATTGATAGAGAAAATAACAAAAAAATAGGATAATATATGAGAAATACTATATTCCATTAAACTTCCAAACATTCAAATAAGTGGTATCCCAGAATGTGAATAAACTAATAAGGGCATTGAAAATCTATTCCATGAAATCATGGAGGAAAACTTTCCGAATCTAGAGAAGCACTCAAACATCCAGACTCAAGAAATATAAAGGACTCCAAATATAATCAACCCGAAAAGATCCTTTCCATGGCATATCATAGCCAGACTGGCCAAAACCACAGATAAAGATACAATAAAAATACTGGCAAGAGAGAAATGTTAAGTGACTTACAAAGGTTATTCCATCATGCTAACACTGAACCTTTCAATGGAAGCAATCCAAGCAAGGAAAGAATGGGAAGATATATTGAAAGTGTTAAGAGAGAAACAATTTCAACCAAGATTATTACACCCAGCAAGATTATCCTTCATATGAGAAAAAAAGATAAAAACCTTCTCAAATAAAACCTGAAAGAATTTTCAAACACCAGACCATCCTTCTCAAACAAAACCTGAAAGAATTTTCAAACACCAGACCAGCTTTTCAAAATTTCTGAAGAGACTGTACTAGGAAAACTAAGAGTGACAGACAGAAATAAGAACATAAAATACAACCAAGACAATGACCAACTTAATGGTAGAGACAAAGTCCAGAAATATCAATAATAACATTGAATGATAATGGATTAAATTCTCTATTCAAGAGGCACAGATTGGCTCAATGGATTAAAAAAAGAAAAAGACAGAAAAACTTTATCTGTTTCCTACAAGAATCATCTCATGGGTAAAGACATACATAGACTAAAAGTGAAGGGCTGGAAAGAGGTACTCCATGCAAATGGAAATTAAAGAAGAGTTGGAGTCATGATACTAATTTCAGATAAAGTAGGTTTTAAAACAAAAACTGAAAGAAGAGACAAACAAGGGCATTATAGAGTAGTTTAGGGCTAATTCATCAAGAAGATATAATGTTTATAAATATCTATGCACCCAACTCAGAAGCACCTAAATACATGAAGGAAAGACTGTTAGACCTAAAGGAGAGATAGACTGCAATACAACAGTTGTTGGGGATCTCAACACCCTACTATATCCGTTGGACAGATTGTCTAGACAAAAATAGGCAAAGAGATACAGAATCTAATTGATATCATAAATCTAATGGACTTAACAGACATCTATGGAACCCTCAACCCAAAAGCTATGAAATATACTTTTTCTGGGACCAGTAGTTAGTGAATGGCTATGTCGCTGGACTCTCATGTAGTCGACCGCGGTTCCAGTCCCAGACCCGCTGGCTTAAACTCATGCCAGTCGCGTGTGCATACATGCCCAAGATCCTGAGAGGAGAATGGAGAAGGGATTGCAGGCGGCATGGCCATCCCCCCTGGGGGGTGATCTCTCACTTTCTATCTCTCTGACTCTCTCTGTCTTTCTGGCAAGCACATGTGCCCTATAGCAGAAACCTCTCAAAAAAAAAAGAAATACACTTTTTCTCATCCCTACATAGAGCCTTTTCTAAGACAGACCACATGATAGGGCACAAAACAAGCCTTTATAAATTCAAAGGCATAGAAACTATATCCAGCATCTTCTCCAACCAGGATGGAATTAAACTTGATACTAATTTCAGGAAAAGCCCTCAAAAATACACAAATACATAGAAACTAAATAAATTACTCCTGAATGACTTCCCAACTACCAAAGAAATTAAGGCTAAAATCAAAAGAATCATGGAAACCAATGATAACAAATTTACAAGTTTCCATAGTCTATGAGACATAGCAAAAAGTCATAAGAGAGGAGTTCATAGCAATTAGTGGGCATAAGAAAAAGATGGAAAGTTGGCAAGTGGACAACCTAACATCATGCCTGAGAGAACTGGAAAAGCAACAACAAAAGAATCCAAAAAATGTAAGGAGAAAATAATAATAAAGATTTGAGCAAAAAAAATTAAATAGGAAATAAATGAACTACACAGAAAATAAATGAAAGCAAATTTGGTTCTATGAAAAGATAAACTAAATTGACACACCACTAGCTAGCTTAGTTAAGAAGAGAGAAAGGAACCTGATAAATCAAATCACAATGGAGCAGGCTATATAACAACAGACATAAGAGAAATACAAAACATCATTATAGGATACTGTGAGTGACTATATGCCAACAAACAAAAAAACCTGGATGAGATGGACAAATATCTGGATACATACAATCTACCCAGATTGAGTCAAGAGGACATAGAAAGACTGAATAGGCCCATAACAAGCAATGAGATTGAATCAGTAATAAGTAACATCCCAACAAAGAAGCCATGATCCAGATGGTGTCATCTCTGAATTTTATAAAACTTTTAAAGAAGAGTTAACTCCCATTCTGCCAAGTTATTTCTAAAGCTCCAAAAGGATGGAACACTCCCAAATTCATTCTATGAAGCCTCCATCACCCTTATCCTTAAAATAGACAAAGACCTGACAAGGAAGGAACACTAAAAACCAATATCTCTGATGAATACAGACACAAAAATTCTTAACAATATACTACCAAGTCATATACAACAACATATAAAAAAGATTATACATCAGGACCAGGTAGGCTTTATTCCAGAGATGCAAGAGTGGTTCAACATATGCAAAACCATAAATGTAACACACCATATTGAAAGAAAGAAAGATAAAAACCATATAATCATATTAATTATGCAGAAAAAGCATTTGATAAAATACAACATTAATTCATGATTAAGACTCTCAGCAAAATTGGTATAGAAGGGTCATTGTTCAAAACAATAAAAGCTATTTTCAAAAAACACATTCTGAAAAACTGGTACAAGACAAGGATGCACACTTTCTTCACTCCTTTTCAATACAGTACTGTAAGTACTTGCCAATACAATTAGAAAAGAAAATAAAACAAAAGGCATTCAAATAGGAAAAGAGGAGGTAAAGTTATCTCTATTTGCAGATGACATGATTGTATACATAGAAGACCCAATGGGATCTATGAAAAAAATCCTGGAAGTAATAAAAGAATACAGTGAAGTACAGGATACAAAATCAACATACAAAAATCTATAGCATTTCTATATACGAACAGCAAGCAGACTGAGATAGAACTGAAGAAAGTAACTCCATTTACCAGAGCCACAAAAAAGTATAAGATACCTATGAATAAATCTAACCAAAGAAGGCAAAAAACTCTATAAGGAAAACTATGAGAAGCTAAAAAAAAAAAAGAAATTGAAAATGACCCCCAAAAAGTGGAAGGATATCCCCTGGTCCTGGATTAGAAAAATTAATATACTCAAAATGGTAATTCTACCAAATTAATTTACATATTTAATACAATCCCAATCAAAGTACCAGAAGTCATTCTTCACAAATAAAGAAAAAAACAATGATAGAATTTGTTTGGAATCATGACAGATCCCATATTGCCAAAGCAATCCTGTGCAAGAAAAGTGGAGTAGGAGGCATCTCACTCCCTGACCCCAAAATATAAGACAAAGCTGTGATAACCAAAACAGCATGGTAGTGGCACAAAAACAGACATGTGGCCAATGGAACAGAATAGAGATCCCAGAAATAAACCCCAAAACATACAGCCAACTGATTTTTCACAAAGGTGACCAGTTAATCTGGTGGGAAAAGGAAAACCTCTTCAGCAAATTGTGCTGGAAAAATTAGGTACCTACCTTCAGAAAGATGAATCTGAACCCCTACCTCTCACCATTGACAAAAATCAACTCAAAGTGGATCAAAAATCTAAACCTAAGACCTCAAACTATAAAACTACTGATGGAAAACACTGGGGAAACTCTGAGAAACACTGGGGTAGGCAAAGACTCCTTAAATACGACCCCCAAGGCACAGTCAGCTATCTCAAAAATAGACAAGTGGTTCTGTATCAGATTAAGAAGTATCTACATAGCAAAAGACACAGCAATTAGTGTGAATTTACAGCCCTCAGAATGGGAGAATATTTTTGTAAACTCTGCTTCAGATAAGGGATTGATAACCAGGATACAAAGGGAACTCAAGTGGTTTACCAGAAAAAAAAAATCATTAACCCAATTAAAAGATGGAAAATGAGCTAAAAACAAAACAATAACTCTCCATGGAATACTATTCAGCAAAAAAGAAAACAAACAAACAAACAAACAAAACAAAAACAAGACCCTCACATTTGATAGAAAGTGGACGAACATGGAAGACTTATTGCTGAGTGAAGCAAGTCAGGCTATGAAACAAAGACATTATATGCCTCCACTTAACATATACCTACTGTCCACACTCTATGGCAGAGACCGAAAGACAGGAGGACATAAACGCATTGAAAATGGTTATACACACTGGGGATAAAGTGGAATGGAGTGGGAGAGAGGGAGAATGTAGGAAAGGAAACTTGGGAAAAAAGGGAGAAGACATTTGTGGGACACAGATAGGGTTTGTTGCCTGTTTATGATATCACATATAGTATTCTCAACTCATTTGGCATGTGTGTATATCATGTTGGGTAAAATCTCCTTACAGTCTAAATGATGTATAGCAATTAAATGTATAAATAATAATAATAAAAAAACACACAAAAAATAAAAAAATAAATTGAAAAACAAACAACTCCCTAAGGAAGACATACGAACAGCCAAAGTTATATGAAAAAATGCTCAACATCCCTCATCATAAGGGAGATGCAAATCAAAACCACAATGAGATACCACCTAACCCCAGTCAGAATGACTAAGATTTAAAAAACAAAAGATGATAAGTCTTGGCAGGGATGTGCTGAAAGGGGAACTCTCTTACACTGCTGGTGGGAATGTAAATTGGTCCAGCCACTGTGGAAAATGATATGGCGATTCCTCAAAGATCTACAAGTAGAACTACCATATGATCCAGCAATCCCACTCCTGAATATGTACCCAAAAGACAGGAGAATGCCTAGTTGGGAAAGTGCCTACACATCTATGTTTATTATAGAATTATTCACATTGTAAAACATGGAACCAATTCAAATGTACATGAACAGAGGAATGGACTGACAAAGTGTGGCACATATACTCTATAGAATACTACTCGGCCATAAAACAAAGACCCTGGTGTTGAAGATTACTGCTGAGTGAAGCAAGCCAGGCTATGAAGGAGAAACATTTTATGTCTTCACTTAATATACACTGACTGTTTGCACTCTATGACTGGAACCAAAAGATTAGGAGACATAGAAACACAGAAAATTGTTATAGATATGGATACAGTGTTTAAAGAAGGTGCAAGAAGGAGGAGAGTCTGAGGAAAGACATGGAGAAAAATAGAGAGGCAAGCTATTATGGGACACAGAAATTGATTATTATCTGTTGATAACAATGTGAATAGTATCCTCAACTGGAATTGTGTGAAATGTATGTATGTTGGAAAATTCACTTACAAGCTAAGTGATATATAGTGATTGAATGTATAAAAGAAATTAAAATATATCAAATTAAAAAAAATTTCTGAGAATCTTTAGAGGCAATTAATATATTTATGGCATAGATTATGGTGATGGTTTCAAAATTGTGTATGTATCTCTAAGCTCATCAATTAAATATAGAATTTTAAATGTCAATAAAACAACTCTGAGTTCAGAAATCAGGGAGATAATACTGATTGTCTTAAGAAGCAAATAAATTTGGGCTGGGCTTATAGCCCAGCGGCTAAGGAAGCTGGAATGTATATGGCCAACCATGGCTTGAATCCCAACCCTGGTGTCTTATAAAACCTGCCCAGCACTTGTACATATGTGCTTCAAATCCTGACAAGATGGAGAAATGGAGAAGGGATTGTGATGTGACCATGTCTCTGTCCTCTATTTCTCTCTGGCAAGTGTATGCACTCTCTGGCAACCATTTATTTATTATTTATTTCAAAATAAATAAATGAAAATTTTAAAACATGGCAATATTTTTGTGAGGTAGTAAAAATTTATTTCACATTTTAACTTTCAAGCAACTGTTCAAAAAACACGAGATTTACACTTGTTCTATAATATAATAAACACATCTATCTCAACATGGTGAACTGATCATATCAGTCTATCCTGTCCTCCCAGATTTCCATTAATAATAAAAATCAAGGAGCCAAGTGGCTATAAATTACAAAACTGAAAAATTAAGGATGGATAAGAAATATCAGAAAAATTCTGGATGATGAAATTGAACCAAAAAGCTGATAAAGATATAATCAAGGTACACATGAGAAGGGAGGATGATTAAAAGGATGCAGAAAGTTCAGAGGACTGAATAGTGGCATAGTACTAATGCAATTCTCTGTGAAACTGATCCTCCAGGAAGGTTCTATGTTCACATCCAGAGACTGCCCTCAACAAACTATTTCTGCCTGTGTTCATGATCTGGGACAAACTGAAGCTGTTGGTAGACTGTGGCATGAAAACCCTGTTGTGGGGATTGTCCATCTCTGTGTATGTGTTTCTCTCTCATTTTTGCTTCCTTAAGAAAGAAATAACTAAGACTTTTTTTAAAAAAAGAGGGTCAGCCAGGCAGTATGGTGGTTAAAGCAGCTGGATCCCACATGGCCGACTGTGTGGTTTAAGTCTGGACCCAATAGCTTGGAAAACATGCCAGGTGTATGTGCTTGCATGCTCAAAATCCCAAGAGAAGAGTGGAGGAGAAGAGATTGTGGTGTGGCCATCTCCCTGGGTGGTGCATGCGTGTGTGTTCGTTCGTTCGTTCTTTCTTTCTTTCTTTCTTTCTTTCTTTCTTTCTTTCTTTCTTTCTTCCTTCCTTCCTTCCTTCCTTCCTTCCTTCCTTCCTTTCTTTCTTTCTTTCTTTCTTTCTTTCTTTCTTTCTTTCTCTTTCTTCTCTCTCTCTCCCCCTCCCTCCCTCCCTTCCTCTCCCACTTTTCAGTGAGTACACAGGCTCTAGAGCAAAAAACAAAATTATATATAGACATATAGGTATATATAGATAGATAAAGGTATTTAAAAATGAGAAACCAGAGTCTTCCAAATTTCTAACAAACATCCTGGTCTTGAATGGAACCTGAACTCTTTCTGAGGTATAACTAGGGAAGAATGTTTACTATACACACACACACACACACACACGTATTATATATACACACATATATGCTATATATACACACATATATATATACACACATACATACATACATAAAAGAATATTTCAGGGCCAGCAGGTGGTATGGTGGTTAAGATGCTGGACTCCTACAGGGTCAACAGCAGTTTGAATTTCAGACACCGCAGCTTGAAAATCACTTTGGGCATGTGTGTGTGTATGACCAAAATTCCGAGACAAGAATGATGGAGAAAGGATTGAGGCATAACCACCCCCTTGAGGGGTACTTTTTCAATTTTCCTCTGTTTCTCTGGTTAGCCTACATGCCCTATGGCAAAAACCTAAGGGGGTTGGAAAAACAAAAGAACACTCCAACAACAAGTTAGATTATAAGAAATATTATAGTAGTTTATTTTTTAAAATTCAATATGAGATTAAAATAAATAGTGTTAAGCACATCTTCCAGATAGTTCAGAAAAAGATTGAGACTGAAGTGGAAAGCACAAGAGAAAAAAGATGTGAATCACCCAACCAAAAGACTCAGCTACTAAGAATGCCAAAGAGAATTACAAAGGAGAGAAACACAAAATAATCTAAGAAATAATTAAAAAGAAATTGCCATAACTGAAGTTCGCAAGTGTTAAGAATGAAAATACCCTACCTAGAGATTAACATAAATAACGAAGAACATAACCATAACTAGATACGTTTTGTAAGAGGTTCTATAGATTAGTTTCTAAAAACTAAGGAGGATAAAAATAAAACCACACAAAAAAGAATTACATTTCTTGTCAACAATACTGGGTGCTAAGAAAATAGAGTAATGCCTTCAAAATTCCAAAGTAATATTATTTTTAACTTAAAATTATTGATCATACCAAAATATTAATCAAGTCACTTTCTGTTATGTAGAGGTTCATACTATTTACATTTCACATGCCTTATTTCAGGAAAATTATTAAGGATGTGCTTCAGCAGTACATAAAATTAAAGAAAGAAAAAGGAAGACATGGATCAAGGAAAGAGGAGTGAAAGACGAGCTGCTTAGGTATCAGTTGGTCTGTCCCAGGACAGACAGAAGTATCTAGGAAAAATAGGAAATCTAAAAATCTAAAATCTATTTTATTTTATTCTTGAGAAGGTAGAAGTACAGTCATAAAACCAGATTATGCAATGAAAAAGAAAAGTTATTAGGAGGGGCTAACAGGTGGCATGGTGGTTAAGGGCACTGGACTCACACATGGCTGAGAATGGACAAGTCCCAGACCTGATGGCTTGCTTTCTCACTCCACGCCCCCCCACTCTCTCACAATGTCAATCTCTGGTCAAATTAAAATAAATAAATAATTAAATAAGTTAAATAAATAACTCTTTTTAAAAAAGCAATTAGGAACTCTAGGAAAAACAAGACTGTCAAATAAGGCAGTATTATCAGAAGGTACTACTTAGATTGGTAGTGAGTAATACAAATTTGTAGTTTTTATTAATTTTTAAAAAATATTTTATTTTATTTATTACTTTAAAATTTGTTATGGGGCACATCTGCTCACAAGAGAGAGATAGAGAGAGAGAGAAGAAGTGAGAAAGCAAGCTCCCAGGTCTGGGACTCAAACTGCAATTGACAATGTGGAATCCAGTGCTCTAGTACCACATCACCTGCTGGCCCCATTTTTTTAATTAATTTTTAACCTTTAGAATCAACCTATAGATAAAACACTAGTCTTAATATAGTTTTAAAATAGAACATAAATGATATCGACCTCAATAACATGAAATTATATGCATATATGAGACAAAATGGAAGGTATCAAAGAGAGAAGTAATTAAAGATAGGGTAATTGCAAAGGTCTGACAGTGTCTGCCAGAATTCATGTGTTTAACTTAATCCCTATTGTGACAGCATGTAAAGAGGTGGAGACTTCGGGGAAGGGAGTAAGTCATAATATTTCCATCCTTATGAATAGATTA
Source organism: Tupaia belangeri chinensis (assembly GCF_000334495.1). Classification (NCBI taxonomy): domain Eukaryota; kingdom Metazoa; phylum Chordata; class Mammalia; order Scandentia; family Tupaiidae; genus Tupaia; species Tupaia belangeri. Next base: position 1,365,231 of record NW_006204120.1, read on the forward strand.
ATGCATGATAAAAGGGCTGGAGGAAACTAACTTATGTCATCTTCTTTTAACCACTCCTCCTACCTCATGTGAGAGGGCTACCCATGAGTAGATGCTGCAGAAATGGAGGAGCTTTCCAATCTCAATTGTGAGAAACAAATTTCTGTTCTTTATAAACTACCTAGACTATTATGTTGTAGTAGCACAAATGTTCTAAGACAGTAATATTATCCTCTTGCAAAGAAATCATTAGTGGGACCAGCAGATGGCATAACAGTTACGTCACTGGATTCCCACGTGGTCGACGAGATTCAAGTCCTGTATCTGGAGGCTTAAACTCACACTGGGCACATGTGAGTGGGTGCCCAAGATCCCAAGAGGAAAATGGAGGAGAAGGGATTGCCATGTGGCCATCCCCCTGGGGGGTGATGTCTCGCTTTCTGTCTCTTTGTCTCTCCAGCAATTGTACATGCCCTTTAGCAAAATTCTCTCTCAAAAAACAAAACAAAACAAAACAAAAAAGTAAAGAAATCATTAACTACTGTCAATAATTGATGAGATGAGAATAAATTAAAAGAATATACAAGAGCTTCAAAAAGCTCATGAAAACATGGAAATAAAGTTTACTTCAGTGCAAAAAATAAATCCATCAGAATTTTTTCATATTACAAATTTCCCATGAACTTTTTGAATCCTTATGATACATTATTTAAAGGTAAAGAGGTAACAAAAGGAAAAGTGAATACAAGGATGGATTTAGAGTGGGAAGCTGGGATACAAATAAGCTAGTTGTTATCTATCATAACAGTAAGTCAACAGGTAATGCTGACATTTGATAAATAAAGAAATTGTGTTTATATACAAATCTATATACTTACACATATTTGATTCAGACAATATTATAAATGTATTAGTGCTTCAAAGGAATTGACAAAAATATAACTATAGAAACAAAACAATTATAAGCTTTCCTCTGGACAATAACCTGGAGGTAGGATCCAAGAATCATTATAAGCCTCCTGCCATTTTTAATTTTTAAAAGAATTTATATGTATTTTATTGATAAAATAAATGTAAACATTTGTTAACATCAAATAATCCATCTGGAGGCCAGAAGGCAGTGTGGTGGTTAAGACACTGGACCACACATGGCCAACTCTGTGGTCTGAGTCCCAGACCCAGAAGCCTGAGAAATATACTAGGTGCATGTGTGCATGCACAGAATCTTAAGAGAACAGAGACTAAGGGATTGCAATGTGACCATCCCTCCTGGGGTTATTTCTCACTTTCTCTCTCTTTATGTCTCTCTTCAGAGAGCACATGCACTCTACAGAGAGAAAAAAAAAAATCCATCTGGAAATCATTAAACTAAACTAATGCTTTATCATAATATAGCCCTCAGCATTTAAATAAGGTTTTGTAGGCAATTCAAAAATTAGAATAATACATTTTCAAACAAATTCTACCCTATGGAAGATAATATCACAGCATCATTTTCTATATATGATGAAATACCCTACTTTAGGGATATTAAGTGTTAATGATAGAAAACTGTGGTTATATTTGTGAAAAATATGCAGGTGAGTAAATGCCTGTCCTAATGATTCTCTGATGGTATCTACTACATGTCAGAAATATATCAAGAAATTATATATGATTTTGCCAGTATGATCCTGAAGACAAAGTACAATAAAAGCAAAAGCTACCAAGAGGTAGAAGAGGTCAAGTACAAAGGTCATGGCAATAATGTTTCAGATGATCATGGCATTTACTTGTTGACTTTACAGAAGGAAAAAAAAAACAGTAATAATAACCTCTGGTTATTAGGAGAGTGTTTTGAGAAAAATAGTCTAAGTTTTAGCAGAAAGAAAAACACCCAGGAAACCTTCGCCAGAGTTTTTTCCCACCATGACAATGCTCTTCTGCCATCAAACAATGGTGATTTTGTGAGAGTTTTTATAGTAAATTATTAGGATCTTACAGTTCTGATTCGACTCCTTCTAACAAAATTTTGTATCTTAATCTTAAAATATTTGTAATTCTATCATAGTCTGCTCCCTGTTCACGTATAGAAATGCTATATAGATTTTTGTATATTGATTTTGTATCCTTTCAATTTTCTTATTTATTTATCACTTCTAGGAGTGTGTGTGTGTGTGTGTGTGTGTGTGTGTGTGTGTGTATGTGTGGTTTCTTTTAGTTTTTCTATGTATATAACCATGTCACCTGCAGAAAGAGATAATTTCACTTCTTTCTCTATTTTAATGCCTTTTTATTTTATTATCTTGTCTGATTGCATTGGCTAAGACTTCCAGTACTATATTGAAAAGGACTAGAGAAAGTGGGCAGCCTTGCCTTGTTTTAGGTTTTAGTAGAAAAACTTACAACTCTTCCCTATTCAGTATGAGTTTTTCACATGGCTTTTATTGTGTTGAGAAATGTCCCTTCTGTGCCAATTTTGTTGAGAGTCTTCATCAAAAAGGATGCTGAATTTTATCAAACACTTTTTCTTCATCAATTGATATGATATGGTTTTTATCTTTCTTTCTGTTAATATGGTATATTATACTTTGATTTTGTGGATGTTAAACAATCCTTACATCATGGAATAAAGCTTACCTGGTTTGCTGTATTACCTTTTTAATGTATTGTTGAATACAATTTGCTAATATCTTGAGAATATATTGAGAATTTATGCATCTACGCATCTATATTCATCAAGATATTTTTCTGTAGTTCTCTCTCTCTTTCTCTCTCTCTTTCTTTCTTTCTTTCTTTCTTACTTACTTACTTACTTACTTTTTTCTGTGTTTTTGTCTGTTTTTTGGGATGAGGTTGGTGGAGGCTTCATAAAATGAATTTGGGAAGCTTCTTCCCTTTCAGATATTTAGATATAGCTTGAGTAGAATGGGGGTTAACTCTTCTTTAAAAAGTTTTATAGAATTCAGAAGTGAAACTATTAGGACCTGGGCTTTTCTTTGTTGGAACATTATTTATTACTGATTCGATTTCAGTGATTGTCATTGGTGTTCAGGTTTCTCTGTTCTCCTGATTCTATATATGAACAAGGATCCGACTAAGGTAGAATTGAAGAAACAATCCCATTTACAAAAGCCACAAAAAATATATGATACCTAGGAATAAACCTAACCAAAGAAGTCAAATACCTCGACAAGGAAAACCAGAAAAACTACAAATAGAAATTGAAAATGACACCAAAAAGTAAAAAGATATGCCATGTTCCTGGATTGGAAGAATATAATAAAAATGTCCATCTTATTCAAATTAATCTACATATTTAATGCAATCCTAATCAAATTATTAAAGAATTTTACATATTTAGAGAAAACAATCATAGAGTATGCCTACAATCATAAAAGATACTGTACTGCCAAAGAAATTCTGTGCCAGAGTGGATGGAATAGGAGGTATCTCATTCCCTGACCCCAAAATATACTACAAAGCTGTGATAATCAAAACAACATGACAATGAGATGAAAACAGGCATGTGGACCAATGGAACAGAATGGAGACCCAGAAATAAACTTTAAAACACACAGGCAAGTGATTTGATGAAGGGCACCAGTCAATTCTGTGGGGAAAAGAAAATAAGAAAATATCTTTAGCATTTTATGCTGGCAAAACTAGGTATCCACTTGCAGAAAGATGAAACTGGACCCCTATCTCTCAGCAGTAACAAAAATGAACTCAAAATTGATTATAGATCTAAACCTAAGACCTCAAACTATAAAACTACTGGTTGATAACACAGGAGAAACTCTTGGAGACATCAGAGTAGGCAAGGATGTATTAAATAAAGCACAAAGAATAATCTCAAACACAGACAAGATGAACCACATCAGATTAAAAAGATTTTGCACAGCAAAAGAAAAAATAGTGTATTGGCAACCTTCAGAATAGGAGAGTATATTTGCAAGCTATGCCTCAGGTAAGGGTCTGATAACTAGAATATACAGGGAACTCAAGCAGCTCATCCCTCTCAAAAAAAAATGATCAACCCAATTAAAAGATGGACAAATGAGGAAATGGACAACTCTCTAAGAAAGACATACACATTTCCAAGAAACATATAAAAAATACTGAACATCCCTTATCATAAGGGAGATGTAAATATGAACCACAATGAGATACCATTTAACCCCACTCAGAATGGTTAAGATAAAAAAAAATTGAAATGATAAGTCCTGGTGAGGCTGAAGTGAAAACATAACTCTCCTACACTGTTCATGGGAATGTAAATTAGTACAGTCAATGTGGAGAACAATATGGAGGTCCTTGAACAGATGAATGAATTGAAAAGTGTGGCATGTATACACTATGGAATATACTCAGCCATAAAAAAACAATGAGATTCTGGCATTTGATAGAAAGTGAATGACTACAGAAGATTTACTGCTAAGCGAAGCAAGCCAGACTACGAAAGAGAGACATTGTATGTCCCTATTGAATATATACTGAATGTCTGCACTCTGTGGAAGAAATACAGACTGAAAGATAGAAAAACATGGAGAACAATTTTGGATACTAGAGACAGTGTGGGAGGAAGGCTGGAGAAAATATAGGGCCCAACCTACTGGGTGTTGTGAGAAGTAACTGGATTACTACACATAACTCAGTGAAAACAAAGCTTGCCATGAAGTAAAAACAAAGTGCTTCTGTTATTATAGGAACACAGAAAATACATAAGGAAATCTGGAGATGCCCATACCATGATTTTTTTTTCCCTACTAATGCCATACAAGTCTAAAGCAATATTTTATGTACTTGGAATTCTTCTAAAGTTTCAACTTCACTATTCTTCTACTTACACAGTACCTTAGAGAACCCAGTATAGCTACAGCTCAAAAGGTGTGTGTTTTGCATAAAATAAGGATAGGAGCTAAGACATTTAATTACAGAAATAGCCTCAGAGTTTCTATACATTCTTTGCCTGTTTTTTAAAGCATATTGCCAAATGCATTTTCTTTTTCACCAAGGCCTTTTAAACTTGGACATAACAAGCTTCTTTAAAAGTAAAATATTTTTAATTTTAATTGACATTTGCTTTAGGAACATTATTAGATATATATTCAGATAGTATTTTCATTCAGAAGAGCTGTTTATGGACTATTGTACACATGATAGAATTTGTGCAGTTACATTTACATTGACTTTTTGCTTCATTGGTATTGAATCTTAATATCAGTTTACTTCAATGTAAACATATTAGACTAACCTGAATTTCTCTGAAACTTTTCAAAGGAAAATTCCAGAATAAAATAACACATCACTTCTGAACCACATACTCTATGCTGTGAGCAAGACCTTTCAGTTAGAACTTACTAAATTAGGTCAAGAGGTTCTCCTGGGGAAGAGTAGTTTGCCAAAGAAGTTCTAAAATTCCTATAATAAGGCATAAAGGAATTGCCATTTCACTGATTCTTACTCATTCTTTTATAATGCTCCGGGAAATGTTAGACCATTGGTCTGCATCATTTCACCTCCTTGTAGGGGAAAAACTGTCACCAGTAGCTGCTTCTTCAAACAGTAATATTCTTTCAGGTTCATTCTAGAGGATCCAAGAGGATTTCCTCTCCACAGGCAGTCATGTAACTACCCCAGTTGTAAAGCACGGCAACAGGTGTGTATTTATGTATATCACATATCCATTATCTATGTAAATTGCAAAAATATGTATATCTTATCCGTCTATCTATCAATATGGGTGTTATATATAAATACATAAGTATATGTATCAGCCAATTGATTGATAAGATCAAATTAGTTTGTCTATCACTGTAGGTCTACAAAAGCTATTCAGATTTAAACCATTATAAACAGTTATATGAAAATCCTGGCTAATTCTAACCTGCTTTCCTTCTCACTATACTATATACTCCTAATTACACAATATGGTTAGGTACTATACCATTTTGCATATTTTTATCCAAAATTCAAACCTACACCACTCAGAGAACAAAAGCTGGCAAGAAGCGCTCAATGATGAGTGAACAAAAATGCAATAAAAAAGGGCAACAGACTGAAATGGATATGTCATGTGAGCTGCTAAATGGCACATAGCTCCTAAGTTTACTGTAGTATTTTGAAACACTTTGCCAATGAGCATATAATTGACTGAAAGACTTGCCAGTACTATTCTAGAGATGTCTATCATACTAACTACATAATAAAGAAAATCATTTACAAAAGAAATACATGTTAAAATACATTTTTTAACCAATAAGCATATGTGGTTTTATTTTTTATTTGTTTCCATTTTAGGTCAAGGAAATAACTCTGATATTACTAACTTTCTTACTTCAACTTTCATATTTACTTATTGCCTATTGCTTGCATTTTGATGGCAAATTAATAAATCAGTTGATCAACTTTTACCTATGAAGTACAAATTTTCTGGATCAAACTATGATGAATAAGATCCTCCTCATAAGGTCATCATCTGACCTTCTTTATGAGCATTATGTTTTCCTGTCCATCCATCCACCCAGTTATCTATCCGTGTATCCACTTTTCTAAAATGTATTAGTCAGAGTACCTAAGATGTGGTAATAAAAGTATTAATCAAGTGCCTAAGCATTGTGTTTAATACCAGAGAGAAAATGATGAACAAGACAGACTAACTGCCCTCACTGGAGTTCATAGACTAGTTGGGAAGACTCAGTTACTGAGAGAATAACTGTAATTTGTGCTAAGTGTATTGAATAATTGTAATTTGTGCTAAAGAAAGGCACTCTAGAAGGAGTACAGGGAAAGATATAAGGTTCCTGAAAAAGCATTTATTCTGAGGCCTTAAGAATTTAAGTAGTACCTGGTTGAAAAACATTAAAGGGAGTTAGGGCCAGAGTAAACAGAATAATTAAATAACAAGTGGAATGAGGATACAAAACATTCAAAGACATTCACAGAAGGAATGGTTAGTGTATAGAGAAACAAGGGAGAAGTTGAAAGAAATAAAACTGGAAAGATGCACAAAGGCTGGGATTATCCCTGTTTTTCTAAGATTCATCCTTTCTCTTTTATCTAATTTCAGTAATCACTTTTATTTATAATAAATATTGCAAAGGTAACTAACAAGTCATCCTGAAATGATAATAAAATATAAATAAAATTCCATTATTTGACATATAATAATGTACATATCTGTGGGGTACAATGTGATTCTTCAGTATGAGAATACAATGTTTTATTGATTAAACCAGGGCAATTAGCATGTCTACCATCCCAGTCATTTATCATTACTTCATGTTAAGAACATTTAGAACCCTCTTTTCAAGTTACTCCGATAATATGTAGTGAACTGTCACCAACTACATTCACCCTACTATATTTTATAACACTAGAAATTGTTCATCTATCTGTTAGTTTTTATTAATCAACATTGCTCTACCCCTTTATGCCCAATCCTTTCCATCCCTTAGTAGTCATTCTTCAACTCTACTTTTATGAGGTCATTTCTGCAATTTCTATATATGAGTTAAAAAACCCAAAACTAGACTACCCTATGATCCAGAAATCTTACTAGTGGGCACATTTCTAAAGGAAAAGAAATCAGTAGGACTTCAGCATATCTGCACCTCAATGTTTATTGCAGCATTCTTCATAATTTTCTATTATTGTTAATGTAGATCTCCTATAATTTAGTGAATTGTCTGTAACAAAACACAAAATAATTGCCCATCTATTCCACCATGAAATTTTAGAGAGCTTTTCAAATGATAAGTCAAGTACTATGGCCACATATGGATTTGAAATTTACATTTTATGAGATTTATAGTAATGGAGGAAAATAACAAACATAATGAATACATTGAAAACCAATGAATAAAAAAGGAGAAAAATTACAAGTACTCATTTACACTTACATAAAAGTTTACCCTTAGCGGTTGATCACCTTGTTAGAAAATACACTTTTTAAAGATAATTGTTTTAAAATTTTAATTTTTCATTAATTTATGATATAAACAATTATTTTCATAGAAAAATCAAAATCCTTTAACTATGAGAGTTACTAATTTAATGCTTATTTATATTTGTATACACATTTGTGTGTGTATTTATTTCTCTGTTAACAGGCAGTTACAGAAGCAACAGTAATTAGCTTTTATCCTTGTAAGTTAAATAGAGCAATGATATCTACTTCATGTTCACTCTTGAGACAGACAATTTTGGATTTCATATCTTTTTCTTTGTGAATTGCATTAAAGTAAAATGCAATTCAAATCAGTTTTTTTACTTGTCATAATTTCTAATCAAAATTTTTGGTTTTAGACCTAAATATTTTGCTTCATCACATTAAATCCCTATAGTTTAGCTGCTAAATTCCTAAATCGCTAACAACTGTATTTCAGGAAAAAAATTATAATTTTATATCTAGAACCAAATATATTTTCTTAATAAATTATGACATGTCTCTAGCATCCTTTATTTTTTTTTCTAAATCCACTCTTGTTTCTATTTCCACTTCTGCATGTGAACTTGTAGTCTAACAGGTTGGTTGCGATGGGAGTGTTTACTTGAATGGCTATAGGGGAACAATGCAGATGCTCAGCCAAGCCATCAGCCAGGCAGCCAGCCTTCCTCTGAGTTCTCTAACCCCATGTTCTGGTCTCAGTCCCACCCAATACAACTAACCTCTTCTAAATAACACTTCCACATTCAGTTGTCTAAAATGACACAGCAAAACCTCCTAGAAGTCTCATTTTAGCTTAATTTGTAAAATTTTCTTACAACCAGAACTGTCTAATAATGAAACCATTTGCCGTATAAAGTAGTAACTCCTATAACTGATGCTTGCTGAGCACATCATGGAATATTAGTGGGATAATCAGTCAAGATTCCATAGAGGATACAGGTGCTTTCTACAGAGAAAAGTTGCCAGAAGTCCAGCTTCAGTCATAATCCTTACTAAAATAACCTAGTCACCAGAACTGAGCCTTTCTGTATGCCAGACTAGAGGTTGGGGCACTCAGTTTCAGAAACAAGGCCACTAAGCAATGCCTTCACGGATGCCTTTCCAATACCGTTTTGTTTCATTTTCACAGAACTGCAATGATATATTTCCAAATAAATGGGTGCTTACAGTAATAATTCACTTGTCTAAGGTCATGTGACCAGGAATGAGGCAGAGGTGGGACCAGAATATAGATCCTCTGAGGACCTGTGTTTACATGCTCCCAAAGGGCATAGGCTCAGGTAATATCTCAAAGATTCTGACACTATCTGTATGAAAATTATTGTGGGTGATTTTTAAAATGCACATTCCTAGAACCTAGCCAAGACTTGAGAATTACAGTTTCTTGGGGTGAGAATAAGAATCAACAACTTTTTAAGCTCCCTGGATAATCTTTACTCATGGTAGAGTAAGAAAATTGCTAAGTCTTTTTTTTTTTTTTTTTTCTTTTTTTGGAGAGGTTTTCACTATAGGGCGCATGCGCTCGCCAGACAGACAGAGAGAGACAGAGAGACAGAAAGCAGGAAATCACCCCCCAGGGGGGATGGCCACACCACACCACCACAATCCCTTCTCCTCTCGGGATCTTGAGTGTGCACGCATACGTGCCCGGCGTGAGTTTAAGCCACTGTCCTGGGACTCGAACCGCGGTCGACTATGTGGGAGTCCAGCGATGTAGCCATTACGCTAACTGCTGGTCCCACTAAGTCTTTTCTATTGCTAAACTTTAGAGTGTTAGTCCTAGTTTATCATTAGGAACATTTCTGAATTGTTCTTTACTCATGAGTATGAACAAACCAAATATTTCTATAGTATTTACTACATGCCAGGTCTTACTGATTAGGCTCTCACAGCACCCTTACAAGACAGTATTACTTTATCCACCTTGTAGAGGAGGAAATTCAGGAACAGGGAAGCTAAAGAGACTTGCCTCAAATCACACACAAGATGTGATCTGAAGCTGCCTAGCTCCAGAGACCATGTGTCAACTGCTGCACTAAGTGAGGCCTACAGCTTCAGACAAAGAGTCACAGTCATGAGAAGTGCTGGTTAAGCAACTGTTCATAGGCACCTTTGATCTGAGCCTTATGAAACTGCTTAGAGCTCCTTCAAGATGTCCTCTGCTTCACACTCCTACACCCACACCAGCTCTGTCCTCCCCGCCAACATACTCTAGATGGCCCCCACTTCCTTTCTTTATATGGTTAACACCTCATTTGACAAAACCTGGGCACTTCCCGGAATGTCCTGAAGGAGTTAGATGTCCCTCCTTTTTGCTCCCAGTGCCCACTCACAAGCCTCATGACACCAATTACACTGATGTACCTGAGGTCTAACCCTGATTTCAAAAGGAATGGTACACCCTCATAAGGGAAGACATCAAGCTTTATTTATTTTCTGTCCTAGGTGTCTAGTGTTGAACAGAAACCCCAAAGATGCCTGTAGAATAAGTAAATGGATGAATACAGAGCAAAGAATGTTTATTTGCTTTATAAGAGAATTTATTAAAGGTTTCTGCACCCCTGTGTTCATTGATATACCATTAATTTCTTGCCAGAACGCCTCGAGGGCAGAAAGTTAAAAGTCACTGCCCTGTGGAGATCAACCCAATTCCAAATAAAACATCTCTGAAATTATGATGTAAGTCAGGGGGAAATCTGCTATGGGATCTATGAAGATGTGCATTAAACATGGTTTTCAGGTATGCCCCTGTTATATAAGAGGGTGTGTATACATTAGAGCACATTGAAGCTTCCCTATAGCTTTAATGCTATAAACATATAAGTGGATGGGAGAAGAAAGACTTGGCTTGTGAATTCAGCCCTGTTCTGTCCAGCTGGCAAAGGAAAGAGATGTTAAGAGCTCTACTTTCCTGGCCACTGCAGACTATTTCCATGCGATGACCATTTAAGCAAGTTGAGGAAAACAAAATTCTTTTGCAGAAGAACATGGGTAATAGAAGCCAGGCAGTGGTGCAGCTGTGATGGGACTGGACCCACATGGAAAAAGACCGGAGTTTGCATTTCTGAACCTCCCTGAGCATGCTGGGCACACACACATGCCTGTGATCAGAGACAGCTAGGACTGAGGTGGATCACAGCATCAAGTCACTGTTGGGGGTGCTTATCTGTCTGTCTCTTTCATGGAACAAATAAATAAATAAACTTTAAAAAATAAAGAATATAGTGAACAATAGGGAAGAACAAATCTACATTACTTTGTTTCTTTGGCCCCGGCTTCTAAAATCCTCTAGTTGGTGTTTTATCTAGCTTGTTCTCTCAGCAGCCTAGTAAATCAAACAGGATTGTTGCAAAATGTTCTACAGTCTTAGAGAAGAATTTCTTACATGCCTACAAAGCTACCCAAGTTGTAATTAAATTCCTCACACAAACAAAGCAGCCCAAAACACACAGAATATTAGCTTTCCCATCCTGCATGACTTACTAAATTCTTGAGATTATGTACATGTTAAACAGACTCACTGAAAATTTTCTTCTTCTAAAAGAGATTTAGTCTTTCCTAACATCAAATAATCTATATCAAAGAAATATAAAATACAATTTGTGATTAGTAGAAACAGAGCATATTAATTTTTCCTTCAAAACAATACCCTAAAACGAAAACAGGCTAAAGTCATTATGCTAATCAGATGATGGAAAGTGCAGATTACTACACAAATAAACAAAGTGTTTCAGATAACACAGACTACACTGTACCTCATAATTACATTTTACAGTATAAAATTTGTTTATATAGCTTTGGCTTGGTCATTTAAGGAAAATGTCCTCAAGTTTTTAGGTTTCTACAATTTATGCAAAAACATGCAGTCCTATGAAACCAGTATCTTATTAAGTAAATCTCTTTGAACAAAAGTTCAAGTGATGGGACCAGCAGTTGGCATAATGGCTATGTCACTGGATTCCTATGTAGTTGACCGCAGTTCGAGTCCTGGACCCGGTGGCTTAAACTCACACTGAGTGCATGTGTATGCATGGCCAAGATTCTGAGAGGAGAACAGAGGAAAAGGGATTGCAGCATGGCCATCCCCCCTGGGGGGTGTGTGTGTGATTTCTCGCTTTCTGTCTCTCACTGTCTTTCTGGCAAGCACACGCTCCCTACAGCAAAAAAATACCTCTCTCTCTCAAAAAAAAAAAAAAAAGAAAGAAAAAAAGAAAAAAGAGTGAATATCCTCTGCCTATGTAGTCATGGTTGTGAGTTTGACTGACTCTAGTATGGGTCAACTCTCTCTGCTTCTATGATCTGCATCAACGTGTCTCCTTGAAATTCATGTTAAAATCTTAATCTCCAAAGAGATTGGGATTTGGGGCCTTTGGGAGGTAATTATATCTTGAGCATGGGGATAGTTCCCTTATAAAAAAAGCCCAAAAGACACCTCTTGTTCTTTCCACCACGTGAGGACACAGCTGGAACATGCTATACAGGAACCAGAAAGTGAACTCTATTAAATTTCATAGCTATTAAATTTGTTATCACTTTTGGGACCAGCAGTTAGTGTAATGGCTATGTCTCTGGACTCCCACGTAGTCAACCGCGGTTCGCGTCCCGGACCCGGTGGCTTAAAACTCACGCCAGGTGCGTGTGCGTGTGTGCCCAAGATCCTGAGAGGAGAATGGAGGAGAAGGAATTGTGGCGTGGCCAACCCCCGTGGGGGGTGATTTCTCGCTTTCTGTCTCTCTGTCTCTTTCTGACTGTCTGGCGAGCGCATGCGCCCTATAGAGAAAACCTCTCAAAAAAAATTTTTTTTGTTATCACTTTTATCTTGGACTTCCTAGTATCTAGAACTGTGAAAGATAAGTTTTTGTCCTATATAAGTATTTACATTCATGGCATTTTATTATATTGGGTTGTTGGAAAACTCATGATGCATTTTGTACAGAAAAACATGACTTTTCTGGTGACTCAATACAAATCTCAAGAAACTGAGACATCTGTTCCACTGAGTGGTCAAAGATGCATTATTACTTCCTTTCAAGTCGTTCTGTGGAGCAGTAAGTGATGGTCAAGGGATAGCATCCCCAAAACAAAATTAGTCTAAGGAGTAGGCTAAATCCCCACATTTAGAAATGAAGAGGCAATACATTTTAGAACATTTTTTATTGCTTATAAAAGTGAGAGAATAGACTATATAATCCTAAACTTTCTTTAAAACTTAAAATTATTTACCCCCAATCATGAATTGTTCAGTAATTAACTCAATACTATTTCAGTAGCTTGAGGACTCCAGAATTTCGTGTATTGAATCAAAGTAAAAATCATATTTTTGCTTTATTCATTCACTAATACTGCTCTTTCTGTGATGAGATCCTTTATGTTGATCAGATCTCATGGACTTAGTTTCTATTTTTTTCAACTGTATAGGAGCATTTGATAGTTTACAGATTTCCCTTGTTGATGTTTTAACATCTCCTTCAAGATTCTCTATTATCTTTTTTTCCTGTGCCAGATTCACCCCGATTCTCAGTTCTTCAGGTTTCCCCCTCCCCCAAAACACACATAATTTATTTTCTGTTTTCTTTTTAAAAATATTTATAATTTACATGTAATCATCATGGATCATTACAGTGTACAAAATCATGGGTTCCCCCCCACCCAGCACAAATACAGCACATATCAGTCAAGACAAAGACATTATCCTATACATTATCATCAGCAAATTACTTCTGATTTTTGTGTGAATTAAATGTATTTTTTCCATTCCCCTCCTTCTTCCTCTTTTTATCTCTTTTAAACTCCTTTTTTTCTCCTTTTCTCCTCAGTTAATTCTCAGGAAGTGTGTTATTAGAACTGATAAAATCTGATCATTCATTAATTAGGTTTTGTACAATAGGTGGGATATATGGGTTTTCTCTCCCATAAACTTGCTACCAAATCTATCATGTATGTAAATATTTCAGATATAAAATACAATCAATTCTATTAGAAGTTATGCTTTCTGTTCTTTTTTAGAGTGCCAATAACACTTTGCATGAAAAGTTCATTAGAAGTCCACCTATTGTGGTACACATAGTATGGCACTGCATTATTGGAAGCCATGTGGGAGGTCTTAAGTTTGAATCCCAGGTTCAGGTGAACAAGTCAATGCACCCATGATCCTGGCTGGCTAGAGGGATGGAGAAGAATCATAGCATGGCAAGACATTGTCAAGAGTACCTCTCTTATCATGAAAGAAAAAAAAAATGACTTTTAAAAAGCTCAGTGGAGGTACTTATCAAGATATTCTAGTGTTATTCAGTTAAGATAACTACCTTGTGGAATCAGCAGCTGGCATAGTGGTTAAGGCGCTGGACTCTTACAAGGCTGCCTATGGTTTGAAGCCCAGACCCAGCAGCTTGAAACTCATGTCAGGCATGTGTGTGTATGTGTCCAAGGTCCTGAGAGTGCAAGAGAAGGGACTATAATATGGCTGTCCCCTTTGGGGGGTGAGTTATTGCTCTCTCTCTCTGTCTCTCCAGTGAGAGCATGTGCCCTGTAGCAAAAATCTCTCTTTCAAAAAAAAAAAAATAAAAAAGACTGCCTCATATGCCACATGCCGAATGTTCTAGAACTATAAACATATAGATAATGATGCTCAAAAAGTGACCCAGGTTCCAGATTTGGTTCACTGGATTCTTAAATCTTGCTTATGTAATAGAAGAGAAACCATAATTAAAATAATAATCTGAGTCCTCCTTGTTAATCAAATATAAAGATAATTGGAGCATGTATGGTAACCACTTCATGAATCTTTCAAATACAAGATGAACAATCTGAATTTACTATTCCCAGATGCTTCAGATATTTAACATTGCTGACATGTACATTAATTCACATGTAATATACACATCCAACAGTATCCACACTGAAGAATTTAAATGTAAATCATTGAAAATACAACCAAGTGAAATCTTTATTAATTTTAATATTCTTTCATTAAATTTAGGATTGAAATGGATGACTGGAGGCAGTACATGGCAAATTCTTTCCTACCTAAGACAAGAATACTTGGCAAGTCTTATTTCCTTTCTATAGTACATGAAAGGCTGGGGATCTAAAGATAGCATGAGTAGAGAAAAACAAAACAAAATCCTGAGTACTAGTTCCAGGTATGCAAATAACCATATGATTCCTTTTAGTTAGGAATCTCTATGCTAACATTTTCCCCATGAGATATTATTAGGGAAACTAAGATGCATATTATTTCATACTAGGAGAACTGAAAGAATTTCAAGACTGAATTCAACTGAATTAAGTAACGTTACTGAATACAAGCCTATTCACCAACTACCCTATGCACCACCTCTGACTAATAAACCTATTGTACTGGAATCATCACGTCTATTTAAAAAACAAAACCAAAGAATATTTATCTATCTACTTATAAGAAACATTCTCAGGCCTAAAACAAAACTTCAGTCTACCTCTACAGGCCACTGCGTTGGCCATTCTGCACTTTCTCTGTCTCTGCACTTCAGCTCAAGATGTTTCCTAACAACTGAAATGCCTCTCCACCTCTCTCCAAGATCTTTCTTGAACTACCTCTAAGACTACCATAAGTTCATCTCAGTCTCCCTGTAACACCTGGTGGAAAGTCTATACCAAGTGCTTGGCTGATAGACAAATAATTTGGACTAGAGAAATCAAATACCAGGGGGCACCAGATCACAAGGAGGATCCCAGAAGCAAGTCTTGGGTAGAGAAAGTAGCTAGTCAGGAGAGGAAACAGAACAAAGCACAGAAAATCCAAGGAACTTTTTATTCTCTGTGATCTTCTCTGATTTGTTTTATGAGCCTGAAATGTTTTGTGCTGTTAACCAATCGCTATAGTTTGGATGTGTTCCTCAAAATACATGTGTTAAGACTTGGTATTGGGACCATCAGTTAGCGTAATGGCTCTGTTGCTGGACTCCCATGTAGTTGACCACAGTTCAACTCCCGGACCCGGCAGCTTAAACTCACGCCGGGCACATGCGCGTGCATGCCCAAGATCCCGAGAGGAGAATGAAGGAGAAGGGATTCCAGCATGGCCAACCCCCCGGGGGGTGATTTCTCACTTTCTGTCTCTCTGTCTCTGTCTTTCTGGCAAGCACATGCGCCCTATAGCAAAAACCTCTCTCTAAAAAAAGAAAAAAAAAAAAGACTTGGTATTAAAGGACTTAATCAGATATGGTGTTGTAAAGTAAGACCTTTGAGAAATGACTGGGATTGAATGAGGTCATCAGAATGGGCTTCCACTCTCTCAGTGCCTGACTCCTGGTAGCTTTATAAGAAGAGAAGACACATAGAAACAAGCTCTGTGCTTGCTGTCTCACCATGGGATATCCTATGCTGCCTTAGGACACTGCAGGGCCCTTGTCAACAAGATCCACACCAGATGTGGCCCCCTTGACCTTTAAGTTTGCAAACAATGAACTAAATCAACCTTATTTATTTATTTATTTATGGAGAGGTTTTTGCTATAGGGTGCATGAGTTCGCCAGAGAGACAGAGACAGAGAGACAGAAAGTAAGAAATAACCCCACACACACACACGCACAGGGGGGGATGGCCACGCTGCAATCCCTTCCCCTCCATTCTCCTCTTGGGGTCCTGGGCACACATGCACACGCACCCAGCATGAGTTTAAGCCACCAGGTCCAGGACTTGAACCACGGTCGACTACATGGGAGTCCAGTGACATAGCTACTATGCCAACTGCTGGTCCCATTGAATTTTCTACTTGTGGCATCATATTGGTGCTCAAATTTCAGATTTTGAGACATTTCAGATTTCACATTTTCAGATTAGTGATACTCAACCTATAATAAGTTCCCTAAAATAAAGGGCAACTTTGGTTGTTGTTTCTTTAAAATTTCGTGAATGTATGTTTTTTAAATTATTACAAATTCTCTGATATCATTAATAAATAACATGTACAAGGAACTAGGCTAGCTAGTAAGGTAAAAAACTATTAAGACATCATTATCCTCTTCAGAGAGAACAGAGCTTTATTATCCAGATAGACAGTATAGATGCTGGAAAAACAAACCGCCATCAAATGCGCTACACAGATGCAAGACTAGGGAGGTTTTTCCAGGATGCCCATCAGTCAGGGAAATAAAAGAGTAGCTATAATTTGAGGAGAAGGTCAGACTGAGACAGAAAGCAAGGAGTGAGGCAAGCTGTGCAGTAGAAATTAAAGTCATCAGGCCAGCCTGCTACCTAGGGCTTATGGGCACTGGATTTCACATGGCCAACCATGTGGTTTGAATCCTGGGCCCAACAGCTTGAGAAACACATTGGGTACATGTACATATGTGCCCACTCCAAATCCTGATAAGATGAAGACATGGAGAAGAAGGGATTGCAGAATGACCACATTCTATTGAGGGGTACCTTCTACTCTTTGTCTCTCTCTCTCTCTGGCAAGTATATGTACCCTCTGGTCATAAAAAATAAATCACAGGGAACTAATAGATGCTGTAATGGTTATGTCACTGGACTCCCATGTGGCCGACCACAGTTTGAGTTCCAGACCCCGTGGCTTGGACCTCACATCAGGTACAAATGCATGCATGCCCAAAATCCCAAGAGGAAAATGGAGGAGGAGGGATTGTGGCATGGCCATCTCCCCTTGTGTGTGTGTGTGTGGGGGGGGTTGCTTTCTGTCTCTCTTTCCATTTCTCTGGCACATGCACACACCCTATAGCAAAAATCTCTCTGGGGAAAAAGAAAAGAAATCACAGTGATCAACACAGAGGCTCACTCTGGTCACTGCCCACTGCCTGCACTGACCACTCTAAAAGCAATCCTTCTGTAAACCCTCTCTTCTTCTGTAGACACTAGGACAAAAGGCCAATTTATTAAACTAAGACAGCTAATAAATAATTTAAACTACACAACTTTTCAGCATGGCATAGTTGTACTGCATAAGAAAGAAAATAAGTGACCTGAGAAAAAGCAGTGTTGCTAAAATTGCCACTGATAAGTTTGAAATAGCCAGCTGCTTGAGTAATGCCTCAGAACATAAGTAACTAAAATGGGCCACACTCAAAGGGGAAGGGCACAATCTCATACCATAGCAGAGCTTCATGGTTCTGTAAAGTCGATCTCTAACCACATATAACTGTATAAACCCAGGAGTCCCATTCTGTAAAGATTCAATCTGAAAGACCTAACATAACAATTCTAGACTAGTGCTTTCATTTTCATTGACACATTATAAGGTATTAGCACAGTACCAAGAACTTTAATCAAAATTAAGCTAAAATGACTTTCTCTAATGCACAAACCTACACTCCTTTTTTCTTTATCTGCAGAGGGTTTTAGCATTATCTTTGTAAATTCAGGACATCTTTTATATTTTGGAAAAAAATGTGATATTGCTTCAGAGAGTTGAAATATAAAGACCTTAGTAATTATACCATAGAAAGAATGCTGAGTCATTCCCTTTCCCTCTCACGTGTAATCACATCAGGTGAAAGAGAGGGAGGCAGATTTTATTATCTCTATCTTAATGGATTAATGGACAATAAAAGTGAGATGAGAAGAAGTTAAGTAGCTTGTTCAAGGCCATGTAATGTAATAAGGAATGGAGTTGGGACTGAAACTCTGACTTGAGTACAAAAGCTCTTGTACCCTTATTCACAAGATAATAGGAGCTTATATCTTGCCAGGTTGAGTGGATGACACAGAAGAGTTAGCAAAGGATGGAGTATGGAGTGTAAAGAGGATCTACATCTATTGGCCTACCCTTGGTCCTACTACTGAGTACTGTGACCTGGGACATAAACATCCATGACTACTGGGTAAGGTCAAGGGAGAGTAGGAGAGGCAGAATGGGGCTCAATTGAGATGTTCTTATAGGCACTTGGGGTCCAACAAAGCAAAGAACGACTAACCGTAAGTCTACAATTATGCTTATCAGATGTTTTTATAAAAACAGGATTTGATGTCAAATATCATACTCAAGAAAATGTAATTAATTATGTAGATGACTTGGCTACCTGGAGTTGACAAATGGAGAGAAGTGGTGGGAATCAAAGAACTCACTGATCTCCAACTACATGTGAAATACTATGCTATTAGTGTAGGAGATAAACTTAGATACAACACCTGTTCTTAAGGAACTGCAATATTGTGGGGAAAGAATGACAAACAACAAAAACTATTCTGAAATAGAGTCATGTGTAAAATGGGCACAATCAATAACAATTACCTTAGGAGTCCAGAGAAAGGAGAAACCCAAACTCCCAGGATCTCAAAAGTTTCTCTCACAAAACCTCACTCTTGCTGCCTCCAGTCCAGTTAAAAGCATGAACAACCAACCAATGGAGCTATGTTTTAACTCCTGCCACCAGAAACATCCAAACATGATTTCCTCAAACTTAGTCAAAGAGAAAGAAAAAAGACAAACAGCGTGGGAAGGAAACTTACACGGTAACTTCTCGGAACTTCTAGTAACACAGAAATTGTGTTTCTGGAAAATTTCTGCATTTTGCCAGAAACAGTTTCTCCTTAACATAGGAATGAATGAGGACAATATCACCATTTTTCAAAAAAATACCTCAGAAGAGCATGCTCTGATTTACCCTCGTTTGGAGCCATGAGACAAAATAAACATAATTTGACTTTTGTCCAGACCTTTTGCACAACATACACTGAGTTCATATGTCTGGAAACAGACTTTTATTCCTATAAAAAGAAAACAGTTGGGCTAGCAGATGACATGAAGTTTAAGACAACTGGATCCCATATGACCAACTGAACTATTCAAGTCCCAGACCCATCGGTTTGAAAAACATGCTGGGAACATGTGTGTGGGGTGTGTGTGTGTGTGTGTGTGTGTGTGTGTATGTGCATGCATGCACAAATGCATGCCCAAAATTCTAAGAGGAGGAGAATGGAGGAAAAGGAACTGTGGTATGGTCATCCCCCTAGGGGTGGGTGTGCTTTCTCACTTTCTATCTATCCAGGTCTCTGGTGAGCAAATGCACTCTACAGCCAATTTTAAAAAAGAATAATTAAATTATATAAATATAATACATATATATTTTTGTTTTTTTAAGTCATTGTGAAAGTCATAACATATTTTCTAATGTTTTTCTATGCACAAATGAGTCATGACTTTCCTAACAACTCAACAGTTTGACATAGAGCATGTGCACTTGCATGTGAGAAGGCATCCCGGTGGGGATGACAATATTGCAACCTCCTATCCTCCATTCTCCTCTCAGAATTTTGGGTATGCATGCACACATACTCAGCTTGTTTTTTCCTTTTTTTTTTTTATTTTTACCATAGAGTGGATGTGTTCACTGGAGACAGAGAGAGAGAGAGAAAGAGCACACTAAAGTGAGAAATTACCCCTTAGGGGAGGATTGCCATGAGGCAATCTCTTCTCCTCCATTCTCCTCTCAGGATTTTGGGCATGCACGCACATGGGTCTGGTGTGTTTTTGTAGGCCTTTGGATCCAAGACTCAAACAGCTCAGTCAACCATGTGAGATCCAGTCACCTTAGCCACCATGCCAACAGCTAATGTTACATTCTGTATGTTATAGAATATAAATATACATTTTTCTAAAAACGACAAAAATCAATAAACTCCAAGAGATGTGTTTAATTTTTAGAATTTTAGAACTAAATAGTTACTGTGACAAGATGTAAGTGGGTGCAGTGAAATGTGTTTTTTTGTTTTGTTTTGTTTTGTTGGAGAGGTTTTGTTTTTTTTTTTTTCTTTTTGCTATAGGGCACACGCGCTCGCCAGAAAGACAGAGAGGGACAGAGAGACAGAAAGCGAGAAATCACCCTCTATGGGGGATGGTCACATCGCAATCCCTTCTCCTCCATTCTCCTCTCGGGATCTTGGGCACGCACACACACGCGCCCGGCGTGAGTTTAAGCCACCAGGTCCAGGATTCGAACCGCAGTCGACTACATGGGAGTTCAGCGACATAGCCATTATGCTAACTGCTGGTCCCAGAGGTGCAGTGAAATGTAACACTTACCTCACAGGCTACTGTAGGCCTCAGAAGAGCAGAAAGGACTGTCTAATGACTAATGCTGGAGGCTCTTCCCAGGATACAAAACAGTGATCAATCTGAAGCCAGGTATTCCTGCTCCCATCAGAAAGGGCTGTACCTAAATTCTCTTTCTCATGAGGTAAGTGACTATCCTCACATCTATAAAGCATGCTGGGAAGTCTGTCCTGTACCCTACACAGTCTGCCTGTAAGTCACACCCTTTGGTGTCTTTTCCTTTGAGTTCTACAAGGCTACCTTTGTGTCTTTCCCCTAAAAAGGGAAGCGATACAAAATATAGTTGGCCCTAAAAGGTCCATGCTTAGAGTAAATGTAGAGTATAAAGGCTTACTGAAAATACACATTTTCTGATTCTGCATTCATATGTATTATAATGATTTAGTTGTACGTGTAACTCCTCTACTTGACTAGGGGCTCTTTGAGGTCTACACAGTGTCCCTCTAGCCTAGCTCAATGTTCAACAGATTTTGGGCTCACTATTTCTTAACCACATGAAAAAAATAAATGCTACAAAGTAAGAGAGTGTCCATATATAAAAATACAAGTTTTAAAGCTAATGTGGCATTCAAGTATTTAAAAGACACTGTAGACTCTCCTATATAGAATCATAAATAGAATCAAATTCTAAGTATGTGACAATTTATTTCTGGACCAGATTATTAGAGCACCATTTAGGATATCAAGATGGACCCACTTTCTGATAACTCAGAGGCTGATGCTCATTGGTATGTGACTTTCAGTCACATTCAGCTTTTGAAGTACAAAGGAAAATTCTATTTAAAATAGAAGGATAGAAAGAAATTAGTCTTGCATTAACTAGATTCAGATAATTCAATATTTCTACTACTAAACCACAGAGATCTAGATTACTAGGGAATAGCAATTGCCTAGAATTAAATACCACTCTGGGTAAGCCAATGTTAGCTTAATGAGCTTTTTGTGTACTAGGCTTAATAAAAAATTGTATTAGCTATTTTATACAAATATGGTAGAGCTGATGAATTACTCATAATGAAGGAAAATAACCCCTAATCCATTTTAATAATTCTCATATTTCAAAATATAGAAATTTATCCTTAGGCACACAGAATCCTATTTGATAATATGGCCCAGAGAAATGAAATAATTTTCCAAAGTCACATAGCTAATTAACAAAGAGATAATACTAGAACCTAGACCTCACAACTCCTTTTCTTATATAGTTTCCACTGCATTAGTGGTTTCCAAACAGTGGCTTGTATGACCACGGGAGGAACCAGGGACAGAAGATGGAGAAGTGTACTGAGTTCCAATATTTCCATCATGCCATCTTTTCATGCACATCCATTATGCTTTGATGCATTGGAACCCAGATTTGAGGATTTGATGCTCCTCAAACAAAAACAAAAATTAGTACATACAGTGAACATCAGGTCATTAAATAAGAGATATTTTGGTATCAAGACATTTGGGAGGATAAAATTTCAGACTAAATGGAGGATTTGTTTGTTTTTGTTTTGTTTTAAAGAGGGATTTTTGCTATAGGGCATGTGTGTTTGCCACAGAGACAAAAACGAGAAACCAACCCCCCTCCCAGGTGATGGTCACGTTATAATCACCCCAAGGGTTGGCCAATCACAATTCCTTCTTCCTTCTCCTGTTGGGATTTCAGGCACACACGCACATGTGTCCAGCATGAGTTTTAAACTGCTGGGTCCGGGACTCAAACCTCATTCAACTACATGGGAGTCCAGAGATGTAACTGTTATGATACCTGCTGGTCGCAATAAATGGAAATTCTTTATAAGAATATAGCACTGCTACCCACTTTTCTAATTTTGCTATGGATCACAAATTAAAAACTTCAGTGTGGAAAGTCATTGTTTTGTAGATCTGCATGTGGTTTTATGGCAAGAACACAGAATTTGGGTCTCAACCACATCATAGTAGCACTACATTCTTGGGTGAGTCATTTTGATCTCAAAGTCTGTTTTATATTCATAAAGTTTAATAATTTCTGACTCACCCGAGGCCCCATACACTGCAATAGTTGTTCTTTAAAAAAACAAAAATCTAGTTTGTTGATTCTCAAATTGTGGCTTCAGGACTATCTAAATCACTTGAGATGCATATTAAAAACCCAAGTTCCTGGATCCTACCTGGGAGGAGACTTTCAGGAAAGGGCCTCTAGCTCTAGGAGGTCTGGGGTAGGAGGCAGGAAACCTTGGCTTTGTTTTTACAAGGGAAGTTTACAACTTATATTTCTAATTACCACAAAAGCTAGTGGTAAGATTATAAGAATAAAATTCCTTTAAAAAGTTGCAATCACTTTAAAATTGGAAAAGACTCATGAATGAGGAAAAGAAGGTCAAGAGAAAGAAGGACCAAAATAAAGAGAACATCTGAGAAGGCAAATCACTTATTCTCACACCTCTGTTTTCTCAGTTGACAAATAAAAATTATAACTAGATCAGTGATTTGTTAACCTCCATGTTATCAAATAAACTCTTTTTAAGCAAAATCTTTGAGGAAGTAAACTTTTTGGGAAACAATACCTTCCAACAAATACAGTCTCTCTGGCAGAAGTGCTAGAGCCCTCTTTATTCTTCCTTTCAGTTCCCTACTCCCTCAGGTAGCCTCTGAAGCTCCCTATGCTAGAAGACAATAGAACTACCTTGTCTATGAGATATCATTCTGTCTCCAGAGAAGGTAAGTCTAACCATTAACCTTCAACCAGTAACATGGATTTGACTATAATCAGCACAGAAAACACAGGCTTTCACCAGATTCTGCCTGACAAGTGATTCCCTGAAGAGTGACAAGTCCAGGACATCTTGAGCATCATGGCAGACCACAGCCACCATTAGTGAGAAGATTCTACACTTAATTTCCTTTATTCATATAGAGTGCATATAGTCAATACTTTTGTCCACTATGTTTTTCACTTAACGCAGAGGTTCTTACCAAATATTTTGTTATCTTTCCTCACAGTGCCTAGGGAATCCATCTCTTCGTTTCTATCTTCCATGGCTATAGTCACAGTATAAATTTCAGGAAATATTCTTGGCCACTCACCTGCCTTCCTGACATCATCCTAGCCTTCAGACCCCACTAGCTAATCTCAAGCCTTTTCACTAACTCATTGTTTTGATAATTAAACCAGAACATCCAAGTATAATCAGGTTTAAGGTCCTTTTCACTAACTCATTGTTTTGGTAATTAAACCAGAACATCCAAGTACAATCAGGTTTAAGGTCATACTCCATCATCTTTATAGCACTTTACACTCACTGGTTCCCAAGCACTCAAGTTTCCTGACTCATTTCATTAAGAAGCATAAATTGCCTTGTGGTGTTTTGAATCATCAAAGTCCAAGTTTTTGTTCTCCATGCTGGACATGTGTTCCTCTCTGGGTCCCCATCTTAGTAGATGACAGATTTTACCATGTACCTAGGTGTTGAGATAAAATCCTTACTGCTATTCTTGATGTTTACTTCTCTCATATCCTCATCCAACCCCACATATATAAAACACGGTCACCTCTCACCCCTCCACCATCATGCCTCCCTGGCTCTCTCTCTGCTCTTATCTCCTAATGCTTTTCTCCTGGCTCAGCTCACTCTACTCCAGCTCCCTGGCCTCTGTGCCATCCTCTAACAGACTAAGCACATTCCAATTTCTGGGCCACTGTACATGCCAATTCCTCTGCCTCAAATACTGTTCCTTAAAATAAAGGTGTGAATATATCCCATTTTTCATTCAAGTTTCGGTTAAGATATCTATCACTTCCTCAGAGAAGCATTCCCTGACTATTTTACTTATAAGAATGCTTCCATTACCCTATCCTGTTAGACATTTTATTTTATAACATCATAACCTGAAATTCAATTATATACATGCATTGGTTGATAGGTTTATTACCTGGTTCTACTCTCATCAGTTGTTCAATAACATGAAGTCTGAATAATAACTGTTTTGACCCAGTATCTCTGGTATTCAGAATAATATAAAGCACCGAGAAGGTGATCAATAAATATTATAAGTATATATATTATAAATAGTATATTATAAACAAAGTATTATAAATAAATATATTTGACATGCTCTTAAAGCCCTCATTTCATTAACTATCTTTTCACATTTAATGTTAAATAATGTATATATTTCTTAAGTTTTTAATTATGACAAAAAATTCATAAGATTTGCCATTTTAACCATTTTTATGTACCAAGTGCAGTAACATTGTTGTACCACCATTAGCACTAACAGAACAGTTTTCATCTTGCACAACTAAAATTCATATCCATTAGAAAATAACTCTCCATACTTCCTTTCCAGTTCCTGGAAACTGTCATTCTATTTTTCTGTTTCTAGGAATTTCATAATTCTAGGTTCCTTGTATAAGTAAAATCATATAGTATTTGTCTTTTTGACTGGCTTATCTCATTTAGCCTAATGTCTTATTTTTTATCCATGTTGTAGCATATGTCAGAATTTATTTCCCTTTTTTCCCTTCCTAGATAGAGTCTTACTATATCATGATCATCTGACTCAGTCTTCCCAGTAGCTGAAACTACAAGCATCCTCCACCATGCCTTGCTTTTTTAGCATAGGTCAGGCTTTCCATGTGGCCTCAACCTATTTAGTAGTATCAACCAGTATACTAGGCTCACAATTTTCTTCTTTTTAAAGGCTGAATAATGGTGTTCTGTGTGTGTGTGTGTGTGTGTGTGTACCACATTTAGTTGAACTATTCATTCACTGAAGGACACTTGTTTGTTTCTACCTTTTGGCTATTGTGAATAATGCTGCCATTAATATGAAGATGAGTATATGAAACCTCTTTGAGACCCTGCTTTCTAGTGTTTAGGATCTATCTGGAAATGGAATTGCTAGATCATATAGTAATTCTATTTTTACTTTTTTAAGGAACCATACCAAGTTCTTTGTACATTTTAAAATCAGGCTATTCGGTCTTTTGGTTGTTGTTGAGTTGTATGAGTTCTTATATATTTTGGATATTAAGGCCTTATCAGATATATGATTTGTAAATATTTTCTGCTATTCAAAGGGTTATTAAATAATGTGCATTTTAAATTTCTCAAATGGGTTGGTGTCCTCTTAATCTAGCTATAATGTTTTTTATTTTAGGCCACATACTCCTAGAAAAGAGAGATGGTGCCTATTGATTTGATCCATATAATGCTTAACGAACAATGCTCAATGCAGGCTTGATGCTCAAAGTTTTTTTAAAGATGATTATAGGACAATGTAATGTGTTATTTGGTATTACTTTTCTTTCAACAGTGACCGACAAACAGAAGTACAACTGTTAATTAAAAGCACATAATGTTGCCTGATTATGAATAAAATGTCCCAGCTCACTAGAGCATAATTCCTACAGCATTAATGCAGAATTAACTAGCTTTATTAAAGATTTGAAGGACTAGTCACTTTTTCATCATCCTTTAATTAAAACCTCTACATTTTGCACTTGAAAGCCTTTGTTTCATACCCATTATTTTCCTTCTTTATTCTGGCCTTGAAAAACTGGGTGAAAAATAGTAAAAGCACAGAAAGTTGCTAAATGAGCTTTTTGCGTTGTAATAAAGGAAGGCATAGTTTTCTAAAACATTGAAAAAAAAAATAAGATTGTAATGTTCTTTAGACTAGAAGTCCAAAAAAAATAGAGATGTGTTTAGCAGAACATTTTGGATTTAAAGCTTCTTTTATAGGCTAAATGAATTTACATTAATATACAATTTCTCTCTACCTTCCTACTCATACTAGTGGAAAGATACCATAGTTCAAGGGTAGCATTTCAAAGTCCTAAAGTGGTTTACATTCGGCTATGCTACAGTCTATTTTACTTTCTTCTTAACTTGGAATAGGCCATTTACTTGCTCTGAAGTAAATGGCACAGTTCTATATTTGACTGTACTCCCTCTAAAATTCAAGTTTTGAAACTTAATACCTAATGTGATAAGACTTGTTTAATTTATTTTTTTCATTTCATTTTCTTTTATACATTCAATCACATTTTTATTTGTCTTACAAAGTGGATATTTCAACAGGTGAACATTTCTACCTAGTACAGTTGATAAAACTACAAGATATCTTCAACAGATAATATCACATTTCTTTGTGCCATTAATGCTTTGCCTCCCTGTCTCTCCCCCAAATGTCCTTCCTCAGAGAACTTTAAGGTGATTAGGCCATGAATGATCTTCTCTTACAAATAGATTTAAGGAGCTTCATGTGGAATTCAGATCTCCTGCCCTTCTGCTTTTTGTCTCGCAATGACACAGAATTCCTTCCCTCTAAAGGATGCAGCAACAAGGTGCCATCTTAGAAGCAGAGAACAGCCCTTACCAGACACTCAACTACTGGTGCCATACCCTTGGACCTTAGAGCATCCAGAAATGTGAGAAAATGTATGTCTTTCATAAATTACTTAGTCTTAAGAAGTTTGTTATAGCATCACTAATAGACTAGGACATGTGGCAAGAAATAACTCCCTTTACCCTCAGTTCCCTTCACCAACAGACCCATGCATAAGGTTATTATATTGCAAATGGAGAAAGGAAGGTTTAATCTGACTCCCTTACTTCCTACCTTATGTTTGAAGGCCATAGGATCAGCAATTTATGCTACTAGTTTTACTATGCTTGTGCATTTTTTCATGTAATTATGACTTTGCTGTTTTACACTGAATGTAGTATGTGTATGTGTGGGTGTGTGACAGTTTGGTTGAGGCAATAAACCACTATTGCCTACAGCCCCTTTAAGAGAAAGGAGCATCTGGTCAGCTAGCCCTGCTTAGCTAGCTAGCCTGCTCAGCTCTGCTGTGGTTGGGCTAGCTCAGCCCAGCCTCATGCTGTGGGCTCCAAGAGGAAGGAAGATGCTCTACAAGTGCTCTTAATGTGTTTTATAAGCTCCAAGAGGTAGGAAACATTTTGTAAGCCTACTAAGAGCTCTTTGAGCACCCTGAACTCAGCAATAACATGACTCAGTGACTCATGTCTTTCCATCTCCCGTGTCTCTGTTTGACCCACCCTTCTGAGGAGGAAAGAACCTCATGAAACAGTTATCCAGAGTAATTCTTCACACATAGAGACAGTGGATAGAAGTTTGTCAAATAAATTATGTAAATAATATCAGGTACACTTTGCTTGGTATTATGTGCCAGGTCTCATTTTGTGTGCTTTACATTCAGAATACTACACAATTCCATTATACTATCCTTTGTTCAATTCCACATTTCTCCCATTGCTCCCCCACCCCAAGTTATACTGTTTCCTCTAACGATTGATTCTAGAGTACTGGGGCCAGCAGGTGGCATGGTAGTTAAGGACACTGGACTCCCATATGGCCAATCATGGTTTGAGTCCTGGACCTGGTAGCTTCCTTTCTCACTTCCCCTCCCTCTTTCTCTTTCTCACTCTGTCTCTCTCTAGTCAAACTAAAATAAATAAAGTAAAATAAAATATTTGTTTAAAAAAATAAAAAAATTCTAGAATATGTTACTTAAGAAAAGGAGCACTTACCTGATATATTATTATATATTGATTTGGGGGCCTCTATTTCTAAATCCTTTATTTGTGTACAGCTTATCACATAGCTAATTTTAGCTCAGCTGAGGAGAAATCTAAAAGTATATTTTTTTGGTTTTGTCTTCTGTTACTGAATTTAGCCTAACGCATCTTGCAAGAAGAAAAGTCTGATATGATATATGTAATAAATGATCTGACTGATGGAAAGCTATAAAAGCCAGTTCACTTTCTATATCTGAATTATTATTTGTATGATTAAAATATAAAGACACCTGAATTTATCTTTTCTTTTTATGCTGTTTGAGTCTCATTAAAACTATGTTTCTGCTTTCTTCTAAATATTGTTTTCTATATTTCAAACATCTAATTAAGCAAACACAATGCAAAGTGAGGTGATATTCTGTTTGGGAAACCATAAAATTATAGAGTAGATAGACTTCCATTATAATCCAATTTTCACTCTGTCATAATTTTCCAAAAGGGTTTTTTTGGGGGTTGAAATTTTCTAAGCTTAATTTCAGCTCAAAACTGAATGTTTTGATTCTCTTAAATTTGGAGTAGATTCAACTTAACCTTTCCTCTGTTAATCATGTGAGTGTGTTTCCTATAAAAGTAGGTCAGGCTCAGTCTCCTTTTTAGAAGAAGCCTCTGAGCAAACTTCAGAACCCGCCCTACTTCTGAATTCTTGGGCACTTAAAATAATTGCTTAAGTAGTGTAAATGGTGCAGAAGACTGGAGAGATGCTTCTTCCCCCAATTCCCCTAGTCATCCCCTTGTACACTGTAGCCCTTAGCACAAACCTTTGGAATACATAGGGCTATTGCCTCTCTCTCCCGCTCTCGCTCTATATATACACATACATACACACACACACACACACGTATATATACACATACGTATATATGTATATATACATGTGTATATGTATATATATACATGTGTGTATATGTATGTGTATATATACGTGTGTGTGCATATATTTACATTTATCACTATCCATCTTTACAAAGGGCTACTGTCTTAAAAAAAAAACTTAGAACTAGAATTGTTGGATCAAATGGATCATACATTTTAAATAGTAATATACACTGCCAAACTAAAAAAGGATACACTAAATTATTATCTCATCAAAAGTATAGGGCCAGCAGATGGCAGAGCAATTATGTTGCTGGACTCCCACATGGCCTCCTATGATTCAAGTCCTGGGCAGGGTGACTTGAAAAGCATGCCAGGTGTGTGTGTGTGTGTGTGTGTGTGTGTGTGTGTGTGTGTGTGTGTGTGTGTGTGTGTGTGTGTGTGTGTTCCCGAGATCCCAGGAGGAGAATGGCGAAGAAGGGATTGTGGCATGGCCATCCGCCCACAAGATGTGATTTCTAACTTTCCCTCTCACTGTCTCTGTCTCTCTCATTGGTGAGCTCATGTGCCCTAAGGCAAAACCTCTAAAAAAAAAAAAAGAATTATATACATGAGAGTGTCTATTTCCCAAATTTACCAACACTGAATATTGTTGGTCTATTAGGTACAATTACTTTGCTATTTTATAATATAAAATTCCATAATGACTATGAATGAATTTGAAAATTATTATTGCTCATTTTTAAAATTCTCTTATCCTGCCCTTGAATATTTATTTTTTATTTTGCTGTAGTAGATCTGTAAGTTACTTGTTTCAGAAGGTTTTGCACCTCTAAAAGTATTTTACCTTCCTGTTTGAAATTTCCAGGTTCAAAATAATTTCTATGGAAATTTTAAAGAATTACGCTTCATTGGGTTGCAGAAGCCAAAGTAGCTAGGAAGAAGTCTACTAACAGAATGTTCTTTCATATTTAGGTACCATTTTTCTTTCTGCCGACCTTGGAAACAGTCAAGATTTTTTGTTTATCTTAGGAGTTTTGAAATTTCATTAACATGCATTTAGGTATAGGTTTTTTTTCTTTCATTGAGCTGGAAAATTGGTTCACTGATTTAATCTGAAGACTCAAGTCTATCTTCGATTTGGAGAAATTATCTTCTGTATTCCTCTGATGATTCCTTTGATAATTGTTTTATTTATTTCCTCAATTCCTTTCTTCTAATACTCCTGGAAAATAAACATTTGACCTCCTGGATTGATTTTTCCATGCTCCACTTTTTCTCTTGCTTTGAATCTTTTGTCTCATTGCTTTGCATTTTGAGAGGAGTGCCGTAACTTCCTAGATCTCCATTATGGCATTCAGCATTATTGATTTTATTATTTAGTCACTCCATTGATTTTTCTCTTTAAGGTTGGACATTTCATGTTTTCTTTCTAGTTTCTATTTCTTGTTCTTTGACTCTAACATTTTCATCTCCTTTTCTTTTTTTACATTTCCTATATAAAAGTTTATTTTTATCATTTGGTTCAACAGTTAACCTCTGGAAAATAAAGCCATGGATTTATTCACCTATTTTCCATATAGTTTTAAAAATATATTAATATTTTTTTACAGGTGGCAATCGTTTGTTTTCCAATGAAAACTTTATCCAGTTCATTCAGAAAACATGGGCAAAATAAATTTCTGTTGCAATTTATTGTATGAGTATCAAAAATACAGGTGATATTTATAGTAACTTAGATACTAATTAATGATAAAAGTTTCACAGATGATTGTAAACACTTTGCACACTTGTCAGTCTTTTCTTTCAGGCGAAGTGCTCTTTTGATGACAGATAAATGAACAGATACACACTATTGTGAACTATTCCAGACGAAACAAAAAAATAAAAGGGTAAAAGAGTTTTGATCTGTTTTTCTCTTATAAACAAAAGTTTGTCATTTATAATCCTTTTTCTTTATTTTTTTCCACATCCACCACCCACTTTCTACCAACCACTTTCTTCCCTTACCATCACTAGCATTCATATTGATCCTGTCCACCACTATGTCTTCAGATCTCTCAACCTCCATATTTTTTGCTATGTCCTTATTTATAACATCTGAGCAGCATAGTTTTCTCTTCCATGTAAAACACCCTTTAATGAGACTAGTGTATGCATAACTTGACTTCCAACTTACATGTACTTTAAGACAGCATTTTAATTTAGCTTGCTCATTGCAGAAATGTGGTGCATTGTTTAACATTATTGTGTGCTTTTTTAAAGTAAAGAAGTATAATAACATGAATAAAAGTAGCTAATACATATTGAAATTTCTGCTTATTTTAAATATTATTAAACATTTTCATTTATTGATTTCCTGAGAGAGAGAAAGGAGACATGGAGAGAGGCACATAGCTTTTCATGCTGCAGTCTTCTCCCCAGCCCTGCAGCCAGCTGGGCTCACAGGTACATGCAGACACACCCAGCATGTACACATCATCCTGGGACACAGACCCAGAGCCTTCTCCCATGGTTTTCAATACTGTGTAGGTGTGCCCCTATTGCTTGTGCCATTGTGGTTTGGACCACGCTTGTTTTAAATATTTTACATGTATTGACTCACTTAATCCTCATAGAAACCATTATGGCCATTTTGCAGGTAAAGTTATTGACAAAATGAGGGTATGTAACTTTCCCAAAGGATACTACTACAAGTGGAAGAGCTAGATTTAAACCTAGGTCAAATGTATTCAGGGCCTAATCAACTTTAAAAAGTCAATATACTAACAATTGTTTTCGTGACTCTTAAAACAATAAACAAACAAGCTATAAGTAAAGCTGTTGAAGTAATTCGTCCAACCCAGAGTCGCCTGAGTTTTGCCTCTGACTTGAAAGCCTTTGAATGAGTGATGATAGTTAGGATGACTCTCCTGTGTGTATGTACTGTTTCAATATTCATCTAGTATTTCATGTGAAATGTGAATGAAGGCTGTCTTGGGACAAACAGGAAGGAACTATACAAAGCCTCAGTAGTATTTTTTATCTATCAGTTTTCATAAATCATCTTTGGAGATAACAAACTTGACACAGACCTTGTTAATAACTGAAATATATAATCAGAATAGACAAGATGTTTTGGGGATTTTGTTTGTGAAAGGATAAAATTTCTCCAGAAGAGCCAATGCTGTACAAAGGAAAGGTGGCGGCCATTCTATTGTTTCCTCCTTATCACCTCTGATAGGAACCCACCTGGGAATGCCTGTGCATCTACCTGTGTTAAGATTCCTTCACCTAGAAATCATCATGCAAATGATGCCAAAAAAGAAAATTATATAGCTTGGAAAATGGTTATAACCAAATGATAGCAAGCAAAATCTCTTCTATGCAGACTTAGTATAACATGAGAATTTGAAAATAGTTACCTTCGCCTGTTAGCCCCACCCAAGTTGCATATACGAACCAGGTTTAAAAGTTAAATATTGTAGTTAGAGAACAACAAAAAAAAAAGCATTAAACAAAATTGTGCCTAAACTGAAAGTACTTCTGGCTATTTTTAAACCTTTAAGAACAAACAGGAATTTACTAAATCTAAAACTGCTAGAGCATTGGGACCAGCAGTTGGCATAATGGCTATATCATTTGACTCCCATGTAGTCGACTGCAGTTTGAATCCCGGACCTGGTGGCTTAAACTCACGTTGGGCGTGGGTGCATGCATACCCAAGATCCCGGGATGGGGTGGGTGAGGATGGAGAAGGGATTGCGGTGTGGCCATCCCCCTGGGGGGTGATTTCTTGCTTTCTGTCTTTCTGGTGAGGGCACACACCCTATAGCAAAAAAACTCTCAAAAAATACCTGCTAGAGTATTAATAAAATGATAAAGTTACATTTTTTAAAAAACACCATTAATGAAAAATAAGTTACTCCTTTTTAGGAAAATAAACATTTATTAACCAATATCATTGGGTACCATTTAGATTAGTCAGTTCATGTCCACATAAGTGATAATTTGTACCAGGAATAAGAGTGCTAATATTTTATATACAATTAAAATGAAAGTTTCTTGGCTATGTACAATCTGGGAAAGTTCTAATGAAATAATAAGTGTAAAAACAAATTGTACTACTCTATACCATGCAAAATATAAATACAAAAGAAGTGAAAAGTAGTAGAAATAGCAATAACACAAGCCAGTTTTTAATTTTTTCCCTACAGACAAGATTTTCCTATGTCACAAACCACCTGCCTCAGTCTCCCAGCTGGGATTATAAGCATGAGCCACCAATACAGATGGGCCTCAGATGAAGCTTTTTAGGTTGGGCCCAGAACTGGACCCAGGCTTCCCCACGTGGCTTAAGCATCCTGAGTAGCAGTATCTAGAAAGCACTACTATGCTAGGTATAATTTTCAACATGTTACAAACTAAATACCTAGTAACTTTATGTTGTAATATTTTTAGTCAGAAATTAAATAATATAAAAAAAACGCAGTGTATCTATGCTGGGAAAATTCATTTTGGGCTTCCCCACGTGGCTTCAGCATCCTGAGTAGCAGTATCTAGCAAGCACTACTATGCTAGGCATAATTTTCAACATGTTACAAACTAAATACCTAGTAACTTTATGTTGTAATATTTTTAGTCAGAAATTAAATAATATAAAAAAACACAGTGTATCTATGCTGGGAAAATTCATTTGGCAAGCTGTAATGATTCAATGTATTGGGTTGTCTGCAAAGTCATGATATATTTTTTCTTTCTTTTTTTTCTCCCAAAGGTAGTTACTTTCTTTTAATGCACATGAAGTATTTTTCTATGCAAAAATGCATCATACTTTTGTGATGACCTAATATAAAAAAATTAAAGAAAAAGTGATATGATAAAATTTTTCTATTCAGTTTAACATTTTAGTATATATTTTTCCAGTTTTTGCTTTATTATACATATTTTTCATTTAAAAATATGTAATTTAGCTTCCTTTTGGGCAGAACTGCTATTTTTCAGTAATCCTCCAATATAACAAAAAGGGAAAAAGGAGAGGCACCCAATATATGTTCTCTAGGCCTTTTAGAAAACATAAAGTAGTTCCTTTGGCAATATATTTGCATACTGAGCATGTTAGACATTCTAAGAGTAGAGATAACTTCCTAAAACATGTGAGTGAAAATGATCAATAATAGAAGGAAGCCAAAGAGAAAGGTACCTGGGTTCAACTGAAGTGCCAGCCTGCTCCACCCAGAGAAGCACACTTTGTAAGAACCAATGGAAAGGACAGACCAGCAGTTAGCGTAATGACTATGTCGCTGGACTCCCATGTATTCGACCGCAGTTTGAGTCCCGGACACAGTGACTTAAACTCACGCCGGGCGCGTGTGTGTGTACGCCCATGATCCCGAGAGGAGAATGGAGGAGAAGGGAATGTGGCGTGGCACCATCCCCCCTGGGGGGTGATTTCTCGCTTTCTGTCTCTCTGTCTCTCTCTGTCTGGCGGGTGTACGTCCCCTATAGCAAAAACCTCTCCAAAAAAAAAAAGAGCCAATGGAAAGGAGCCTGAGCTGCTGGAACCTATTACCTATGCATTTATGCATTCATGGCATAATAGGTGTTAAAAATAAACAAACTCTGGTGTGTACGTGTGTGTGTATATGTATATATAATTTTAAAATTATAATATTAATAACAATTCTGTTTTTATATCACGTGACAATACACCATTTACTTTTTCCACTTTTTAAAATGTTTTTCTAGGAGCCAGCAGTTGTCATAGTCATTAAGGAGCTAGACTCCCACAGGGCTGACCATGGTTCAAGTTCTAGTACTGGCAGCTTGCTTTCTTATTTTCTCTCTCTCTCACGAGCACATGTGCCCTATAGCAAATTAAAATGATAATAAATAAAAGAAAATAATTAATTAAAAAATTAAAAATAAAGTGTTTTTCTAAATTAGTGGTTACTGATGTATGGTCTGCAGACCCCTGAAGCATCCTTGGTATCCTTTACTGGGATCTAGGAGGTCATATCTGTTTCACTATAATACCAAAATGTTATTTGCTTTTTTTACTGTGTTGACATTTGTACTGACAGGGCAAGAGCAATAGTGGATAAAACTGCTATAGGCTTAGACAGAATCAAGACAGTTTTTAAGTTTTAATGTATATCAAAGAACAGATTCCTCCATTATCTGAAAAGACTATGAAAATATTCCTCCCTTTACAATACATATATTTGTGGGGCTAGATTTTCTTTTTAATCTTCAACTGAAACATATCATAACAGATTGAAGAGTGACACAGATGAGAGAATCCAGACATCCTTTATTAAGCCAGTCAAGTAAAATGAAAGAGATTTGCAACAATGTGAAATACAACCTTGCTAAAAATTTTTCGATAATACACCTATTTTCAAAACAGTGTCTTATTTATGTTAATATATAATGTGTTTATTGTTACATTTAAATGTACAAATACAAGGCTATATTAAATTTTTCTATTTTGTTTTTTAGGAGCTTTTTTTTAAAGTTTCTTTTTTTCATGAGACAGAGAAAGAGAGAAACAGGAGAGAGAAAGAGAGACAGTATCCCCAACAGGGTCTTGATGCCACAATCCACCTCTAATTTCAGCCAGTGCAGAAACGTGGGCACAAGAGTGCCTGGGATATTTAGGGAGGTCTCAGGACACAGATCCAGAACCTTTCCATGTGGGTGAGCCCTGTGGAGCATTGTATTTTACTGCTGCACTAGTGTCTACCTCCCATTTTAATTTTTTTAAAAGAATTATTTTAACATTATTTATTTATTTATTTTAATTTGACCAGAGAGGGATAGAGTGAAAGAGGGACAGTGAGAAAGCAAGTTGCCAGGTCTGGGACTCGAACCATGGTCAGCCATGTGGGAATCCAGTGCCCTTAGCCACCATGCCACCTGCTGGCCCCTACCATTTTAATTTCTAATACATTAAATACTGATAGATATAAATCATATGAATGAAAGCTCCTTAGAATCTCCCAGTAGATTTTAAAAGAACAAAAAGTCCTCAGATCATAAATTTGAGGAAATGCTGTTTTATAACAGCACTTTTATTGAAAGCATAGTGGACTCTTTATGAATATGTCTTAATTTATTCAACCACAGAATATGCATTTCCTGAAAATTAGGACCACTAAATAAATCCTACAGGCCACTGTAAAAGGTTTATAGCAGTGGTTAGTGACCTGATTTTGGAATAGGAGCTGCAGATCTTGGTCATCATACCCTTCACCTAGGAGTAGGGCAGATTGAAGAAAAGGACCTATGGCTAGAGTTTCCTCAACTCCACACAACTATGGTTACTCTCCTGAAATCTTCTCCCTCCCATTTGTCAGGTTTCTCTAGAAAACACAGATTTCCACAGATACATGTTTAAAGAAGTTAAAATACAAATTTATTTCAGTAAGGTAAATAATATTTTCTTTTAGCTCACATTAAGTTTAACATACATTTGTCTTCATTTTTGATAGATATTCAAACAAGTTAAGTCCTGAGAACCTTATTTTTGTTACCCTACTCCCTTCCTGTCTAAATCCCTGGCTCAAGGCGCTTAATTCATTGTATCTTGCTTCATTTTTGTTTTTAAATTTTACCAGAGAATATGTGCACTTACCTTAAAGAGACAGAGAGACACACACACAGAAAAAGTGAGAAAGCACCTCTAATGGGGAATGGTCACATTGCAATCCCATCTCCTCCACCTCTATCTCCTTTTAGGGCTTTAGACATGTATGCGTAAATATGTGCCTGATGTGTTTCTCAAGACACAGGTCTGGGATTCAAACCACACGGTCAACCACGTGGAAGCCAGCCATCCCAGCTACTAGGCCACAGCAGGCCCAGAAGAATTACTGAAATCACCCCCTTTCTCTTTTCTTTTCCTTCCTTCCTTCCTTCCTTCCTTCCTTCCTTAACAAGGTTAAGAATGTATTTATAGTATGAAGATCTCATGGCCCAGTTTATGTTTTATAAATCCAGATTTTTCTTAAACCAGATTATATATACTGATTAATTGATTTTTTGATTCATCTAGAATTTAACAAAAAGTCTTTCCAGAATTCTAAAGCACACAAGTTCCATAAAATGTCATTCTTTTATGCATTGATATTACTTTTTAACAAATTAAATATATATAGAGTTAGCCTCATTAAATTTAAATGATCTAGGGGGCCCACCTAAGTAACTTTAAGCCAGACCATATTCCTAAAATGTATTCTGAAGTACTTAGGAATTTTCATTGTTATAGAGGCATTGAGCACCCATTTTAAATAGTCCAGGGCATCGACACCAGAATGCTAAAAAGAATAGAACTAAATGACAATATGGTCACATTCTAAAACTGTGAATACTAGTGTTATAGATCCTGTATATTAGTACAAAATGATTATCAGAGTCTTCATTAATAATTTTCAAATGAAAAAGTGGAATCTGTCCTCCAGAAATCTATACTAGCTCTGTCTACAGTAAATCAAACCACACCGTCCTAGTACAATGTACCTTTCTAGTTTATGAATCAATCACAAACAGACGGGGTTCTCGGCAAACAGGTCTCAAAAAAACACAGAAGTGGAATGTATTCATCTATTATTGTGTTGCTAAATAGAAATATTTGATACTGGGTGATTTAGAAAGAGTAGAGTTTTGAGTCACAATTCTGTGGCTGAAAATTCCAAAGTTGTAGACCTGCTGTCTGGCCAGCCGGTGGTTCTGTGTCACAACATGGTTGATAGAAGCAAGAAGGAAGGTAGGAGGGGGAGAGAGAAGTCAAAATCTCACCTTTTCTGTTTCCCTCCTGTGCCCGCAAGTGACAAGATGGCGCCTCCCTTTAGGTCTCACCTCTTTAAGGTCTCACTACCACTCAAAGCTGTTATACTCAAAGCTTCCAGAACATGAAACTTTGGAAGACAAGCCATTATCCAAACTAAAGTAGTGAGTATGTAACAATCCACATGAGTCCTCTTCCCTTGGCCCTCCTTTGGGCCAAGGATGATAGTACCTGGGTTACAGGCTTGTGTTCTCAAGGGTAAGCCCTACTATGGCTGGCCAACACTGGGTTAACACTCTTCCCACAACTATAACAGCCTTCATCCATAGCCTTACTTTTAAATGTATAGTCTTTTCCTTTTCCAGAATAGGAAAGTGCTTACCTAGGCCATGTACAAATCCTGATCAATTTCCAGGCATAATGTTTTTGCCCTCTTTCACTCCTACAATAGAAAGAACAATGAGGAAAAAATAAAATTGTTCTCCATCCTATCCCCTAACTTTTAGATGATAAAAAGAGGAATAGCCTCAGATTGAGTAATGTAAATGCATCTAATCCAGGTCTTCTAGGGGTGGCTGAAAGTGATGTTCTCAGCAAATAGTATCCTTTTTAAGAGACAGATTTTTTTCTGTAGGGCATGTGCACTTGCTGCAGAGATAGAAAGAGAGAATACAATCTCCCCCCCACTCGCCCCCACGGTGTTTGGCCATGCCACAGTCCCTTCTCCATTTTATTTTCTGGATCTTGGGCATGCATGCACATGTGCCTGCAGGGAGTTTCAAACCGTCAGGTCTGGGACTCAAACCACAGTCCACCATGTAGGAGTTCAGAGACTTAGTCACTAGGCCATCTGCTGGTCTAACAAATAATAGCATTCTTAGAGGACCATAGTAGAAATGAGTGCTCCTAAGGTACAGATGCCTACGTGGCCTTCTCAGTTTACTACTTCTCAACTGGCAATACTCTTGCCTTCTAGGAGACATTTGGCAATTTCTAGAGACATTGTTGGTTGTCACAGCTGAGGTAGGGGGTCAGGGTGGGATGCCACTGGCAACTAGTGGGTAGAATTTAGGAACACTGCTAAACATCCTACAATGCTCAGGACAGCCTGCACAAAAATGTGCAGCATTGTCCAGTTCAAAGTGTCAGTAGGCTGAGAAATCCTGCCCTCATATAATTCAAAACACATGCTTCTGGGTCCATGGATTCTCTTACTCAATAGCTCATTCAATTATTTGCACTCTTGTACAGTTTTCATTATCAGAGAGACTTGTGCCTGGCTCCATCACTTACCAGTTGTGTGACTTAGAGCGGAACTTAAACTCTCCACACTTTATCTATGAATGGAGAAAATGACTCCTTGCATAATTATCATGGAAATTACATTATATAATACATCTAAAATGTTTAGTGAGTGAATGTTAGCTGCTGCCATCATCATCAAACACTTAATAGCTACTAAGTGCCTGATACTGTGTTTGGACCTGAAAATAAAGGAAGGAATAAAGAATTGGAACCTGTTGGGACCAGCAGTTAGTGTAATGGCTATGTCACTGAACTCCCATGTAGTTGACCACAGTTCGAGACCCAGACCTGGCGGCTTAAATTTATGCCGGGTGCGTGTGCACATATGCCCAAGATCCTGAAAGGAGAATGGAGGAGAGGGGATTGTGGCATGGCCATCCCCCCTGGGAGGTATTTTCTCACTTTCTATTTTTCTGTTTCTCTCTGTCTTTCTGGCGAGCACATGTGCCCTATAACAAAAAAACTCTCAAAAAAAAAAAAAAAAAAAAAGAATTGGAACCTTTCACCAAGGAGCTCAGAGACATACCCAGCTAAGCAAAAATACACTAGAAAACCTCTTCTGCCACTCAGTAAGTCACATTTTTTCCTTTGCCTCCAGGATGAAAGAAAGCAATACTTGCCCTAATTGTGGGTCTCATTCTCTGCTTCTCTGCTGCTTCTCCCTTCCATCTGACCCCAGAATACTTTGGTACCTGAGACAGTTTGTGGCAGACCTGCTCCCACAAGAAAGAAAAAGCAGCATGCATGCAAGTGGAATGACCATACGTGGACCTCAGAAAGGTGGCAAGGTTGAAAATGTCACCATGTTCAAAATTCAGGATTAAAGTTTCAGCCGCTGAAGAGCATATGGTGAGCACATACTATCAGGTTACCTGATCCCCATGGCATTTTTGGCATTTGTCAGCTAGAAAGTCTTAATTTAGCACAACTATGCATCTTTCAAGAAAGGAAATGCCCCCCATGAAAAAATTCTTCATGATTTATTTGCCTTATTGTATCAAGTGACTTTTACTTATCCTTTTTCTATCTCTGGATACAGCGCTGTTCCTTGCTCTGTGTAGGAAAGTTATAATTTGCACATACACATTATAATTTGTAACTGTAAGAATGACTGCAGTGTCACATTCACTAGAATAATGGCCTGTAGCATAAATAAATAGGTACTGTAAGAAAGGTAGATGCCTTAGGAGAATATCCTTTAAGCTCTGCAGTTCAGAAATGAGGTTCTGTCTTACACTGTTCTATGCGTTCAGCAACAGGAAAAAATTACTTGAAAGGTAAAAGCTTCATTTAGATGCTGTATATTTTTCGTTGATTTGGATTAAACCCAAATGATTATTTTTAAGTTAATGTAGAAACACTGTGGAAAAATGAATCAGGTTTTAATTGCTATAATGCTGCATCATTTACTTAAACTAGAAATGATTGGTGAATCTGGTTTGGAGGTACGTCCTAAACAAGCCAATTAGTACACAGATTAACCTCTGTAATCACTCTCTAGCCAATTGCTTTCTATAATTTTTTCATAAAATTTGTTTGCACTCATGTTTCTTAATGAAGCAGGTAACTAGCCTTGCTTTTAAGGAATTTGGTTCTCTTGCATAGAAAAGTTTACAGTATTTGCTTTGCAGAAATTTATTGCTGATTTACTTGCATGTAATACAAAAATCCCATATTTTGCTAAGAGGGTTTAAATCATAATAAGATATAAGATAATTAGTTTTTGGACTGTTTAGAAAGCAGAGTTTCATTTTTAAAAGGAAAACAAAACAAAACAAAAAAAACAACTCCATGGTTTCTCAACTGTATAAACTCTTCTTCTAGAAAAATATGCACTCCAAACCAGAATGATAAAGCAGGCACAGAAGTGTCTAGATGACAGCTCTCTGCCATTAACATACAGCATCACATTCCATAACATTTGCTCTATTATTCTGGCCACTCACAAACTTATATATTTGGGAAGGAGTATTTTTAAGATCCAATTGTTAAAAAGCGTCAAGCTGTCCACCCTTTTGTGAAGGCAGTCCGAGTAGTATTCTTGTTTATATCTGAGCTGATGCTCTATTTGTCCTCCGAGTCTGAGTATCTGATACATGTGGAGAGCTGTGAGTGGACTCTCTTTGGACCAATTAACATGAGAGACCAAGGAGGCTCCTAAGAGAGGAGTGAAAGGAAAAGGAGTAACAAGGAACAATTTGCTAATAGGACAAGGAACAATGATGCCAGAAAAAAAGAAATAATGCTGAAAACAGCACATGTTAGAATACTGAGAGACCACTCTAATGGGCACGCAGGAATCCTAGGCACAGAAATGACAATAAGTATAGAGTTAGAAACAACAACAACAAAAATAATAGTTTATTTGAAATCTCAGTGGGGCACTAGCAATACAAGACATTAGCAGCGCTTGTCCCACAGCATTTGAACAAGTATGTGAGATGACACTCACTCATGGGCTACACTAAGGGCTCTAGATGTAAGGCTTGTCGTCTTGGGTGGCTGTCAGTAAAAGCTATAACTCCCAGTTAGCAATGGCATAAGGACCACATTTTGGGGTGCAGCAACTAGAAACCTTCCCCAGGATGGATGGGAAATAAGCTTACAGGCGATTAGCAGTAATCAAGAAGATTCATTCACAGGAAGCATGTGAAACACTCTCTGGAGACTCCAGAGCTATTTAGGAGGAATTCAAGAGAGCTAGCTGGAGCCAAAGAAATGCTGCTTTGCAAATGTTACTGTGATTTGTTTTTATCCCCAGGATGAAGTGGCTTGGGAAATACAGGAAATGTACAGAGGTAATAATGATGACTGTGATAATAGCTATTTTATTTTCTATGTAGTGCTGGGTATTGTTTCTGTGATGTGGGACAACTATATCAAAATATTGCACTGGAAATTAATAAACTTTCAAGTTAAATTTTAAAAGACCCCATGATATGAGACACTATATCCAACGTATTGAACCAGGTAGAAGAAACTGCTGAAAATCAGTGTTTCTTCTCTCTTCTCTTGACGACAAACCATAGACAGAACATTCCTAGCTTATTGCTGATTGGAACTAAGGAGTGGAAGAAACACTACTGTGTTTGGCTTGAGTCTTAGGGGGTACATAAGGCAACTCCAGTACCTGACCAGAGTCTGACCTAAGGCCAAGCTGCTGGGAGGCAGAGTCCCCACTCATACCTTCTAGCAGAAGATGTCCTAAGGGTGCTCAGCTTCTGTGCTCCAATCGGACAATAGCTCTGGCTCTCAGTGAACTTTATTTCCTGGTCTCATGACCCAGTCTCCCTGGACCCATGACAGCCACCGGTCCTCTGAGCACTAGCTAATCTTTCACAGCTAGGCCTACAGCTTTTCTCCATCTGACCATGCAGCCTTCTCAATCTGTCCCTTCTTTGCCAAGTTTGCACTCAGGTTACAGACTGATACTCTTTGAAGCAGTATTAACAAATTAAAATCATAATGATAATTAATCTAATCTTTATAGAAACTCTGTTTTCAAAATAAAACAAAATATTTATTTTTCTTGTTTTTAATCAGGTGTTTTTTGAAACTTTAGAGAAAGTGAGTGGCTAAATGTTGAATGGCATGGTCGGGTCTGAAGTGAGTCCACAATGACTCGACACAGCGCACATGCTTTAGACTGTAGATTTGGCTTGCACATATATAAACCATACTGTAGACTTTTCAAATAGAGAAAACTTTTGTGAGTTTTGGTATAGTAAGAATTACTATAATGAATTAATGTTGAATTTGAATAAATATTTTATCAGAATATAATAATGTGATTTTTCTTTATAAAATTGATATGGCAAATTATATTAAATCAGTCTAGTTTAAACCTATTTGAGATTTTTTTCTATAGAGCATGGGTGCTCGCTGGAGAGACGGAGAGAGAGAGTGACAGAAAGTGAAAAATCACCCATCAGGGGGATGGACATGCTGCAATCCCTACTCCTCCATTCTCCTCTCAGGATTTTAGGAATGCATACACACGTGCCCAGCATGAACTTCCAAGTCACCAGGTCCAGGATTCAAACTATGGTCACCTACATGGGTGTCCAGAGACATAACCATTAGGCCATCTACTGGTCCCAGTTAATGCATTGTAAAAATCGCAAGCTTATGAAAACCTTTGAAGGGTCCACACACTCAAATCTTTCTTTAATTTTCCCTGAAGTTTTTGAGCAAAAGATGATTTCAAATAAAACTAAACAGTGCACCACATGTTTATTTCCCTCACAAAACACATTATAAAGTTTAGTCAGAAACCCTCAGAGGTTCAGAGAAGGTTGAAATCATTCTGAAAATAATTAAAACACTAAAGTTTCACTCTCTATGATATTCCCCCCCTACAAAAATTAAACTAGAAAACGCTAGCAAAAGACTACTTGTTTCTTTCCTAACATAAAACTCCAGGGACCAGCAGTTAGTGTAATGGCTATGTCGCTGGACTCCCATGTAGTTGACCGCGGATCACGTCCTGGACCCAGTGGCTTAAAACTCACGCCTGGCGCATGTGCATGTGTGCCCAAGATCCTGAGAGGAGAACGGAGGAGAAAGGATTGTGGCATGGCATCCCCCCTGGGGGGGGTGATTTCTCGCTTTCTGTCTCTCTTTGTCTGGCGAGCGCACGTGCCCTATAGCAAAAACCTAGGCCCCATAAAAAAAAACCCCCAAAAAAAAAAAAAAAAAAAAAAAAAAAAAAAAAACCCTAGTACCTTTGTTTCCAAAAGAAGCATTTCTCTTATACAACTATCATGTTTGTCATTGACATGATAACCAACAAATCATTACGGGGCCTGTATTTCATCTAGG
Organism: Tupaia belangeri chinensis; assembly: GCF_000334495.1. Classification (NCBI taxonomy): domain Eukaryota; kingdom Metazoa; phylum Chordata; class Mammalia; order Scandentia; family Tupaiidae; genus Tupaia; species Tupaia belangeri. Next base: position 1,409,480 of record NW_006204120.1, read on the forward strand.
TTTTCAAGTTTGGTTCTCTAATGGGATTGTAAGGCTATTGAGTAACCTTATATTTTCCTTCTTTTTCCAGTGATGCAACTTATGTCAAAGGAATCAGTAGGTGATGTAGTGGTTGAGGTGCTAGACTCCCACATGGCCAACTGAGTTCAAGTCCCAGACCTGGCAACTTGAAAATCACACCAGCCACATGTGCATGTATACCCAAATCCTGGGAGAAGAACAGAGAAGAGACTGTGGCATGGCCATCCCCCCAGTGGATGATTTCTTACTTCCTTCTCTCTTTCTCTCTCTCTCCAGAGGGTGCACACGCCCTATGCAAAAAAAATCTTAAAAAAAAAAGTTATGTCAGAAAACATTCCCCCCAGAAAAAAAATCAGAGAAAGTATGTGCTTTTACTGAACATTAAGGAAGCTCATTTGTATGGAGGAAAAAAAAAATCTCCTAAGTAATCATACTCTACAGAGCATCAGTGACAAATGACACACTTCCCTCTTTTTCAAAAAATAAAGTGGTAGGGAGGCCCAGGGTACACTGTATCTTAGCTCATTCAGTCTTCTCTAACAGAATACCATAGTTTGGGTTGACTTACAAACAACAGAAATTTAATTCTTGGGGCCAGCAGATAGCATAGCAGTTATGTCATTAAACTCCAGCATGGCAAACTATGGTTTACGTCCTGGATTCAGTGGCTTGAAAATCACACTGGCCATGTGTGTGTGTGTGCATGCCCAAAACCCTGAGAGGAGAATGGAGGAAAGGGGACTGCAGTTTGGCCATCGCCCCAGGGATTTATTTCTCACTCTTCTCTCACTGTCTGTCTCTATCTTTTTCTCTGGCAAGCACACGCACCCTAAGCCAAAAACCTCTTTAAAAATAAAAAAATAAAGAAATTTAATTATCATATTTGGAGGCTGGGAAGCCTTCTAGCTAAGAATCAATGTCCAGAAGAGCTCAATTCTGGTTTAAAGGATGGCCATCTTCTTGAGTTCCCACACTGCAGAAGGGATGAGGGAACTCTCTCAAGTCCCTTTTTTTTTTTTCCTCTTTAAATTTATTTATTTTTTTTACATTAATTCACTATACATCATTATAGCATACAGATGAATTTTCCATCCAAAATACACTGTGTATTGGCTCAATCAAGCACATCAACATACATGTTATCAGCAAATAATTTTCCAATTCTTATGTCTTGTATACTTTGTTTTTCATTTTGCCATCCTTGATTCCCTATCCCTCACCCTCTGCCATGTCCCGCCCTCCTCCCACATTGTCTCTGGTATCCATGGTTGCTTTCTATGACTTCCCTCCCATTTAATTGATTTACTAATGAACTTAATTAGTCTAAATATATCAAATAGCTAGCATAGCTGATATATACCTATACATGAACCCAAGTCTGACTTTAGGCATAAACCTCAGTGAGTAGAATGAATATATTATAAAGTAGTACCCAGCTGGGGTTATATAGCTTACTGCAGTCATCAAATATGCATTTTTTTAAATTTTGATATGAACAGTTTTACTGTTTTATTTTTTTCTCCTGCAACTTTTTTTTAATTACTTAACATTCATTCCCTGAGCATCATCACAACATACTAAATGTGGTTTCCCATCTAGAATAATCATGCATGCTATCATCAATAATATTCCATTTCTACTTTCATACATATGTATATGTATATATATGTTTTTTACCCCATGTTTGACCCTCTGCCCTTTCCCACTCTCTTATTACACTATCTCTGCTATATACAGTTGTCTTCCATTCCTTTTCCCCCAACATTTTGTTGATCACACAATATCATAAGTAATCTAACT